>NC_083099.1:97962882-98562882 GCF_949774975.1 Lagenorhynchus albirostris
AGGCAGAAGAAGAGAGGCAGGTGAGCTGAGTTTGTGCAGCCCTTCCACCACTCCACTCCCTGCCCCTTCAACCGCAGCAGCTCTGCCTGCGTGTTTCCATATTCCCTTTCATCAGACATTTGAAAAGCAGCCGAAGAGGAAAATCACTACACTAGATGGATCTCGAAAAACCTAGCTAAAATTCTGTTGCCAACCATGTCTCACCGCTTTAATGTCCATGTCTGGGCTGGTACTGATCAGATTTCCATTTTTACGCCAGAGGACCTATTCCACCATCTCCAGCCATCTCTATTTACATGTCTTGATACCAGTTCAAACTCAACTGTCTGAAGCTAAATTTATCCCCTCTAAAAGAGCTTCTCATCCGCACTTTCCTCTTTCACTCACAGGCACCACCCTTTATACCGTTTTCCAGTTCCCTCTGCTCCCCATCCCCTCCTCCCAAAAATCTAAGTCACTTCTGTGTCTTTCAAGTCTTTTACCCCCAACCTCTGGCTAGCGACAGGGCGCTTCTTATTCTCCTGAAGCACCCCTTGATTGCTGCCCCCTTTTCTGTCCCCACGACCACCATCCACAGCAAGGTCTTCCTCATTTTGGGAAGACTACTACAGGGAACTCATAACTGGTCTCCTTTCCACCAGCATCTTACCCTCTAGTCAATCCTTCGTAGTATTAGGGAAGTTAGTGTGGGGGAACATGAGTTCAATTTTGGGGGTGAGGTAGGTATACAAATGACTAAGAGAGATGAAGGACTGAAAATCAGGAGGAAGAATTGGAATCATCTGCACCAGAAAAAGAGAAGAAACTTTAAGAGTGGATGAGATCCTAGAAGAATGTTTGATACTACAAAAAACAAAAGACTCAAACTTGGGAATTATCATATTGGGTTTAGAGCTTTGCACAGGGTGAGAGTCGAAGGAGAGGGGTGGTGTGTGTATGTAAATGTATGTATAACTGCTTCTAAGTTTCTGATGCAATTGTCTACAAATCAGAAGACCAGAGTTAAAAACTTTGCTTCATCACCGAAAGGCCATGTAACTTTGGGCAAGTTATTAGCAGCATAGGGATAGCAACTTAAAATACCTACATGGACTAGAAAGGTACCTATGGAGTGAAGCTGGTGACCTGAAGAGAGAAAAGTGAGCAGTGACCTGATAGAGGCCCCTAGCTCTGGCCTACTGTTTCCAGACCCCAGCAAAGAAGTCAGGCATAGCCTATCAGTCATGAGCATGAACTCTGGAATTGGATGGTCTGGTTTTAAATCCTGGCTCTAACACTTATTTGCTATATATCTTAGAAATAGTTATCCTCTTTGTGCCTTTATTTCTTCATCCATAATATGGGGATAATATCACACATAGCCTAAGACTGTTGTGAGGATCACACTATGACCAACTGGGATTTACCCCAGGAATAGAAGGTTGGTTTAACATATGAAAACCAATTAATGGAATAAACCTTTAATAAAGGAGAAAAGCCACATGATTATCTCCACAGATGCAAACAACTTTTGACAAAAATCCAACACTGTTCATGATAAAAAATACTGTCACAGGCAATGTTTGTGTACCCCTACAATTCATATGATGAAACCCTAATCACTAGTGTGATTTGGAGACAGGGCCTTGGGGAGGTAATTAGGGTTAGATGAAATCATGAGGACGGGGCCCTCATCATGGGATTAGTGTTCCTGTAGGAAGAAGAAAGAGCAAGAGAGCTCTCTTTGAGAGCATAGAGGAAAAGACATACAAAGACTCAGTGAGAAGGTGCCCATCTCCAAGTCAGGAAGAGAACTCTCTAGAATCTAACCATGCTGGTACCCTGATCTCGGACTTCAGCTTCCAGAACTGTGATAAAATAAATTTGTTGTTCAGGCCACCCAGTCTATGGTATTTTGTTATGGCAGCCTGAGCCAAACTGTCAAATTTTGAATAGAACTGTCAACCTATGGCAGTTAGTTTAGTATGTTAGAATATCATGCTAAGGAGTTTTAATTGTCCTGTATGAAACATACCAGTGGCAAAATGGTTGAGTATGTATCAGTAAAAATTTATCATCTCTACTAGAAAACATGTTTTATTAATGGTGGACAAGTGTCATCAAATATTACATAGGGGATTAATTTTACACCTTAATAAGCAATAATAATTCCCAGGGATTGGGGAGAGATGAGGGGGACTTTTTCTTTTCAATTTCTTTGAGCCTTGTTTTTCTCATCTTGAAAATACAGAAAATACCAACCACATAATGCTGCAACCCCTGCAATCCTTAAAGGTCCACGAGAGGTGGATATCCCAGAGTGAATTCTAGTTCTCTGGTTATCGGGACAGTGAAGGGAGGATAAGCTACATAAGTGCCTAATACAATCAATGAAACATCTTTCCATTTGATATTCATGACTAATAACTGGGCTATTTCAGATGAGAAAACTGAAGTTCAGATGAGTAGTTCAAGGGAGGAATTTACACATGTAGAATGTAATGTAATTAGTTTTTAAACTACCTCTTTCCTCCTCCCCATCTAGAAGAACAGAAATAGGAATCTAATACTTTCAAACCTAAAATCTGAACATTTAAATTCCACTGAAAGGATAGCCCTCAATTTCCTAATTTTGTTGTATCCATAGAGATTTACAAATGGTGGGAAAGGAAGAAAGAGAGAGGGAGAGACACACTGTCCTTAAGAACAAAGTTTTGAGCAAACTGTACTGATTTATTTACAACTGTAATTTATAAAGAGTAACACAAATATCTTTACACTAATATTATGAAAGAAGTCCCATGGCTGAAATGGGCAAAAAATGAGACTTCAAGACATTTCTAAAAGGGGCACCAAAAGAAGGGAAAAAATGCAATACAACAGTTGTGGGGAGAGTTATAAATATCAAGTATTGCACCAGGTGCAATTTCATGCAAATGTCTTCAACCACTCAAACTTTATTATTTAGATATTAGAATAAAATATCTTGAATTATGTTGCCTTTTTTTCACTTGATTTCCATTAAGTAAATTAAAATAACTGGCTGTAAACAGAATACATCTAAATATTTCTCCTATCAACCCCTTAGAGACAATCCATTACATTTTAGGACATAGCAGGTTGTGAGGATTTGCTACTTCCCAAACAGATTTTATAAGCAGTCATTCCATGGTCCCAAACGTGTTCCTGGATTTCTTTCACCAAATGTGTCTAATATGAACCTCAATGAATTAAACTGAGAAAGCTGCAAAATAAAGCAGACCACTTTTCAATTTTGTCATATTAAGAGACTAAAAATCTTTTCAAACCACTGGAACTTTAGTAAGAGAACAAAAACCAAAGAAGAAAAAGAAATTTCAGAAAGTGATGATAAAAACTAGTTTAGACAGCTCTCTGGTTATCTGGCTTTTCTTTAGGTGGATAATAGTGTGGTCACAGACATAATCTCACTGAGGATAAATCCATGTGTACTCAACACCTGTTTTGAAACATTCTAAATCAAATATTCCTCTGGTAATAAAGACGAATGACATTTTTAAAGATACAAGTCAGTCCCCCAAGTGTTAATTTTAATCTTAACATGCCTACCTACTTATTATAATGCTTTTAACTGCTCCTTAGAGACAGTTAGGATGAAGTTTAGTATCTGAAGCACTAAGTGTTCAAACTATTAGCTAATGGTGCAAAGATGACCTTAGAAACTGATGTTTCAACATTTCACTAGTTGGTCTGCATTTGAGTTGGCTGGAATCTTCATCCATTGCATTAAAAAAGATTTCACTCTTTTTAAGAACAGAAACAGCAAGCTAATTGTTAATCTATGTAATACTTTTTAGTTTCTGATACTGCTCAGTGGGTAAACCTAAATGTAGCAATTAAAGGGGTCTCTTCAACGAATTCTACCTCTAATTTTCAGTGAAGACACTGCAAATATATATGTGTATGGTTGTTTTTAAATCTAAACTGATGCATGTTCCCTTAAAACAGCTCTTCAAAACAGAACTGCATTCTGCACCCTTAGTTCATAAGGGCACACGGTCAGTTACTTCAAAGTCATTTAATAACTGACCTTTATAAGAAATCATTTTACAAAACCAAAAATGCAAAAGAAAATTTAAAAAAAATTTAACTTTCCAGAGATTGATTGTAATAATTTACACCTTCTTAGACTTGCTATTCAAGCACCCCCATAAGCAAATGAAAGTCTCCGGTTAGTATTCAGTCAGGAAAATATGTCCATATTTCTCTTGGTTGCCTTAATTTCTTTTGAAATAATTTTCTTTTATATTAACTTTCCAAAGCATCCAAAACTTTCATGATCTGTTGTTTTATGGCTTTGGTAGCATCTCCTGCATTTGGAATCAAATACCTACAGGGGAAAAATATATATATTAATATAGAGCCTTCTGTTCAGGATTCATCTTAGATATCAATTCCAATGTCGAAGTAACCTACAAATCAAGCACAGATGCCCTCCTATGTACTCCCCATCACTTATTTCAACATATACTCAAAAGAGTTATTTTTAAAGAAAGAAAATCTAAATGCAAAAGCAAGGTGATTTTTCATATTGCATAGAGCAAGGTGGAATGAACTGGAGATCAGGAGTCAGGAGGGCTACATTTGGTTCTAACACAAGTGTGAAGACCTGGAAGTCATTCAACCCCTCTGGGCTTCACATTTTTACCTGTAAGATTAAAGATGGTTTAGCTTCGAGAGCAGTGTGGTCTACGGCCCTTGTGCCGGTCCATGAACTGTTTGTCACTGGTACACAATGAGGTAAGGAAGAACTTGTACCAGAATGTAAATTAACTACATCATCCAGCACACTGCTTACTTCGTTGATACGTTTTTAAAACAAGAATTATTTGATGAAGGAAAATAAAAGCTCGTATTTCATTGCAAACCAGCATTTAGTGTAGCACTGGTGTAGATTATTCCTAAAGACCCCTCTGTCAAAAGGTTTGTGAAATTAGCTACTGCACTTAATGAAATCATGTGCTAATGGCTAAACCATATATTACTACAAATTTGTAAGAAAAAAGATAGCGAGAATACTAATAAAAATGGTTCAAGTATCCTGTTCCACCATCCATTCCCCAAAATAGAGAAACAAACCGTGTTTAATAATGAACTAATTCAGTAATTCAGATAACATCAACCTAAGAAAATCTTACCTTTCGATTGCCAGGATTTCTATTCCTGAAGTGCTGCTATTTCCATACTTGAAGGTAATTAGCTCAGGATGTTTTTTTTTGGATGTTATTTTAACCACAGAATTTAGTGCTTGTCGAGACTGTATATAAGCCAATCCTTTCCGTGAAAGAATCTCCCTTAAACAGTACATATGTGTTGCAGTAACCAACAGATGACTTGAGAGGGACAAAAGCATTAAAAAAAGAATTTAAAGAAATGTCATTTAAAACAACTATTACTTCAACAGCCCCAATTATAAAAAATGTTCAACTCCAGATGAAATTACTTTTGAGTTAAAAAGTGAAGGCAAAGGATCGTCTATAAACAGATAAGCTAGTAACAGCTTTTAATTTTCCTTTAGTTGTATGCAAAATTAATGTTTTATTAACAGATAATCCTGTAACTGTTTAAGAGCAAAAATTATATTTAATATAATAAAAACTACAATACAATTAGAAATCATTAAAATAATAAGTTTTTAGAATCTACTCTATATGGTATTTGGAATATACTACCTTTCAGACTTTTAACAGTAAACTATCCTCATTCAACATACCGTAACATATACTTTATGTCAAAGACCACTAAGCAATACCTGGACTGCCTTACATATTTAATAATATTCTGTAACTGGATCCTACAGGCAAAATAGGGATAGAATTATTAATACACACTCCCTGCTTTGTGTCTCAGCTCACTTTTAGTATAGTGATAATACTCACACACTTTTATGAAATACAACAGGACAAACATCAGATATCCAGAATGTGGGACATTCTGCAGAACAGTTGGCCTAGACTCAAAAAGGATTCATTCAACATGAAGAAAAGGGGGAAGTGTGGTGAGGGAAGCAGTATTGTTCTACACTGGGTGAGACTAAAGAGAGACAACAGGCAAATGCAATGTGTGAAACAGGACTGGATCCTGGACCAGGAAGAAAAAAACAAAGAGGATAAAAGATACTTTAGAGACACTGAAAAATTTGAGTGTGTTCTGTATGTTGAATGATGTTTATTAATTTTAAAGTTTTTAAAGATGTGATAGTGCTACTGGAGTTGTGAAGGGGACTGTTCATGTTCTTTGGAGATTTATGCTGAAGCATTTAGGGGTAAAGTGTCATATCTGTAAGCTTCTTCTGAATGGTATGACAAAAAGAAAGTGTATGTGTATGTGTGTATGTATATACAAACATAACGAGAGAGATGGGGTAGTGTGAAAAAAAGTTAAAAGCTGGTGAGTCTGAGAGAGGCTTATAAAGATATTCAATGTACTATGTCTTCAACTTTTCTGTTTAAATTTTTCAAAATAAAAAATTACATTAGAAATATTTTTTAAAACTCAAGACATATAATACAAGTTGACAGAGGGAAATTATATCTCATTGTGTGTTTATTATTTTTTTCTGCACTGCACAGCATGCGGGATCTTAGTCCCCTGACCAGGGATTGAACCCGTGCCCCCTGCAGTGGGAGCTCAGAGTCTTAACCACTGGACCGCCAGGGAAATCCCCAGGAAATTATATCTTATTGTACTTGGATACATAACATTTCTTCTGCAGCTACCTTTTATATCATTACTTCCCTAAATTCAATTTTACTTCTGAAGAAGGTATTTTAAAAAGTACCTAGGAAATATGTGTCCACTTTCTTTCACTTCTTTACAAGGAAAATGATGCTTGACGTCTGGCTTGTTTATCCAAGTCTGAATGTTTACAACCTCTTTTCTATCATCATCTGACATTGAAGAACTGTCAATTTCATCTATAAAGAATTATAAGATGTTAAAAGTGGGTATCACCAACTTTAAAAATGATACATTTTTTAATAGTCTGAAAAAAATTTCAGTAGTATTTTAAACACACATGTTGGAAAAAAAAAAATTCTAACCCAGCAACTATATTTCCTTATGCCACTGGTACTACTATAAAAGATTATGAAACATCATTCTATATGGTGTGAAAATATACTTTTAAAATATTAAACTATGAGGAATTTCAACTTTTTTTTTTTTTTTTTTTTTGCGGTACGCGGGCCTCTCACTGTTGTGGCCTCTCCCGTTGCGGAGTACAGGCTCCGGACGCGCAGGCTCAGCGGCCATGGCTCACAGGCCCAGCCGCTCCGTGGCATGTGGGATCTTCCCGGACCGGGGCACGAACCCGTGTCCCCTGCGTCGGCAGGCGGACTCTCAACCACTGCGCCACCAGGGAAGCCCTCAACTTTTTTGATTTATATAACATAACTCTAATCTATGACTAGTCTGTCGAGTGATGGCAGAATTGTCCAATAATAATATTAGCATCTATCTTGAGGGCAAAGATGGCAGAGTTCTTTTTCTCTTGCTGGTTTCTTTTTTTTTTTAATTGAAGTATAGTAGATTTACAAAATTATACTGGTTTTAGGTGTACAACATAGTGATTCAATATTTTTATAGATTGCACTCCATCTGCAGAGTTGCTGGTTTCTGATTTTAAGGAAAATAACAACAACAAAAAAATCCATGCTGGGATAGATAAGTAAAAATCTATTTAGTGGGATTTTTTGCGAAAGAAATATAAGACATTCTAGTTATTTTGCTTTTCTAACTTAACAAAGGGGAATTACACTCCCTAGAGTTAATAATTGTAAATATTCTTCTCTTTGCTTTTTAAGAAATCAAAATATAAAAAGACATAATAAAAAAATGAAATCTCACATATCTATTCACCTCTAGGTTAAATAGAAAAGTGAAGCACTCATGGATTTCTGCCCAGGCACATCTCCCTTTCTTCCCCACTAAGAAACAGTGACTATGTGAATTTGGTGTCTCATCTTTACTTTTAACCCAACATGAAAATTCTTAAATGATATACAGTAGCGTTTTGCATTTTAAGTAAAATTTATATAAATAGTACACTGTTCAATTGTATTCTTCTGCAACTGCTATCCTACTCCCAACATTGTAAAATTTATCCATGTTGACACACATAGCTCTAGTTTTCTTATTTTTCATTACTGTGCAATTTTCCAGAGTGTAAATATATATGTGTATATATACATGTATGATATGTGAAATATACCATCATTTATTCATCCATTTCCCTCCTCCCTTTGTTAATGGAATAACACATATTTAGAGAGAGATAGAGACTGACAGGTAACAGGAAAATGGCAAAAGAGGGGGAGGAAAAAGGAGAAAAGGAAACAATTACAAATAGCACACAGAAGTGCATGAAACAGAAGATAAAGAATAGCTAGAGAAGGTGTTGGGGAAAAATCTGTATAGAAATAAAATACAATGTACTGATTATTTTACTATGATATAAAATAAAAGAAGAAGTATATTTTTGGATTTTATATACAGGAATATAAAAATTTTGTGTAGGAGAAAATAAAAATTCTGCGTATTTGCTTCAAAAAAAAAAGAAATAATATATAGAAAATTACATTTACCTCAATGCAGTTTTCAGGAAGTTGACTCTGTAATATCCATTAAAATGTCAAATGTGAGTCCCTCTAATCTGGCAATCTTACTGTTAAGAATTTACCCTCTGGATATACTTGCAAAAGTTAACCTAGATATATGCATAAAGATAGCCACTGCTATTTGAAACAGAAATAAAACTGGAAAACTACCAGTGTCAATTGGGAGAAGAATGATTTAATTATGGTATGTTTGTATAATAGAAAGAGAACAGAATGATTTAATTAGGGTACATTTGTATAATAGAAAGAGAATTGTGAAGGTATACAGGCTGAGGTGGAAAATATGAAACATATATTACTAAGTGGAAAAAGCAAGATGAGATTTGGGAGTATTTTTTTCTTATTTTGTACTTTTACATATAACATATACTTTACATACCATACATATTTTAATATATTTTTTCTAACTCAATACACATTAATATTAATTATGATTACTTAAGCAGGGTAATCTGGGCAGTGGGATTATGAACCAAAGTAATAAATTATTTTTTAAAATATAAAGAAAGACAATCACAGAGGATGACAAGCTTCCCTGGTATAATATCGCCATCTTGTGGCCCTTTAGGCTACTGCCTCCAGTTTCAAAAGGCTCTTTTCAGATATCTCAATTCCCTCAATCTCCTACCTGGGTGGATCAGGGGGATTTAAATCCAATCCCATGGATTTAAATACTATTTATACACTGATAATTCCCAGATTATCACCAGCTTAGACTTCTCTCCTCAGCTAAAGACTCCTATAATCAACCGCCTACTCAGCATTTCTATGGCATAATTTAAGATGTCCAAAACCAAACTCTTAATAGAAAAACCACAGACTTTCCAATCTCCTCTACAGAATTTCACTGTGTCTTTTTTTTTTTTTTAAGCAGTTGTTCAGCTACTCCCAGAATTATCTCTATAATCACTCTTGGTGCTTGAAGAAAGCAGTCTATAAATTAGTGTATTGCCATACCTGTGTCATATTCTTCTTCATCCCCAATGCTGAAAACAGGCTTTACACCACGGTAAGGCTTTCCCACTCTGTCACTGCTGCTCACATGCCTATATTCAAAGAATTTTAGGAGGGAAATCATTACTTAAGTTACCAAAGATTTTCACCAAGTATCATTTGAATATTAAAACAAAATACAAATGTTCTGTGCGCCCACCATGTACCACCCAGTTTCAGGAGAGCTATGTTAAGGAAATTGAAACAAGATAAGGAAATTGTTAGCAAAAGTGGCATAAGGTCTTGGGTATGCGGAATGTTTTCAAATCTGTAAAAATTAAATTTTAAACAATTTTAATGTTCACATAAAACCAATGCATTGTGAAGTTCCTTAACTTCTCTGTGCTTCTGTGCCTTATCTGTAAAATGGTGGTAACAATATCTAACCTTCCTGGTTACTGTGAAAATTAAATCAGTTAGGACTTCCCTGGTGGCACAGTGGTTAAGAATCTGCCTGCCAATGCAGGGGACACGGGTTCAGGCCCTGGTCCAGGAAGATCCCACATGCCGCAGAGCAACTAAGCCCGTGCGCCACAACTACTAAGCCTGCGCTCTAGAGCCCATGAGCCACAACTACTGAAGCCCGTGAGCCTAGAGACCATGCTCCGCAACAAGAGAAGCCCGCGCACCGCAATGAAGAGTAGCCCCCGCTCCACGCAACTAGAGAAAGCCCGCGCGCAGCAACGAAGACCCAACGCAGCCAAAAATAAACAAAAAAATTTAATCAGTTAATATTTGGTAAAGCTCTTACAACACTGCCTGGCATACAGCAAGTGCTACATACACGTTTGTTAGACAAAATAGTTTATGAAACCAAATATTCAAATTCCAGTAGGAGTGCCTAATTCTCATATGGGTACAAATGTCTTAAGGTTTTTCCTCTCATTTTTTTTTTCATTACTGTTACTTTTGTTTCAACAGAAACTAAGATGTTACTTCTTTTACATAAATAAACCATGAAAATGAATTTGCCTTTCACTTTCAAGTGACAGAAACAAACATGTAAACTCAAACTTAGTAAGTTCTGCAGGAAGTATGACCTCTCTCTTTTTTAATATAAAAATCAATACCTCATTACTTTTCAGGTAACCTCAAATAAACCAATAAGTAAACTTAAAATATTTCGACAAAATACCACATGTTTCTGGAGAAAGAGTATTGTATTATTTGTAGAGTAAGGTTCAGCTAAGATATTCTACGATGAAGGAAAACTATGGCTTTTTTTTCCTTGTCATGTATCGAGAGTTCAATGTGGAAAAAAATCAAGTTATGTGTCTTTAGTCTTAGAATTCAATTTTTCCAGACAGAGATCAAATCTGTATTTTAAATGATTTCTTAATACATATCATCAATAAAAATGAAGACCTAATTTTGTTAAAATATGCTTAAATCTTTATTTCTCCCAAAACAACATTCCTCAACAGAAAACCAGTAAGAGTTGAGTATATAACAGAATTAAGTTAATCAATACACTGCTTACAGTTTAAGTTATAAAATCATTTTTTATGTTAAAGCATATCTAATGTAAAATTATCCAATAAATTATCAAACTATGCTCATTAAAGAAAATGAAAGAAATAATTCAAATACCTATGAAACTCAGATTCAGCTTACTTACAAAAGGCAAAGATAATATAGCTTTGTGTAACAATACTTTAGTGCGGTCTAGATTATAAAATTGTATGAGATTAAGTTATTGGTGCTCTCCTGATATTGAAGTATAAACTACTATAACATAGAAAGTAACAAAGATAATGTTTACAGTAAATGCTTGAACCAGAATATAAATGACATCCAAAAAAAAAAGCTGGACTCTTTAAAAAGCAGTATAGGGCTTCCCCGGTGGCGCAGTGGTTGAGAGTCCGCCTGCCAAAGCAGGGGACACGGGTTGGGGACACGGGTTCATGCCCCGGTCCGGGAAGATCTCACATGCCGTGGAGTGCCTGGGCCCGTGAGCCATGGCCACTGAGCCTGCGTGTCTGCAGCCTGTGCTCTGCAACGGGAGAGGCCACAACAGTGAGAGGCCCGCGTACCGCAAAAAAAAAAAAAAAAAAAAAAAAAAAAGCTGTGTATCGATGCTTTTTTAGCAGAAACAAAATCTACAAGAGTTTGACTAGATTTTAACCTGATTTACTGACCTCAAAAACCAACCCAATTTATTCTAACTTTTCACTAAACTCTATTTTCAAAATGGATATATCTGCCTGTGGACTAGAGAAGATAATTTGAATGTTTAAAGAATTATTTGCGATAAAACTTGGGAGTTAAAATTAGACTAATTCAATGGTCCTGTAACAAGAGAAAACAGAAAGATGATTCACAAATAGACTGTAATTTTAAAAGAAGCAACCTCCTTTAAAATTATAATAGAAGGTCTGTAACTGGCATTGGCCAACTCTTATCCGTAAGTTGAAAGTAAACTATTGTTAAAAATGCTACTTCTAATTCACTGAAAATATTGAAATGACCTGCTAAAAAAGTCAACTCCATTATTCTGAAGCTTAACTTACATTCAAAGTATGATTAGAATTTCTTTTTAAATGTTCATAGGGATTGCTATAATTGATATTCAAACTCAAATTGCAGAAAAATCATGAGTATAAAAACTGTAAAGCCATACAGTATAATGTTCTTTTGTTTATCCTAATTGAAGATCCAGTAGATTTCTAAACTTTAAACCTATGGAATCTAATGATGAGTATCCCGTTTTATTGGGGTCAGAGAAGAGATGGATTATATTTTAACATGTCCACCATGGCCTAATTTCTTTCAAGGAAAAGCAAAGGTAGAACCCTAGAACTATAGTTTGTTCACACCAATTTATATAATGTTAACTCACCAACTTAAATACATACATCTTATTAAGAAAAACCTAGCAATATTATAAAACTACATAGTGTACATGAAATAACAAAAAATTTGAACCACAAACTGTGCCTTTTCTCAGATGCTGTAATTTTCCCTACTGTTAGAGCACAAGACAGAAGTAAATGATCTCCAAAGCTAATACCCTCCTAACTCTGAGACTACATATTTTCTTTGTTTCACCTTCCTCTGTCTCAGAATAAAAACTGCAGATTTTATGAAGTTGTTGGGTTTGAATGTACTTGATTTTCATATGAGGAATGGGAGATATAAAGAAGAAGGCAAGGAAAAAAATTAAAATGATCGAGCAAAAAACCAAAAGGAAAACATATCAGCATCACACACTCCTAAAAGCAGAATGAGAAAAGTTTAGCACTTGAAACAGCTGCATGAAATTTTAGCCAAGACAACATGAGGCTTATAGACAGCATGAAGCATGCTAGAGGAAAAGGATGGTCCAGTAAAGCTGCTCTACTCATTGGCTTACCGCTCGGTACATGTTCTGTCTGGCCAAGGAAGATTGAAAGACATTCTATAGCAAATTGAGGCAGAGGACAGAACAATATGATTATTAAAAATGCAAAAGCTTTAAAACAAAAATATAATCAGTTTTTCTAACCCAGGGGGTATATTAAAAAAGAATATTTTGATCATCCCAAGTACAAAGAAAAATGAAGAAAAGTCAGTTTCAAGTGATTCTTTAACGAAGAGAAAGTAGTTTTTTCAATTTAGAATTATCACTAGTTCATTTTATAATAAATTTTAAGTGTTCATGCTACAAAATGTACCAATAATAGTACCCTAGGGCTTCCCTGGTGGCACAGTGGTTGTGAGTCCGCCTGCCGATGCAGGGGACACGGGTTCGTGCCCCGGTCGGGGAAGATTCCACATGCCGTGGAGCGGCTGGGCCCGTGAGCCATAGCCGCTGAGCCTGCGCGTCCGGAGCCTGTGCTCCGCAGCGGGAGAGGCCACAACAGTGAGAGGCCCATGTACCGAAAAAAAAAAAAAAAAATAGTACCCTAATTGAGAATGCACTAACTAAAAGTAATTTTAAAATTAAGGCTTTTGAAAGCAGACATAATTTTAATGAGCAAAAAAAAACCTTTCAGCCTTGATAACAACACTTTAACATTAGTCCATTGTAGACAAGGTACAATTTTTTTGGATTAGTGAAAATAATCTATATCTTCTTTGCTATTTACTAAATGGGAAAAAAAATCTCTGTATGCATATGTCCTTTATTTAATAAAGTGAAAATTAGTAAATGCCTTATATTCAGTTCTTAAAATCAAATACTCAACTCTCCTAGGGTGCTGCAAGTAAGACATGAGAGTGAAATTAAATACTATAACACATTTCCAAGATCAGGCTTGCTTAGAAAAAATTTCACGCTGGGATTATTAGGTTAGCTTTGAACCCTAAGAACAAGAAAGATCAATGAGACCAACATGTGGAGGAAAAAAAACATACTGTGCCCTCACAGTTCCAGTAAGAAACAATATAACAGACATTCTTAAACTTATCATTTGTTAGCTGGATACTTCATTTGTAATTGGGAAAATAGGGGTCACACATGCTGTGAACAAAATTCTATGAAGATCTGAATTCTTAAACTTTACAAAAACGGGTTTCTGCTTGATTTAGTATGACCAAATTTTCTAGGTTTTAAATTCCTGAAGCGGAGAAAGAGATTCCTGCTATGAGATTACTGCACTTAGCAGATGATTCCCAACCATTTGACATGTGGGAAGCAGCTGCTATATGAAGTATCATATACATAATACCATTGGAATAATTTTTTTCTAATGAATGGCGTGAAGGGGCAGAATTATTACTTGCCTCCTATTCTGAGCAGTGGGAGAAGACAGACTAATCTTTACAGTAAAATTTTATAGCAATAAAGAACATCTCTGTGATGACAACGAAAACTGGAATCATCTAATAAAAAAATGTCATATACGATCCTTTTCTAGAGCACATTCTATTCAACTAACATTTACTGTTAAGATACTTTTCTATAGTTTTAATTACTCATCACAAATTCATACTGTATAAGCAACTCACCGGTCCACAGGAGTTGATGTATTCTCAATAAAACTGATAACTTTTTCCCTGACATTAACGGATTTTGTCTTCAAAGCAACAGTCATTTTATTTACTAGTGATTTCATTCCTCTATCATTTGAGCCATTAGAAGATTCACCCTGAAAAAAAGAAAAACAAACAACAACTTACTGATGGATTAACTGCTCTCCAAATGATTAGCAAGATACGCTACTGCTAAAGGTTATCTAGATGCTATGTCCTGAACTGGGTGCACCCCGCGACCATAAATTCGTGTTACAAGTTCTAATCCCCAGGGTACCTCAGAAAGTGACTGAATACGGAGATAGGGCCTTTAGAGAGTAAACTAAGGTTAAATGAGGTGGGCCCTAGCCAATATGACTGATACTCTTACAGGAAGAAGGGGATACATCAGGGATTCACATGCACAGAAAAAAGGCCATGTACCAACATCACAGGAAGGTGGTACTCTGAAAGCCAAAGACAGAGGCCTTAGGAGAAATTAAACCTGCTAGCCCTTTGATCCCAGACCTGTAGCCTCTGGAACTATGAGAAAATACATTAAGCCACCTAGTTGGTTGTATTTTATTATGGCAGCCCCAGCAGACTGATACACTGGGTGAAACCATTTTAGGAATGGAAGGTAGAAATGAAAAATGAGGATATGTATTACACACATAAATGTGTGGAGGCTGAAATTACCTTATTTATTCAATAAGAAATAAAGTTATTGACCTTTTCTTAACTCAGATTACTCTATAAAGATAAGCAAAATTATAATCAGAATATCATTCATATAGCTAAATTTTTAAACATTTATTCCTTGTAAATTTTTGCTGTTTAAAACATTATTACTTAGGCCTTTAATTTCTCAAGAAAAGTCACTCTTATGTACCTAGTGTAATAGATGTGAGTATAATTCTTGAGTTGTATATAATTGCCCTACAGGGGAAGCTGGTAGTAGATGTCAAAAGTTTTAAAATGTGCCTATCTTCTGCTTATTAATTCGTCTTCAGAATTTATGGGGAGGAAATAATCAGAAAATGCCCTAGGATTTAGGAACTATTTGGTGGAAAACTATACTGATACTAAAAAAAAAAAAAAAAAAAAAGCATTTAAAAATACTAGAAAATGCTCATATGTTCAATGAGAAAGCAGAAAATAAAACTGTATGTACACTCTGATCACTACTCTGATCACTACTTTTAAAATAAAATACTAAAAAAAATATGCATTATAAAAGATTTAAAGAAAATATTTCAAACTATGAATAGCTGTTATCCATGGTTGGGTTATAAATAATTTTGATTTCTTTATATTTTTCATATTTATATATGATGCTACAATGAACATGTATTATTCTTATTTTTAAGAGAAGTCATTAACTAAATAACACAAAAATCATGTTCCCATTGCCATATCCAAATTCAAAACCAAATTAAACTGACTGTGGAAATTCTTTGGTACTTCTGAATGTAACACATCTTTAAGACAGTTATCTTTAGCCTCAATCATTGTTTTTCAAATCTGAAGATAAAAAGTTCAATACAAGGACCATCCAAAGCTGTGGACAGGAATATAAATTAGAATAATGTTTTTTGGAGGGCAATTTGACAATAATGCAGAATTCTAAGGATTTTGACATGTAATCTTCTGATCATGTTATTTCACTTCTAGGATGAAATAATCATGTCATATGCAAATATATTACTACAAAACTTAATTGTAGTAGTGTATATAATAGTAAAAGACTAGAAAGAATGTAAATATTCAACAATAAGGGGACTAACTGAACACATTATAATACATCTATACTATTTAGATATTTAAAATGAAAACAGCAAATACTTATTAAATAAATGGTGAGCTCCCAGATACCTAGATCAAGCTGAAAACCTAATTCTCAGAGAAGACTTATGCACTGATAATTTGGCAATAATTTGCTTTGACTTACATGGCTGAAGATAAGCCTCAATTAATCATCTAATGAGTTACAATTTTATAATAACTACTATAAGATATATAAGTGACAGGTACTACACTTTACATTCACTTGCACATTTAATCCTCATGTCATTATTGTGAAGAAAGCTGTGTTATTATCATCACCCCTATTTGCACAGATGGAGAAACCAGAGTGGAAAAGATCTTGCTAGAGATCATGAAGAAAGTAAACTGTGAAGACAAAAACTGAATACCCAGGTGAGTCAGACTGGTAAGCCCAAGCTTGTAACCATCACCCTGTACTGGAGTTTTCCCTCTATTTCTTTAAAGAATGACCTTTAGGTAGATGAAGACCATTACTTGTTAAGAAAATGATTTAATGACACCTAGTTCAAATGACATGAAATACTGAAAACACACAAGACTTATTGCCCAAATATTTCCAAAGTAGAACAGAATGGATTTACCCACTATTGCAAAACCCTGCAGTAATGTACACCTCAATAACTAAAACTCAAATAAAATGGGATTGGCAACTGGCTCCTGTCTTCCTCTGCCTGGCCCATTCTCAAATATGGGTGGACTGAAGTTTTAATCATGTAGGTATGTGGTGGGGAGGAGAGCTACAGAGACAGTATGCTGGAGATGCAAACATGAGCCTCAGTATTCTCCAGACCCAAACTAATTGGGAGATTCCTAGAACCAGCTCACTTTAGAGTCCTAGCTAGTCACGGGACTCAGAATTATCTCCACTGACATTTAAGCTGGAGTAGAAAATTGTCACTAGGTGATACCAAGCTGCAGCTGGAGAGGGAGAAATCTGAATTCAGCAGGTAGACCACCAGAACTCCTGGCTAGTTTAGCTGTTTAGGCCTGCTCCCACCATTTCATTAACCTCACAATAATATGATTCCTCACTGCATGTGTTTGAATTATTTTTACTCCATTTCTGTTATGGTAGCTGTTTAGTTGTTAATCACCTGGGCATTTATCCAACTCTGGTGACATATTCTACATATACACTTACATCAAGAGAAGAATTGACACTGCTCCTTGAGCCTGAGGTACTAGCAATCCAATGGCCATATCCATTTTCTGGTCCATCCACATTAATGTCTGCTAGGTGCTGCTGCAGTGCTTAAAGATAAATAGGAAGAAGAAAAAAAAATCCTGACGTATCAAACCCTTTGGAAAGATTCAATACCAGAGAAGTACAATAAACATGTCATAGCTGAATGAAAAGGATCCAAGGGCATAATCACAGGTATTTCTTTCAGCACCTCTGTAAAGTACTAAAAGACCCCAGGCTACAGAGAGCCTTCCTTTTCCTCTTCCTTCTAAAGCCCTCTCTCTATACACATATAACTTTTCTTAATTGACCCTAAGGGTAACAGTAACTATATATATAGGCTTGATGTTTTCCTCTTTGGAAGGTAATCCTTAAAGTATTAATAAATAATCTTAGCAATGGTTTTATGACATAAAAGATTAATAGAAAGCCTACGGTGGCTTTTGTTTACCATAAGGAGACATCAGTTAATCCTTCCCATAATAAAGAAGCAGTCTTAGGCATTAAGTGCTATGGAAAGAGAGATTATTCTTGGAAAAGAAATAATTCATAGTTTAGAAAAAAGTTCCTAAAACCTAGGATATCTGTGCTATAAAAGAATACTTTTCAGACTCTCAAAAGTGTCTTGTATCACGACGTTTTGTATCATGTTGTCAGAACTTCCAATAAATAACACTGGGCCTTAGGCCAATACTTGCTTAACACTAGTACTTATTTAAATAAGACCTTTTGTTAAATCACTTTGGGTATGAGCTTCAAGGGTAGTTAGTTATCAGGCCATGATATACAGGAGAAATAATTCTTGCTAATATCAACAAAGACCAAGAAGAAATAGACCCTAACCTATCAAAATGTCTAAGTCATAACATAAGAAAATCATATTAAGCCAGAACTTAATCCTTATAAGACTCTTATGATTCAAACTCAGGATTCTATTGCCTCCAACAAATATTAATTTGATTTTATCATTAATTTTCCTAGTAATTATAGTTCAATATTTTTATATCTCTTTTCCTAATGAAAGGCGCCTTATCTTTTAATTGAAATATATTTGACATATAACACTGTGTAAGTTTAAGGTATACAAAATGTTGATTTGATACATTTATATACTGTAATATGACTTACACTGTAGCAACAGCTGCACCTCTATCATGTCACACAATTACCATTTCTTTTTTGTGGTGGGAATAATTAAGATCTAGTCTCTGCAAGTTTGGTGATTATAATACAATATTGTCTATATTCACTATACTGTGCATTAGTATACTGTGCCTTAGTACTCCAGGACTTATTTATCTACTAGTTGTAAATCTGTACCCTTAAATAACATAATTGTAAAAAAAAAAAAAAAGAAAAAAAAAAAGATAGTCTTTTTTTAACCTTACTACCCTGACCTACTCCTTCATATATTCTCAAATATTTGCTGGTAGGGATTCTGTCATTTTACTATCCTGAATTACCAGATATTATCTGCAGACTTGAAAATATCAACTTATTTGTTTTATTCTATTCAGTCAACATTTTTTCAGCAGCTAATACTCTCATGTAGTTCAAAACTAAAATGAAAACAGAACAAAGAAAAAAGCAAATAGCACAAAGAGTATACAGTGAAAATTATTCCTCCTACTCTTGTTTCCCAGTCCTATCTATCCTTCCTTCTCCACAGAAACAAATCATGTGGGGCAGTTTTTCACCCATCTTTACAAAAACATTTTCTACAAATATAAGCTAATTAATACACATCCACTTCAACAGTCTTCCACTATATATTCACTCATTGCAATTGTCTATTGTGTTTGTCTTTATCTATATGTCCTGCTGGCCTTGCCTTTTCTGAAAATAGTGAATGACTGAAGAGAAAGTGTACCCATTAACTAATTTGGTCATTCTAAATCAGCTCCAGTGATAGTATAATTTCCTCTGAAAAGTAGGGACAAAGGGATTAATAAATTAAAACCTTACCCATAAATCCTCCACTGGCAATGCTCACATATTCTTTGTTTTTCTGAAATGGAAAATAAAATTTAAAATTATTCCCAAATGCAATTTAATTAAAACTTCTGGGGGCTTCCCTGGCAGCTCAGTGGTTAAGAATCCACCTGCCAATGCAGGGGGCATGGGTTCCATGCCCTGGTCCATGCCACAGAGCAACGAAGTCCGTGTGCCACAACTACTGAGTCTGCGCTCTAGAGCCCGTGCTCTGCAACAAGAGAAGCCACCACAATGAGAAGCCCGCGAACCGCAACGAAGAGTAGCCCCCACTCACTGCAACTAGAGAAAACCTGCGTGCAGCAACCAAGACCCAACGCAGTCAAAAATAAAATAATTAAATAAATAAATTTTTAAAAAATTCTATAAAACTTCTGATAGTTTTATAAGCATTGACAAATGTAATATAAGGTTATATACTAAATTTCTGAATTTCTTCTTTGACATTTTGGACTTTGGCACAGAGAAGTACATACATTTATCGTGTGTACTATAAGGTCTGGTGCTTGAGTGGGAAGAAGTGGACAACTTCATGGCTACTAATGAGACTGTGATTTTACTTGTATTATAGTCCCAATAGTGCGATACAGAGTCAAACCAAAATCAGTTACACTGTATTTTCGGATGTTACTAGAATGGTTTTTAAAAGCTTGCCAAAATATTTTGGGTCTTTTATAAAAAGGAAATACAAAAGCAAATACTACAGCTAATTATGAAGAAATGACAGAACGTTAACATTTTACAAACTACTAAAAATTAATGAATCTAAGCAATGATAAACAAACAAAGACACAAAAAAGAAAGATATCTGGGCAGTATTTACCTCCTGAGGAAGTACACAATACCCAAGACTTCCTATCCCTCCCACCCCCAAAAGTAATCTAACAAGTCCCTAGGTCTAATTACCAGTTTACAGGAAATACCAGGGATAGAACCTGATAAACAACACCGTGTGAATGCAATCTGCAAAATCCAGATTGTGGGAAAATATAAGACAAAGTAACCAGTTTTTCCAAACAAATATGTACAAGGAAAAAAATTAGGAAAGGGAACCTATAAATTAAAAGAGACTTAAAAGATACCAACCAGAGTGCAATGTCTTGTTTTAGATCCTGAGAAAACCAAGGGAACTTGAACACTCGTTACTTTTTTTTATAATAAAGTGTAAGAGTGATAATGTGGTTATGTCTTTACAAAGAATTTATAGAGTTCAATTCTCCCTACTTGTGGATTTGTTTGAAATTTTCCACAATAAAAACTGGGGGGGGTGGGATTTCTAAAACCACATTAAGAGCTCGAATTATTAATAGAAGTCCACAATATTCCAAATTCTTGCCATCTGACACCCTTCATAATATACAGCCTATACCAGGCCATTTTTAGAATAGGTCAATTAAATTTATAAGTAAAATGAGTTTGAGAACCTATTTTTGTTATTCTGTATAAACTTCTAAAATCTTTCCCCCAGTAAAGTATAACTTTTTTTACCTTATAATCCCTCTCCCAAATACCTTGCTCCTTCTCTGATTTTGTCTTTCAAGGACTGTCCTTTAGACCAGCGGTTCCCAGTCTTTCTTGGGACCAGTTTTGTGGAAGACAATTTTTCCACGGATGGGGGGTGGGGTGGGGGATGATTTCAGAATGACTCAAGCACATTATATTCATTGTGCACTTTATTTCTATTATTATTACTTTGTACTATATAATGAAATAATGATACAACTCACCATAATGCAGAATTAGTGGGAGCCCTGAGCTTCTTTTCCTGCAACAAGATGGACCCAATCTGGGGATGGTGGGACCGCCTCAGCTCCACCTCAGATCACCAGGCATTAGATTCTCATAAGGAGCACGCAACCTAGATCCCTCGCATGCGCAGTTCACAGTAGGGTTTGTGCTCTTATGAGAATGTAATGCTACTGCTGATCTGACAGGAGGTGGAGCTCAGGCGGTAATGGGAGCGATGGGGAGCGGCTGTAAATACAGATGAAGCTTCACGGGCTTGCCCACTGCTCACCTCCTGCTCTGCGGCGCAGTTCCTAACAGGCCACCGACTGGTACCCGTCCATTGCCCAGGAGTTGGGGACCCCTGCTTTAGACTAATTTTCTCAAACCAGATTCCCAGTAAAGTGGATGTAAATTGAGTGGCTTGTGTAATAGCATTCCTATTGTCTTCCTGATTCCATAGTTCAGGGCCACACAAAATGAGGACTTTAATGTATAAACTACCAAAGAATACCTAATAAACAACCATTTTTATAAAGAAAGAGCCATCACTGAGTGAGGCTTTGTAGAAAAGGTAGAGGGGACAGGTTGCATAAAATCGCTGATACAAATTAGTCGTGCTGAAGACAACATTTAAACACAAAAAGGAAAGGTGGCTAAGTGTCATGAATATATATACATGTACATTTATTCAATTTCAAAGTGAAGATATTAAAATGAATTATACAGCAACTGTAAAAGGTTGAGGCATGAATAGGCACAGAGAAAAATGCAAAAGAATAATCCAGCAATAGACCCTGATTCATTGAGGAATTCAGTATATTAAAGAGGTAGTATTTCATATTGACAGCACAACTGGTTAGCTATTTGGGGAAAAAATTTTTTTTGATTCCTACCTCACTTCTTACACAAAAATAATTCCAGATGGGCCAAGATTTAAACATAAAAGTATAACACATAAGCACGCAAGAAAAATCTGGGGGAGAAGACCTTTGTTGGCAAGACACAAAACCAATAAAGTGTTAAAAAAAAAAAAACAGATAAATTTGACAAGGTAGACAACAGCACAAAATTACCTAGGAGAATTTCTTAAAGGTGATAGCAGTAACCAAGGAAAACTGAAATAATCTGTCGGCATACCTGTAAAAAGTGTGCCAGGACCATGTTCATATACATGTCTTCTTCCTCTCTGCCACTGCCCATGAAACAGAGGTGCTCCCCACCAGCAATGGAGCCAGACTCAATGGACTGCTTCTGTGCTTCCAGCAGGGATTTTACTGACTGTGCAAACTCAGACGGATTCTGGAGCATCTAGACAATTAAAAATTTTTTTAATGTGGCAAGCCTGTGTTTCTTATACATTTGCAAAACAAAATATTTTCCCAGGGTGGGAAAAAAAAACAATATTTACATTGCCACCATGAAAATAAAGCCTTTTTTTGTTTGTTTTGGTCACGCCACACAGTTTGTGGGATCTTAGTTCCCCCGCCAGGGATCAAACCCAGGCCCTCAACAATGAAAGTGCAGAGTCTTAACCACTGGACTACCAGGGAATTCCCCAAACAAAGGCTCTTATAAATAAAATCCCTGGGATAAAAGAAATGTGTATAAATGTACCTATAATACATCAGAAAACAAAAGTTGAAAATTCACAGAAAGATTAAATTATGCAAAGAAAATACTTTACTAGACAAAAAAAATTGTTTTTGCTGTTTGTTTTCTAAGCTTCAGTGTCTTTAGGTATCATGACAAGAAACGTTTAACACTGAGTGGAAGGGTCCCTGACAAAAACAATACATTGAAACAAGTTATATTTTTTAGTTTCCACTTACATGGCAAACCATGAATTTCTTAGAGGACAGTCAGAAATAGTAGAAGCCATTTATTCATCAGCACTACTCTAGATACTAGAGATACGAGGATGAAAAAATTGATTTCCTACCCTCAAGAAAACAAGTATGCCAATAAATACAAAAATTTGTTCAAAAAACTGTTCATAAAAAGCACAGTGGGGCTTCCACAGTGGTGGCGCAGTGATTGAGAGTCCGCCTGCCGATGCAGGGGACACGGGTTTGTGCCCCGGTCTGGGAAGATCCCACATGCCGCGGAGCAGCTGGGCCCGTGAGCCATGGCTGTTGAGCCTGCGCGTCCGGAGCCTGTGCCCCACAGCAGGAGAGGCCACAACAGTGAGAGGCCCGTGTACCGCAAAAAAAAAAAAAAAAAAGCACAGTGAAAATCCAATAGAAAAATGGACAAACCATAGAAAAGCAATTTGCATTGATAAAAAAAATACAAATTAACAGCACACTTGAAAAAAGATGCACAACATCACTAGTAATAACAAGAATGACCATCATTCTTGTAAAATAAAAAATTGGTAATGTCCAATAATGCTGATGGTATGAAACAATCATTTTCACTTACAGTTGTAAAGTATCAGTTGATTCAGCCTTTCTAAAGGGCAATACGGCAGATTCTAGTAATGTTGTATATGCCCACAACTCTCAACCCCAAAATTTTACTTGTAGGGGTCTATTTTACAGAAATATTTGCACAAGTCCACAAAATATATATACGGATGTTAACTATAGCATTGTTTTATTACAAGAAAACTGAAAACATTCTAGATGTACATCAATCAGGCAATAAATTACGGTATATCTGTACCATGGACCACTATACAGCCATTAAAAACAATGTACTGAAATGAAAAGATCTCCAAAAAACTGTTAAGTGAAAATGCGAGTGAACTGTTAAGTGAAAAATCAAGTGGAAAAAAAAAAGTGAATAAGAAATATATAAATACATATTAAAGGTCTGGATGATTAAACAAACTGAGAGTAATTGTCAACTCTGGAGACATCCTTTGAGTTTTTTAAGAATAATCAAATTATTAATGATGAATAAATTTTAAAAATAAGCATAAAAGAAGGACCATTTAGGTCTTCCTAGATGAATCAAGGAAGAGAAAGGCACAGAGTTCACTTTTAGGATGCAAACAAGCTAGGACTGCCTTCTTCACCTATAGCACCCCAAACTCTCTGGGTTGTTTCACCTCCATTTTCCATGAGTTTCCTCTTGATACCACCTAGACCTTTCAACATGCCCTTTCAGCTTCAGTGTCAACTTTTTCAGACAAGTTGGGAAGAAGGGCAGATAGAATAGTCAGCAAAAGAAGTTATTCCTCTTTCTGTCTTCTCCATCCCTGAGGCTCTAATAACCCCAGAAGGGCTTAAATGATGTCAGTCCCAGTCCTACCAAATGCTCTAAGCATCTCTGACAATATTTAATTATCTACTTCATCTAGTCCTTCAATTCAAGTGACCCTAGGACAGCAATTTGAACAACTGAGCCCCTATACACCTGATACCACCCTTATTAAATATTACTTTATTATATGCATAAGTACTCATGATGGAAAAAAAGGCTTATAGACTAATTACCCAATCATAAGAAGAGCTAATATTCACAGAGTACTTACTAAGTGCAAGACACTATGCTGAGTGCTACATCAGGTAGCTCACAGTAAGAAGTTTAGAATTTACTGACATAACAATGGTAAGCAACAGTAAGCCATAGTTAACAGTGCTTTCATCTACCCTTTATGATGCCAAAAGGGTGTCCTAGGTGAAAACGAAACCTGAGGCAACACTTATAAGGGCAGAGACTCCCTCCTTAAGCAGAAAGAAAAACATCCCCAATCTGGTACATGTGTATTTATTTATGGGCTAAAGAAAAGAAATCCATTTCTTCTCTTACTTTTTAAAAATTTTTAATCAGCATTTATACTAACCAGATCTGAATCTAAGTGGAAAGCAGTTGATAAATGCCCAGCATTATACTGTTCTGCAGGACGGCAATCCACCACAAAGAACCGGACTCCTTCCTAAAAGGGAAACATTTGACAAAATAAAACTTGCCATGAGGGTCACATTTTACACAATATAATATTAACAATTAACCAAAGAAGGGGAAACAGATTAGAAATGGATCTCACATAGGAGGACCCATACAGACTCAAGAAAATAACCTCAAGATCTTAAATAGTTTTAGTCATTTTAAGTAGTTAAAATACTCTGTATATACTGTTCTTGACTAGAAAGTCTTAAAATATGTAGCAGAAGAATGTTAGTTTGAGCTATAAAACTAATTATACTGGAATTTATTAATTTAATGTCTATTATGTTAAACACTTTTAAAAACACCATGTAGTTATAAACACAGATGTAGATACAATTCCTGTTTCTGAAAATAAGCCCACACACTTATCAACAATGCAATTCACATAAGGATTAAATAAATGTCTTTTGGGGGTGAGAGGAGGTTCTCCAGTGCCAGTCTGAACTGAAGAAGTTCACATGGGTCTCTTTAAACTAGATTACATGCTCTGATTTGTTTTTAAGTAATAGTTCTAATAAGAAAAATATGTGAAATGCTTGTTTTAAAAAGATCTACTGTAAAAGGCCTGTCTTTCCATGTCCGTTCCTCTTCTCTCCATCTTCGAAATACATCCCACCTTCCAAACACACGGTTAACTGTTGCACTGTTAGCAAAAAGATTTTCATGAAGACAGCAACAGACAGAAAACCATGGTATATCCTCAATTCTCCTTTGTAACATGCCTTTGGCATTAAACCATGTAATTCAATTAGCTGTATAAGTATCCAAAATTTAACTGTTAAATGCTAAATCCACCCTTTTAAGTACTTTATATAACATTCAGTTGCTTTGCTAAAATGTGAAAAAAGATTTGGCAATTTACAAAAATTGGTGTCAAAATTAATTAGTTGTTGACAAGTAAAATAACACGCAAGCTGGCAGTTTAAAAATGAGCATATGGACAGAAGATTTACCACATTAATCATTCAAAAAAAGCAAAACAACTACATTGTTATAGTAAATTAATTTTGTGAGAATCAACAAACAGGGAGGAAATGTTGATTCCTTGCATTTAAAGGGGATAGTCTTCTGATAAACAGTGGGGTTTTTTTTTACTTACCCCTTGAAGCTGATTTGCTTGAAGGATCTCTGACACGGAGATGGCCAGACAAAGTGCCTGACTCAAATCTGCATCATCATCCTTAATTCCCAACAAAGTACTACCAAAGAGATGGTGATTATCCTGTGTGAAGAGGAAGTTTTGAAACATTATGCAGAAAAAATAAAATCAAACTTTCTTCCTAAAACTATTCTCAACAGACCAAGACAAAAGGTAAAATAATTACATAACATCTTTGAGTCATGTGATTTAACATATCCTCTCATATCTTACAGGCTAAAAGCTACAAAAAGTCTGCATACAAAGTCCCCATTAGATTTCACACAAAATGAAAGACTAAGAAAAAATAACACATTCTACACAGCTATTTTCTATATTATCACCTATATTTAAATAGTAAATTTTTAAATGGTTACTCACAACTTTTTATATTTTAATAAAATGAAAACAAAAACATGGCATAAATTGTGTAGTATGCTGCTAAAACCTGCTCTAATTAGCAACTGCTAGTGCAGATTATTTATGTCTGAAGAATAAAAGCTATTCTCTTAAAAGACTGGAAAGAAAAGGATAAGACTTCTTTTTCATCCAGTATCATAACCACTACCCCACCACCTAACTTAGTCAACACTGTTGGGAAATGAGGTGTTCTACATAAGGCAATTATTAAAATAGCTGAAACTAGTCCCTAGAAATAAATTTCTTTTGTAATTAATTAGTTTTGAGGGAAATGTTCTTACAAGGTTTCCCTTGTCTGCCTCCTGAACACACTATATTGAACATAATTTAATCTCATCTTAATGTTTCAGTGACACGATAACTTCCAACTAGCAATTATGATGCTAGAATGCCTTAAAAAAAACCAAAAAAAACAATAATGCTCTCATGAGCACCTGAGGTCACAAATTGTTTATAAATGGTACTCCTGTGCCTCCCCGTTACTAGCTTTTGCTTCTTAGAGTTTTACTTTCTAGGAGCTCACAGCACTTGGGCTTCTAATCTGGTGTCCTTTCTCTTGAAAGCACTTGTCTGATCTGAGAAAGGTTCTAGGTCTCTATGGAGCTAAGTGACCCTTTTCTGTTTAAAAGACAGCTCAGCAGCATTAAAGTTGTGCAAAGCTAAACTCCAGATAAAGAAGGCATAATTATATATCCTCCATCAGATTTTTGTAATATTTATATTTTTTAACATCAAGGAAGCATTAATTTAAGAAGTACCTTATAGTCAATAGTCTCATGATCAGAAATAATAATCAGAGTAGAGGTGAAATGGTTCCTAGAATATTTGTATAGTATCTTTTTTAATGTCTGTTCCTCCGTTAGGGAGAGTATTTACAGTGAAAAAAATCACACAAAACTGTAACACATAAAAAGAAAAGAAGGACAACCTAGAGTATTTTAACTGAAGTGGATACAACATAAACATAAAACAATGCACAAAATGTGAAATACTGAAGTAGGTGATTTCTTGTCTGATACCTTCCTAAATGAAGCTGGTGTTTTACTGCAATAATACTGAGCCAGAGAGAAAAGGTCTTCTATATCTTCTAGATTCAAACTGGATGGAGTATTTTCCAAGAACTCTGAAATATGATTACAAATATAATATTAAAAAGGTTTTTTGTGAAAAATACAGTAATGAACATTATTTACATATCAAAGTTGGTTTATCTTCAACATTTGAACTATATAAATGGAATCTCAACAGTGATGCACTGAAAACTGCTTGAGAAGTGGATTTTCCCCAAAGGAACTGAAACTGTTAATACAGTTCTGCTCTTAGTGAATGATGGTATCTGGCAATCAAATCAAATTCATTAGCCTCGATTGGAATAGTGTGATTTATTCAATGAACACATAATAAATGTCAGGGTCCCTGGAAATAAAAAATGACCAAGAAATGGTTCCTGACTTAAGGAACTTTGTCTGGTTTGAGAAATGTGACGATAAATCATTATAACATAGTGAGACAAACACCGTAACACACACAGTACAAAGTGCCAGGCACTATAGAGAGCAAGTAACTAAATCTGTGTGGGAGCTAGAGTGGGGAAGGACCCAAACGAAGAACCAAGACTTCAACAACGGATACACTTGTAAGAGCTGAGTATTCAAAGGCAAATTAAGGAAGAAGGAAGGGGAGAGTGAGAGGAGGGCAGTTTATCTGAACAATGAAACCAAAGAAAGAGTATATGGAAAAGAATTGAAAGAGTGAAAAATACATAGAAGGAATGAATAAGGGTGGCAAATCAGGGGCAACAGTCTTTAAGGTCTGTACGTGGAGAGTGTGTAAGAGTTGAATGGAACCTCAGAGCTCTTCTAGAGTATTCTAAATTTATACATGAGGAAACCGAGTTTCAGAAAACTGACTTGAAATGTTTTCTCCACATTAAATAATACTTACGGATAACTTCTTCTTTGCTGTTAGACTCCTGTGCTAAAATGACTTCTCTGTAAAAAGAGAATCAAATGAATTTGAGTTAAATATCAACAGAGCACCCTGAGAACAGAGAGGAAAAACTCTAGTCAACTTAATACTTACTTTGCATTAACAAGGATTATTAACATTAAGAAATAAATAAAAAATGGATCTGCTTGTTGTAGATATCCATCCCATATTGCCTGAGTGACTTCAATGGAACAGTAACAGGAAAAAAGACTTCCAAGCTGTAATCGGGAAATGAAATGAGAGATATAAACCACTGGCAACGACTTGTTCTTTTAAAAGTATTCAGGCAAATGCGTAACACTATATCAAACTGTCTGTACCTGATATTTAACTTGTACCTTAACTTTACTCTATGTAATCCAAAGGCAGAACATGTGGATTCAAGGCACAATGAAGCCACTTACTAGCTGTATAACTTAGGGTATGTCACTTAACCTCTAGAGCTTCCATTTCTACTTCTGTTTTAAAAAAAAAAAAAGGAATACTACTACCCATCCTCTAACCTAGAGTATATACAGTAACTAGCACATATATACAGTAACTAGCACATATCTGCCACAGCATAATAACCCCACGAGCTCTGTGAGGGTAACTATTATAAGTACTTAACTTGCAAGGTAATTGTGAGGATCAAGCATGGTAATTTGAGTTAAGAGCACCAAATGAAACTGTAAGGACAATTTAAAGGCAAATTGTTCCCCAATCTTACTTGTACATCATTTGAAACAGATGAGACAACATTCACGTCCCTCAAAATGTTTCAGGAGCTCTATGGTTTTCTACTTCAAATAAAAGAATTGTTAATGTGTAAGTTCCTCTAGAGCCCAACTGTGTTTTAAATTGCATAAATTCAGTGATATTTTTAGATTATTCCATTTTTATTAGATACAGAAACAATTCCATCTAGAAGTTAAATTTCAAACAGTCTTAAAGGCTAAAGGGAGCTAATGAGAACAAATACATTTAGTGAATATTTTGTGCCAGGTACTAAATTACTGCCACATATCTTTTATTATATATCTCTTATTCTAAATATTCTCACAACAGTCCTTCAAAATAGACATTTTCCTCCCCATATTATAGGTAAGAAAACAGACGTCTATTAAATAACCTTCCTAACATCACAGAGCTAGTAAATGGTGATGTTTGGGCTAGAAAAAGCCTGACACTCCACAGCTGATGTAACTGCTATTACAGCTGACCTCAAAGCTTTTAAAGTACATAATGCTTCGAATGCTTTCTGTAACTGTTTAAAAATTACTATTACAAATACAGAAGATGCAAATACAAACAGAATAGCAAGATATGGTCTTCATTAAATTCAGTTAGCTAAACTAAAGCTACCATTGCATCATTCACAGTTATGAGTTCTCAAAGTTTAGGAATTCATTTTGTTTCATCTCATGATTTAAAAAAAAAAAAAAAAGACTCCATCCCATAGACATGATACTAGTAGCAAGAATGAACTACTTGGGGCATTGACAAAGTGAAACTGGTAGTTTCAGAGTTCTGGTCACAGAAATGGCATTTACCAGGCATAATGTGACAAGAGAGATCCCTATTAACATACCAGAATGCTTAAAAGAATGTTTCTTACTTCAACACAAATAAGTAGATTTAATAGCAACATATGAATCTCAGAGAAACTACAATTTTATTATTTTTACTCAAAGTGAGAAGACTGCAGCCGAGAAGGAATGAAAGAATAGGCTGCTGCAGTGTGAGATTTAGTATGCCAGAGCTGAAACCAGTTGCGATTCTCTAGTCACCATTTCCTCATTATTCATCTCATCATGTTCTGAGATAGGTACTATTATTAGTTCCATTTTACAGATGAAGAAATCGAAGCTCAGAGGCTAAGTGTATTAAATCACATGGTTAATAAGTGGCAGAAATGGAATCCTTCCTGAAGAAAAGCTAGGTAAGACATGATCAAGGAATACATTAAAAATTTTGAATATATGTATATTCTTCTAGAACCCAATCACTGTTTTAGAAAGATCTTCAAGTTACCCTAGAAGAGCAGTTCTCAAAGTATGGTCTGAGGAGCCCTGGAAGTCCCCAAGAGTATTTACAGGGTATTTGTGATGTCAAAGCTATTTTCATAATAATACTTAGATTTTGCCTTTTTCATATTCATTCTCTCACAAATGAACAACAGAATTTTCCAAAGGCTACATGAAATATGGTATCATCACAGATTCAATAGAGAAGAAGATATGAGAACGTACCTGCCTGTGCCCTAACCAAATATTGAGATTTGCAAAAATATTAAAAAATGTCACTATTCTGATTTTCTTTTTGGAAAATAGTTAATTTTCATTTAAAAATAGGCTATTTATGTTAACATGCATTGGATTTATCGCTACTTCTAAATGAATTAATAAATGGTTAAAATTTCTTAATTTCTAACCAACATAATCCACATAAATTGTGGCCCCTCAATAAATGTTGAGTGTAAGAGGTCCTGAGACCAAAAGGTTTGAGAACCACTGACCTAGAAATAACAGAACTTCCCATTTAAAAATACAAATATAGGGCTTGCCTGGTGGCACAGTGGTTAAGAATCCACCTGCCAATGCAGGGGACACGGGTTTGAGCTATGGTCCAGGAAGATCCCACATGCCGCAGAGCAGCTAAGCCCGCGAGCCACAACTACTGAGCCCACGCACCGCAACTACTGAAGCCCGTGCGCCTAGAGCCAGTGCTCTACAATAAGAGAAGCCAGCACAATGAGAAGCCCGCACACCACAACAAAGAGTAGCCCCCGCTCACCGCAACTAGAGAAAGCCCATGCGCAGCAATGAAGACCCAACGCAGCCAAAAATAAATAAAATTTAAAAAAATAAAAATACAAATATAGAATGACAGAGTACTGAGATGTACTTTTATTAAAATTTTTTAAATTTATTAATTTATTTTTTGGCTGCGTTGGGTCTTCATTGCTGCGTGCGGACTTTTCCTAGTTGCAGCAAGCGGGGGCTACTCTTTGTTGCAGTGCGCAACCTTCTGATTGCAGTGGATTCTTTTGTCATGGAGCACAGGCTCTAGGGCATGTGGGCTTCAGTAGTTGTGGTGCGTGGGATCAGCAGTTGTGCCTCGCAGGCTGTAGAGCGCAGGCTCAGTAGTTGTGGCACACGGGCTTAGTTGCTCTGCGGCATGTGGGATCTTCCCAGCCCAAGGCTCAAACCCGTGTCCCCTGCATTGGCAGGCGGATTCTTAACCACTGCGCCACAAGGAAAGTCCCTGAGATGTACTTTATATTCTTTTATATTAATCATTTGATAATCTTGTTATTTTCCTTGTCATTGGATATCAATTCTTATACATACTATCAACAATTTAATCATAGTTTTAAAGTGAACTGATACAGATCATATATTTATATATATTACATATATATATTATACATAAGTAAATATATCACATATATTTACATATATTTGTAAAACAACAAAAGGCTAAACTTCATATTAAATAATTTAAACTAATGTAAGTGAAGAGCAAAAAAAAAAATCATTTTTGAAGTGCCAATAATTTTACTCCTTTGGTTTAAATAGTAATAGTCTATAATTTAGTGCTTTTCTTTCTCTTCCTTGGGGGGAAAAAAAACACCTAACTATAGTTTTATAGAAAGCTATTTTTCATTAAGTGTTCCTACTTTCACTTTATTACCCAGTTGAGTGCATAGGAGTCTGGAGTAATTTTCTTTGTATCAAGAAAAGAACAAAGCTCTGGCTCATGGTACTGGATGAGTAATCGGAAAAGATGAAATGGTCTCCCCTTCAGAGAACAATCCCTAAAAAACAAAAGCAGCAAAGTTTCTTGCATTAATAGGTCAGAAATGATCATGTCAGTAACCGATCCTCCTGCAATACCCACCTCCCCTCCCTACCACAGAACATCTGAACACCACAGCACTGACAACAGCAAGCCTGCCTGATACAACCGGGCAGACCTCTCTTGCTAACACCTGATATACCTGACCTGAAAGAAGTCTGTAGAAACATCAGGTCTACAGCCAACTCTAGGCAGAGTCTTTCCAGGTGAACCCAGGCAGCACTCAGGAGAAAGGACTACAAGGACCAATGAAAACAGTGGGACCACTTAGGTTGTTTTGATAAGTTTTGGATCCCAAAAGGATATCTGGAGAGTCCTGAGGAAGTCCAGCTCCCTTCTTCCCTGCCAAATAAGAAGAAACTCCTAGAAAGGCTTCAGGTTAGCTCCACAGTTAATGTACTCAATTAGGAATCCTTCAGCAAAGGTACAAGTCTGAAATGGCCACAGATGAACATTCCAAAATAGTGGACCCAGAGCCTTAGAAGCTGTTGAAGTGGCCTGGGTATCAGGTGCTCAGAGTGAATCCTGGGAGGTGCCAAACACTGACCTTATTGAGTAACTGTACTACTTCTTACCTTGTTCCCCTATGTCTCATAAATCATTAAAAATTTAAACAGCTCAAAGCACAGGCCATCATAATAAAAGTCAGTATTTATTGAGGAAATACCATGTGCCAGACACTATAATAGACACTTTACAAAGTTACCTCATTTTATCTTTACAGGCAACTATGAAAGACACTATTATCATCTTCACTTTACAGATGAGAAAAATGAGGCTTAGCTGCGGTCAAGCAGCCCACCCAAGGTCATGTAGCTAAGAAGTGATGGAACTAAGACTTGTACACAGAAACTGGGCATTAAACCATTATGCATACTACCCTTCCACATATGTAATTTAATATTTCAACAAGTGGTACTTTGGTAGATGTACAGTCTAAAAAAAGCAAACTATAAAAAAGCTGAAGGACTTCCCTGGCAGTCTAGTGGTTGGAACTCCACGCTTCCACTGCAAGGGGCGGGGGTTTGATCCCTGGTTGGGGAACTAGGATCCTGCATGCTGCAGGGCATGGCCAAAGAAAAAAAAACACTGAAACAAGGTAAAAGGCTTCATGCAAAAAAGTTAATGAAATGAATGTCAGTTTTAACATAAAAGCATTGATAAGGAATGTTTCAAAGTGCTATTCCAACGGGAATAATGAAAAATAATTTCTACAAAACTAAGCTCTAAGGTCAATGCCAGGATTTGGTATGACCCTCTATCTACCATTTTCTAATACTGCAGATAACAGGGAAGTTTTGTAGAAAAAGCCCTAAATTGGTAATTCAGATGCCCAAAGACAGAAGTGGATTCATATTGGCAAGATTACCTCCTCCTTAATCTGAATACTTTCCCCACTCTAAGTATGCAAGGCAATAGACTGCTAAAACAAAACACATAAACACAGGTTGTAAGCAGAGTAGGGACATACGTTGTAAGGACAATTGCCTAGTTTGCCTCAGAAAAAGTGGAACATCTCAGAGAGTCAGCCATTGCAACAGCATCTATTCATTTAATAGCTGTGTATTACAAAGTTACTCTCCACTGCAAAGCACTGTGCTTGATAGAATTCTACCTATGTTATATCTGAATCTGTAATAAGAAGATACATTATAGTGGAGTTGTTCTAGCAGCATTTTGTGGGGCTGGGCCCTATGCAGGGGTATTAACACTGACCCTGGAGTATTGTGTTACATGTGGAACTCATGGAAACAGTAACTGGGGAACCTGACAAGACGGTATGTTACACAGCTCAATGTAAACCCCAATCCCTCTATTAGTAACTACCACCACCAACATTCTGTAGAGAGAAAGCTGGAATATCATGTCCCTTGCTATTACGAGCTCTGTTACACTGAGAGGTGGTAGAATATAAGCAGTTGAGAGACTTAGTATAACAGAAGACTCCCAAATATGAATTCCAGTTTCAGCTTTACCATGACCTTAGCCCTGTATTCTGGCATCTCTGGGTCTGTTTTCCTAACATGAAGCACTATCGCTTCCAGGTAGCACAGAGGTTCTCCACTCTGGAGTACACTAGAGTCACCTGGGAGTTAAAACAAAAACAAAAAAACCCCTACATGGCTCTACATAGTCTATTTATAGTTGAAACTTCAAGAACCAGTATGTTTTAAAAGTTCTTTGGCTGAACAGACATTTCTCCAAAGAAGATATACAAATTGTCACTTAGCACATGAAAAAAAAGCAGAAAATCATTAGCTGTCAGGGAAATGCAAATCAAAACCATAATGAGACACCACTTCACACTCAGTCTGGCTATAATTTAAAAAAAAAATGTTAACAAGGATGCAAAGAAACTGGGATCTTCATTCACTGCTGGTGGGAATATAAAATGTTGTTGTAGAAAAATCTGGCAATTTCTCAAAAGGTTAAACACGGATTTACCATATGATTCAACATTTCCACTCCTAGGTACATACCCAAAAGAAATGAAATACATGTCCACATAAAAACTTGTACACAAATGTTCACAAATGCACTATTCATAATAGCTAAAAAGTGAAAACAATCCAAATGTCCAGCAACTGTTGCATGAGTAAATAAAATGTGGTATTTTATATTGTGCATACAATGAGATATTACTTGGCAATAAAAAGAAATAAGTACTGATATATGCCATAATATGGATGAATCCTTAAAACACTATACTAAGTGAAAGAAGGTAGTCATAAAAGACCACATATTATACGATTCCATTTATATAAATTCTCCAGAATAGGCAAATCCATAGAGAAAGATAAGTGGTTGCCTAGGGCTGACAGTATTAGGGGAAAACGGAGTTGACTGCTAATGAGTATTGGGGTTTCCTTTGGGGGTGACAGAAACATTCTAAAAGTGATTGTGGCTATGGTTGCACAACTCTGTGAGCATACTAAAAACCACTGAATTGTACCTACTAAAAGGATGAATTTTGTAATATGTGAATGATACTTTAAGCTATAAAAGAAAAAAAAAAAGTTCTTCAGTTGATTCTAATAAGCAACGAGGGTGGAGAACCTTATTAGTTAAAGCACAGGTGTCCAATCAAACTTAGGTTCAAATCCTGACTCAGTCATAAAGCAGAAGTGTAATCCTGAATAAGTCATTTAATGTCCTTCTTTGCCTCAGTTTCTGCAGCTGTAAATCAGAGGTACATACCTTACAGTGGTCACTGTTTAAATGAGAAAATACACAAAGGACCTACACCTAATATAGTGTGTTACCGCACAGTAAAGCAGAAAAAAATGGTAGTCACTTAACTATCAAGCTCCAGAACAGCTGCACACTGCAATCAAGCGAGAAGCTCTAAACCTAAACAAACATCAGTGCACCAATGTCCTCCTCAGAGATGGGATTTAATTAGTCAGGTATGTAAATGGGCATCAGAATTTTTAAGAATTCCCCCCAATGATTCCAATGTGCATCAAAGGTTCACTGTGCAGCCAAACCACTGGTCTAGATTATGTCAAAAGTCCCTTTTGGCTCTAAAATCCTGACTACCTGATCCACAGCACTGAGAACTACAAGAATTCTTTCTGGCCTCGTAAGTGCAACACCTGCTACTACCCACCCCCCTTCCCCTGCCCCCCACAACGACCTACACATCTGTCTAGACTCAACTTAAGTGTCACGTTCCCAGAGGTGACCTCCCTGACCTCCAGGGCAAGTTAGGTCACCCCCATTATACATTCCCATAGCACTCTATATTTCACCTTCCTGACACTCAGCGCACTTCTAATTACTTGTTCAACGCCTGTATTTCTAGGACTACATTCCAAGCTGTAACCCCAGCACCTCATTTAAAGTAGCAGCACTCCAGGGCTTCCCTGGTGGCGCAGTGGTTGAGAGTCCGCCTGCCGATGCAGGGGACACGGGTTTGTGCCCCAGTCCGGGAAGATCCCACATGCCGCAGAGCGGCTGGGCCCGTGAGCCATGACTGCTGGGCCTGCACGTCCAGAGCCTGTGCTCCGCAACAGGAGAAGCCACAACAGTGAGAGGCCGCGTACCACAAAAAAAAAAAAAAAAAAAAAAAAAGTAGCAGCACTCCAAAAATTTTACTTTTTACTTAGACACTATGTTACTGTTTTATAAGTAAAGAAATCAAAAAACTATGAAGAGTTATACTGCATATATAAACCCTAGAAGCATAAATTACTTTTTTTTAAATTGGAGTATAATTGCTTTACAATGTTGTGTTAGCTTCTGCTGTATGACGAAGTGAATCAGCTATATGTATACATATACCCCCTCCCTCTTGGACCTCCCTCCCACCCCACCCCCATCCCACCCACCTAGGTCATCACAGAGCACCAAGCTGAGCTCCCTGTGCTATACAGCAGGTTCCCATTAGCTATCTATTTTACACGTTAATGTATACACGTCAATCTAAAAGCACTGAGCTGAGCTCCCTGTACTATATAGCAGGTTCCCACTAGCTACCTATTTTACACATGTTAGTGTATATATGTCAATCTAAATCTCCCAATTCATCCCACTCCCCCTTACCCCCCGGTTCTCTACATCTGCGTCTCTATTCCTGCCCTGCAAATAGGTTCATCTGTACCATTTTTCTAGATTCCACATATATGCATTAATATACGATATTTGTTTTTCTCTTTCTGACTTACTTCACTCTGTATGACAGACTCTAGGTCCATCCACGTCTCTACAAATGACCCAATTTCTTTCCTTTTCATGGCTGAGTAATATTCCATTGCATAAATTCTTAACTAAAGAATCCTTTAAAAAATGTTTATAACCACAAAAATAAAGTCAAGTAACAATTATGATTCAAACAACCTTAAAAATTATTTGAACCATTTACTTTACCATCAAAATAAATCTAACAACTTTAGTTCAAAACAAACTAGACCTTTATTCATTTTTAAAAGTGTAATAACTAAATAATATTTTACCTGGGAATGTACTTATTCATGATAGCATAAAAGCAGTTGTATAAATCGCTGCGTGGCAGTTGAAGATGCACCAACGGTTTGAGTAGATGTATCCAGCTAAGGGACGTGCTATATTTAATGTTACGTGATTTACAATAAAAGGTAATTACAGATTCAATATCCAAAAGTAATTCTGCTGCCTTCTCTTCGGGCACTGAAAGCTGGTCTAGAAAATAAGTGTCAAAATAAAGTTACCAAGGGCCTGTTAGATGCTCAGTTATTGGACAAAATACTGGGTTACAAACATACAATACTACCTTACTCTATTTAGAGTATGTCAAGGGCAAAATAGAACTACATAAAAGCATATTTTTCCTTATACTTATTCATATTCACTAGGTATTCAGTATTTACTAAGTTAATAATACTTGACCTATATATATATGTTATATAGATATATATGTATCTTATATGTATCTATATAACATATAGATATATACAAGAATGGACAATCTGAAGCAGGAAAGGTAGGCATAACCCACATTCCTGGAAAGCAAAAAAGTGTTTTCCAAATAACAGATTATCATCTGCCCCATAATGGGCAGCTGCCACTATAGCTTTGTCAAGGGGAGGGAAAGTGATTCATTCTCCACCACCAAATTCCCTTTCCTTTGCCCACATCAGCAATAGTGCTTCTGTTGAGGTTAGCACATAAAAGCTTATTTAGCCAATAATTTAACTAAAATGTGACAGAGAAAGAAACAAAAAGACCAATGGACTATAGATGAATTAAAAAAGAAAAATACAAACCAAATTAATTTAATCTTCAAAAGACCTTGTGGGGTGATTGGAAACCTAGTCACCCATGATTTACAATACTTTTTCTATAACAGATCATGACTTACGACTTACAGATAAACTTTTGGAACACAGCCCCCTTAAATCTGAGGACTGTATACAATCATACAGATCTTCAATTATCCAAAAAACAATTTAAAACTGCCACAAAACTGTAAAGGTACTTAAAGAATTAAACATAAGTATGTTAATGTTTAATCAAACATAATGCGAAAGAAACACTAAAAATCAGACTCTCTTAAAATATTAGACATTATTTCGTAAGAATTTCAAGAAAGAAGTTCTAAAGCTATTTATTAGCCCTTTACAAATTCAACATATCCCAAATTATAACAAGTTAATTCTACTAAAGAGCAACTCCTCCATCCAAAAATTATTTGAAATTTTTTTCACTGTTTGAAAACAATTATTAAACTTACCAATAAACTCCAGACAATCTTTGTGAATAGTGTTCTGTTCTGGCAGGTCTAAAATACCATCCCAGGATGCCAAACTATCTCCTTTTCCTGCAACATTTAGAGCAATCTGGAAGAAAGATTAAAAAAAGCAAACAGCTTCATATGTTATTTCTCATTCTTGGAAAATATGCTATAATAATGGAGGCCTGAATTTAGGAATAATGCACACTTCAAAGATTACAAAGTAATGTATCTATAGCAAATTTTACTATTTCATGTTAATCCAGTGAATAAAATGAATTACACAAAATATTTACATAATTATATATGTAAATTTATTTCAAGCAAACATCATTAATGCTATAGACTGAATGTTTGTGTCCCCTCACCCAAATTCATTTATGTTGAAACCTAATCCCCAATGTTTTGGTAAATACAGGCAGGGCCTTTGAGAGGTGATTAGGACATGAGGGTGGAACACTCATGAATGGGATTAGCCCCCTTATAAAAGAAACCCCAGTTAGCTCCCTTGTCCCTTCAGCCATGTGAGGACACATTAAGGAATTACCATTCTTTTCAATTTAATAGTGTTACGGTTATTTTAAAAGTCTTTATCTTTTAGACTTTCATACTAAAATATTTTAGTGTGCTACCAAGGATCTGCTTTAAAATAGTCCAGTGGGCGGGGTGAGGAGGAAAGGATAGAATACTAATCAAACAAGACTGGCCAAATGTTGGTAACAGTTAAAGCTAAGTGATGGGTAAATGGGGGTTCACTAACAAGTCTCTCTACTTTTGTATGTGTTTTAAATTTCTATAACAAAACATTCAGAATGCTATATACAGTTGTAATTCCATTTCTGTTACATATATATGTGCAGAGTGGAAAAAATAAGATGTGTCACCAAGGCATTATTATGTGTTCTACGTATAAGTGGTAGATAACAGATGGTTTTTTTTTTTTTTTTGCGGTACGCAGGCCTCTCACCATTGTGGCCTCTCCCGTTGCGGAGCACAGGCTCCGGACACGCAGGCTCAACGGCCATGGCTCACGGGCCCAGCCGCTCCGCGGCATGTGGGATCTTCCAGGACCGGGGCATGAACCCGTGTCCCCTGCATCGGCAGGCGGACTCTCAACCACTGCGCCACCAGGGAAGCCCAACAGATGGTTTTTTATCTTATCCTTTGCTTACACGTTTTAACAAAGGGAACTACTTCTTTTTTCATCATAAAAAAAATCTTAATTTAAAATTTAAAAATGATAATACACATGTACTAGAGAACAGCTGAAGCGGAAAATAAAGCAAAGGACAATCTCCTGTAATTCCAACACCCAGAGACCTGTTTCTTCTCCCTACCTTTTTTTTTTAAAACATAGCTGAGATCATTCCATATCTGCAATTATATATCCTATTTTACTCATTGGTTGCATTTTCCCATTTCAGTGAACAATCTTCATAAACATCATTTCTAATGGCTACAAAAGAAAGCACTGCCTTTCAAAACCTGAATTATTAAATATACCAAACACTACAGAAACACACATTTTAGTAAGCTGCTCTGTTTGATGAATTTTCTAAGTGTGGCATGTACTTCTGCAACTAAGACAACTGAAAATAAAAATTCTAAAATATTATTCTTAAGTCATTACATTTTATTTGTTTCAGTTTCTAGTTACCTTCCAAACTTTAGCCCTCAGATCAGCAGGCAGTGGTCTCCCTTGAATTATATTTCTCAAAGTTTCAAGATCACAACCTCCTGCTTCCAAAGCTTCTTCAAGATCTTTTTCCCTGAAAGACAAGTCCCATTTATTAAGATAAATTTTATTTGTTTTTCCTTCCTCAGTACTCATTTATAAGTATGACCTATTAAAGGTTATGTCTAAGAAAGAAAGGTTCTTAGACATAATGCCAAGGCATACACTACATTTTGTTTTCTTGAAAGGAAATCTCAGGTTTCATACAGTCAATTTATTCTTATTTTACACTTAGTTCTAGCAAGCTTAGTTATCTGTTTGCTAAGATTAAAGAAATTTAAAAACAGGAAACAGGGCAAACAGCATTGAGAAGTCATAGTAATAGTAATATTCATAGTAGGGATAATGACTAATAACTTTCTATAGCACTAACTTTGTGCCAAGCACAGTTCAAACATTTCACATGCCTTTAAATTCTTGCAATAACCCTATGAAACAGATTATATCACTGGCCCTAGCTTACAGACATAAAAACTGAGGCAAAGGGCGGTTGTATAGCTTATAGTCACACAACTAGTAAGCAGTAGAACTAGGATTCCAATTTTAACAGTCTGGTACCAGAATTTATGCTCTTAACATTATGCCAGATGGTGGCAAGAAGGAGAAACCATAAAATTGGGCCAAGAATTCAAGGTATGGGAATACTAATACAAAACTATACAGATCTCATGCCTAGAACAATACCTGTCTTACAGTGAATATTCAATAACTGTTAGAGGAACGAAAAAAACTCTAACGTCATCACTGTATTTATTATATATTAAAGCAAAATAATACCACATCATCAAATAAATTATCAAGTAAATCATCAAGCAGTTATGTTTAGTCTACTATGTTTAAGGAGAAAAGTAAGTATGAAATAAATTTTATTTTCATTTGTATATGGTTAAAATAATACTTAAAAAAAAAACTTTCACAAAGGTATGAATTGTTTTTTAGCCAGGAAATAACTACTTAAAATAGCTAATTCCCTCAGAATTCTCAAAGGCTAAGGTTCCAGTCATTGTTTACAATTTTAGCATACAATACATAAGAAATCTGTACAAATAAAAATCCCTAACTTAGCCAATTCCTAAAATTCTTTGGAGCAGGCTAAAAGGCAGAGCATCCCACTAGGATCAGAAAACCAGGATTTTGTCATTTTTGTGGTTTTTGAGGAAAATAAATTACTCCCATTACATTCTCTCAATAAGATAATGTAAATCCCTTCCTCTACTCATAGGATTCCAAGAATGTTAGTTTAACTGTATAAATTTCCCAAAGTGTTGCCCCCTTAAGGGAAAGGAATTAAATGAAAATGTAATCACTTGGGTTCAAATTCAACAGAAAAGCCGTGATCAAATTTGAAAGATTTCTTAACCAAGCTACTACAAACTCATATGTTTAAGAATCTAACTAGTAACCACACAAGAAACATTTCGTTCTTTTGCTATATGGTTACCAAAGTGTTGGACCAGGAAGTGAAAGAAACGTCATGTCTACTGTTGAGACAGTTAATTAAGGTCTATAGTTGATAAAGACTGGGGTTTATCTATTCTATTTGGCCAAAATGTACACGACAGCCTGTTAGAATTCGAAGGATTGTTTGTAATCATTACACAAAGAAAATGTAATGGAATCTTTCTTAATAAATACCATACTTTTAAATGATTAAATGTGTAAATGAACTGAAAACCCCATTTAATGAGATAAAATTCTTTTTACCAAATTAATGAAGAACTAGAATTTTTCCATTTTTCTTTTTTTTAAATATTTATTTATTTATTTGGCTGCGTCAGATCTTAGTTGCGGCACGTGGGATCTTCGTTGCAGCATGCAGGATCTTTCACTTGCCACATGCAGAGTCTTCAGTTGCGACAGGCGGGATCTTTAGTTGTGGCATGTGGGTTCTAGTTCCCTGACCAGGGACTGAACCCGGGCCCCCTGCATTGGAAGCACAGAGTCTTAGCCACTGGACCACCATGGAAGTCCCTAGAATTTCTGCATTTTTCAGTGTAAAATCTTTGGTTTCTTTTTGAACTTTGCCAAATCCCTTACTATTCCAGACAACAAAGTCAGTACTTTGGGGCAAAATGTCCAATCCTCAGTGTACTTGATAATAATGATAATAATATACAAGCACATCTCTGTTGATACAGCTGCTATTGGATTATTTGATGCTGCCCCCAGGGAACCACAAATGTGGTTTCCAGGAACACAACCATGAGCAAGAGACCAGAAAATGCTCCACCTTAAGTAGTCAAAGGTACTTCTCACAAACTAAACAATTAGAAGTAATGTTACCTTCTGAACAAGGTGTTCAAAGGTTTAGTTATCAGACCTTGAACATTACAAATGTGCATGTAAAATTAGTAAAAGAGCTGAAAACAGTGAAGTTAATTCATAAAAGAGTCAATTTCCTAACAAGAGATAGGAACTCTATGGCATTTAGCTCTCAGACAGAACTTTCCTTCCCGGAAAGCAAATTTCTTTTTACTTTTGAACAAGCAATACCTAATATCCAAAAGAAAAATGTACGTCTGGTGGAGTATGACTGGGTGGGTTGAGATTTTTTAAGTCTTCTCTGATTATGGTGGCTTCTTAATATCCTTACAAGATAAAGTTGACAGAAATGTACTGGATATTCAGACAGGTCTTAAAAATAGAAAAGTACAGGCCTTGTCCATTTATCCTAGTAAATATGAAAAGTAAGTAATTGTCTTCTTTGCTCAAAGATTTAAGGCAAAACAAATCCAAAGTTTTAGGGTTAGAAAGAAGCAGAAAGGCATCTCTTCCTGTACCTGTACCTTGAAACTGTAACATTTGTTTGTATAACAGTATAGCACTTCCCTGGTGGCGCAGTGGTTAAGAATCCACCTACCAATGCAGGGGACACGGGTTCGATCCCTGGCCTGGGAAAATCCCACATGCCGAAGAGCAGCTGGGCAGGCCCGTGCATGGCAGCTGCTGAGCCTGTGCTCTGGAGCTCATGCTCTGCAACAAGAGAAGCCACGACAATGAGAAGCCCGCCCACCACAACGAGGAGTAGCTCCCGACTGCGTCAACTAGAGAAAGCCCATGCATAGCAACGAAGACACAACACAGCCAAAAATAAAAACAAATAAATTAATTAATTTTAAAAAAATAGTATAGGTTTCTGTCAATGATCTATCAATGACATATTTTCAAAACTTAAATAAATCCTAATGGAATTTCTCCATACCTGATGTTCTGAGGCAAAATCACCTAATCTAAGCACTGTAACCCGATCTGCTAATCACAGCAAGGCAAACAATGGGACTAAATTTATATGATTTTAATGATTATATTTAAGTTAGCAACTGAATTAGATTTTTCTTCCTCAACCAAATGGTGAGTAACTTCTAGCACACTGAAGCATTTGCACAACGCAAGTTAAGGGGGTGAGGGGACATGAATTTTCAAACACTACCAAATTAAGCATTCATTTCTAAATGCTTCTAGGATTAATATATTCAATTTGAAGTATTGTAATTATTTTCCAAATAAGCTGTACATTGAATCATATTTAAAGTTTTAATTTTTAAAAGCAACTAGATTATACTATACGTTGTGTTCCTAAAACTTAAAAAGTTACAGAAAATCTGCCACTGGGAAAAACTATATATTACACTTTTTTCTAAATTCTGTTTTCTTCCTAATCATGTTCTAAACACTTCTCTTCCCTATAATTTCAAAATGTTTGCAAAGTTTAATTGTACACACTCCAAATAGGAGATGAAAACAAGACAGTCCATTGCCTAAAATTTTTTTACATATCTTTCTGCACTTAAAATCCATATTCATTATCAGCCATTCTGAATTCCCCTATACCCACCTCTCAGAGCCTAGCAACCACTGATTTACTCTCTGTCTCTATACATTTATCTATTCTGGATATTTTATATATAAAACCATACATACATGGTCTTTATGTCTGGTTTCTCTCACTTAGCATAACGTTTTCAATGTTGTAGCATGTATCAGCATATGCTATTTATTGCCAAAAAATATTTCATTGAATGTACTATATTTTATCTATTCATCACTTAATGGACATTTGATTTGTTTCAACTTTGTGGCTATTATGACTGTCTCTTTTTTGTTTTTAATTTTATTTTTTTAAATTTATTTTTGGCTGCGTTGGGTTTCCGTTGCTGTGTGTGGGCTTTCTCTAGTTGTGGTGAGCGGGGGCTACTCTTCGTTGCGGTGCACAGGCTTCTCATTGCGGTGGCTTCTTTTGTTGCCGAGCATGGGCCCTAGAGCACACGGCCTTCAATACCTGTGGCACACAGGCTTAGTTGCTCCGCGGCATGTGGGATCTTCCAGGACCAGGGATCGAACCTGTGTCCCCTGCATTAGCATTGGCAGGCGGATTCTTAACCAGTGCACCACCAGGGAAATCCATGACTGTCTCATAATTTTGAACATTAATATCAATAATTCAATTGGTTAAGTGTATGATGCATACATAATACTTATTAATTATTCATTCTTCCCAAGAAAGTCTGGAAGAATTTAAAAATCAAGTCTATTAAAACTTCACACCCATTAGGATGGCTATTATTTTAAAAAAGAATGAAAAAACAAAATAAATGTTGGTGAGGATGTGGAGAAACTGCAACTCCATGCACTGTTGGTGGGAATGTAAAATGGTGTAGCCACTTTGGAAAATGGTATGGCTATTCCTCAAAAAAATTTAAAAATAGAACTACCATATGCTCCAGCAATTCCACTTCTGGATATATACCCGAGAGAAGTGAAAGCAGAAACTTAAACAGATATCTGTACACTCATGTTCATAACAGCATTATTCATAATAGCCAAAGGTGGATGCAACTTAAATACCCTTTGATGGATAAACAGATAAACAAAATAGGGTGTGTGTGTATACATATACATGTATGTATGTATGCATGTATACATATATATACACACACACACACACAATGGAATATCATACAGCCATAGAAAAGGATATTCTGACACGTGCTACAACATGGATGAATCTTGAGGACATTATGCAAAATGAAATAAGCCAGTCACAAAAAGACAAATGATGTACAATTCCACTTATATGAGCACCTAGAATACTCAAATTCATAGAGAGAAAGCAGAATGGCAGTTGCTGGGGACTGGAGGCAGTGGGGGAATGAGGAGTTTGTGTTTAATGGGTATAGAGTTTCAGTTTTACAAGAGAAGAGTTCTGGAGATTAGCTGCACAACAATGGGAATATAGTTAACACTACTGAACTGTATACTTAAAAAAGGTTAAAATGATAAGTTTTATGTATCTATTCTACCATAATTTTAAAAATTCAACTATATTCAGTATACCAGAACAGTTCATGGGACTTCCCTGGTGGTCCAGTGGTAAAGAATCCGCCTTGCAACACAGGGGACGCGGGTTCAATCCCTGGTCAGGGAACTAAGATCTCATATGATGCAGGGCAACTAAGCCCACGCACCACAACTACAGAGCCCACGCACCCTGGAGCCTGCGCGCCACGACTAGAGAGAGAAAACCTGCACACCACAACTACAGAGAAGCACCACAACAAAAAGCCCGCGCAGCGCAACTAAGACCCGATGCAGCCAAAAATAAAATAAATAAATCTTTAAAAAAAGTTCATGAATCCAGGCTTTAGAGTCAGATCTGAGATCCAATATTGGCCCAACTCAATAGCCATGTAATATTAAGCAAGTAACATATATAGAAGCAGTGCCTATATTAGATCAGTTAACACTTAAACAAATTTCTGAACACAAAGCATTCAGTGCAATACTTGGCACATAATAATTCTTCAATAAATAGAAGCCACGAATACTATTACTGTTGTTATTATTACTGAACAATAGCTGACTTTTTTTTTTTGACAAGCAAGTTCTATTTAATTCTCAAGGAACAGAAAATCCTTGTTCATAAAACTTCTTACAGAACAAAGAAAAAGGCCAAGCCATTAAGTTTAATTTTGGAAACAAAAAACAGGTAAAAAATATTGGCCAACTTGACTTAGGACACTGAAAAACACAAAGAATTCAAATCTAGCAACGTATTAAAAAATAGTACATTGTGACTAAGTTGAATTAATCATAAAAGTGAAAGGAAGTTTCAGTGTTTAAAAAAAATCTTTCACTGTAATTTACCACATTAATGGCAAAGAATGAGAGATTGGGTGATCAATGATAAAGAAAAAGCATTTAATAAAGTTAAGTTTTTTCTTCTCCAGATGGAATCAACTCTTAGAAAACTTGAAATATGGAATTTTAAAAGCTTTTTGAAGGCTTTCTCCTAAAAACCTATTGCAGATGTCATTTTTAATGGAAAAAACAAAACTTGAAACTCATTCCTGTTAAGATTGGGAACAAGACAAGAATGCCTGTGTTGCTTCTACTTACCAACGTTATTACCAGATACCTGACCAATGCAGTAAGACAAACAAATATAAGTAGATTAAATGAAATGAAATATATAATTATTATTTCTAAGTAAAATCATTTATATAGAAAACCAAAGAGAATCCAATAGCTGACTTTTAAATTAAAACTGACTTTTTGGGACTTCCCTGGTGGTGCGGTGGTTAAGAATCCGCCTGCCAATGCAGGGTACACAGGTTCAATCCCTGGTCCACGAAGATCCTACATGCCGTGGAGAAACTAAGCCCGTGCGCCACAACTGCTGAGCCTGTGCTCTGGAGCCCGCGTGTCACAACTACTGAGCCCGCGTGCTTAGAGCCTGTGCTCCACAACGAGAGAAGCCACTGCAATGAGAAGCCTGCACACTGCAACTAGAGAAAGCCCGTGTGCAGCAACGAAGACCCAATACAGCCAAAAACTTTAAAAAATAATAAATTTTTTTTAAAAGGCAGGACCAGCATTAGAAAACAAATAATTCATTTAAAAAAATTGAAAAATAAAAATTGACTTTTTCTTATCATAACAAAATCAAAGGGGATTTCCAACGTATTTTGACCTCCAGGAAGAAATGGGACAGGACTGGAACTCGGAGTCCCCAGAAAAGGCAACAGGATATATTCTGATCAGAAGGTGTGCAAAGCCAGAAACAGGCAGAAAAGGAAGTAAAGAACCAAATGGGAAGAGTGAGAAAGGATCTCAAATCAGCACAGACAAGAGGCAGGCACGGTGCAGGTCTTAGATCTGAAAGCAAGAACAACACTATAAAACTTTTAGAAAGAAAAACATAGGAGAAAATCTTTGTAACCTTGGTTACAAAGGAGTTCTTAGATATGTACCAAAAGGATGATCCATAAAAGGAAAAACTGATGAATTAGATTTCATTAAAATTAGAAACTTCTCTTGAAAAGAAAAACAAGGAAAGGACATGCCACAGATTGAGAGAAAAAAATGTAAAATTTCTGATAAAGGACTGTGTCCAAAAAATACACCAAATGCTTACAACTTAATGAAACGGAGCAGGACCTTATGGTCCTTGCCCCCATGTCCTCAGCCAGGCTTTTGTGTGTGGAAAAACTTCAGCCAAAGAATAAGTTTAATCAGAGAAGTGAGAAAATGCAGAAACAAAGGAAAACAGTCCAACAAACTAAATAATAATAATTTAGTCACTAAGCATAGTCAAGGACCTTTAGTTCCTCTTTACGGGCTACAGATAGTATTCTGAGCCATATCCTGTGAGCTGTCTTATAGATACTAAAACCCCCACCAGGTGGAAGAAGTTAACTATTTGACAACCAGACTGCAGCCATGACATAAGCTGCCACAATTCTGAGAACTGGCCTCAAAGAAACGGGAACAAACCGACCCTGGAACTGAAGATTAATTGTACTTAAAACAAACAAGATAATGCTGATCAGACCACCACATGTCCAATTTCAAGGTGACTGTCAGAGCTGACTATGCTGTTTCTGCATGTAGTCCCCTCTTTTCACCTATAAAAGCTCTTGCCCACTGACTGTCAGTGGGTGGGAGTTGGCCTATGGGCAGGAGTCCACCCCCAACACCCTTCTGCTGGCCCCCCAAATAAAACAAACCTTCCTTTCCACCATGCCTCTTTATTGGCTTCAGAGCAGGAAGCAGCCACACTCCCACTTTGAGTAACATTAATAGTAAGACAAAAGCCTGATTAACAAAAAATGGGCAAGTAATTTGAACAGACACTTCACAAAAGAAGACATATGAACGGCAAATAAGTACACGAAAAGCAGCTCAACATCATTAGTCATTAGGAAAGTAAAATAAAAATCAAACCCATAATGAGATAGCACTATATTCCCACCAGAAAAACTGAAAGACTAACAGCACCAAATGTTATTTATTGTAGGGCGAAACTGCAACTCTCATACACAGTTGGTGGGCATGAAAAATGGAACTGAACTTGGTATCCAGTTCAGCAGTTTCTTATAAAGTTAAACATAATTTTTTCCATTCAACCCAGCCATTCAACTTTTAGATATTTACCTAAAAAAAACAAAAGCATATATTCACACAAGGACTTATATATGAACATTCATAGCAACTTTGTTTATAACAGCCTCCAAATGGAAAAATACATATGCCCATCACACTCATCACTGGAAAAACAAATTGTAGTATAAAATGGAATACTACTCTGAATTTCAAAGGCAAAAACTATATGTAACAACATGGATGAATCTCAAAAGCATTATGTTTTTAGTGAAAAAAGCTAGAACAGAAGACTAGTATATACTGAATGGTTCCATTTAACTGAAATTTTACAAAAGGCTGAACTATAGGGATAGAAACAGATTAGTGGTTTCCAGGGCCGGGGGTAGGAAAAGGGACTGACTACGAAGCAGTACAGGGAACTTTTTGGGGTGATGGGAGTGCAGTGCTGGCTACATGATTGTACACGCTGGGTAAAACTCATCAAACTGTACCCTTAAAATTGGTGCATTTTCTTGTATTTAAATTATATTACAAAAAAAGATAACTAAAAACATGTAAGGGACCTTAAGATTCTTACAAATATATTTCATCATTATAAAGTTAATGGTGTTATTATTAATAAAGAACTTGGGATAGCATGTTACTATGGGATTTCTTTACATGGAATTTCAAAATAATTTAGGGATCACATAGTCAAATTATTTATTTATTTATTTGCAGTATGCGGGCCTCTCACTGTTGTGGCCTCTCCCGTTGAGGAGCACAGGCTCTGGACGCGCAGGCTCAGCGGCCATGGCTCACGGGCCCAGCCGCTCCCGCGGCATGTGGGATCTTCCCGGACCAGGTCACGAACCCGTGTCCCCTGCATCGGCAGGCGGACTCTCAACCACTGTACCACCAGGGAAGCCCCAAATAATTTATTTCTAAGTTTAAGTTAAACCAAGTAAATAAATGCATTAAAATACTGCCTCTCTTTAAAATGTGAAAATGCTTCTGAGGATAAATTTTCTGCTTTTTTTACTATCTTGGTGAGATTTTTGTTCAGTCATTTTCATAAGGAACTGCACTCCTTGTGACCAGTATTTATGAGTGAAGGAGTAAGGCTTGGAGGGAAGTATGTGGCTCTAAAATGGCTTTTTCTAATTCTGAACAGCTAACTGGTCTATATGGCACTTATATTTTCTATTGTGGCCTTTTTCGGTAAAACAGTCAAACAAAAGTCAATACACTATCTTTATATTACTTTATTTTAATGATATTATCCCATTTTTAAAAGTCATTTTAGAGAATTTGGTCAATGTATAAAAAAATTTAAAAACCAACCACAAGTCAGGGGGGGAGGGATAAATTGGGAGGTTGGGATTAACATATACACACTACCATATATAAAATAGATAACTAAAAAGGACCTACTGTAAAGCACAGGGAACTCCACTCAATACTCTGTAATGGCCTATATGGGAAAATAATCTAAAAATGAGTGGATATATCCATATGCGTAACTGATTCACTTTGCTGTACACCTGAAACGAACAAAACATTGTAAATCAACCGTACTCCAATTAAAAGTAAAAAAAAAAAAACCAGAAACAACCACAATTCTATTATCATAAGATTAACATTCCGTAAATAACTTTTCAGTTCTTCATATATATGTATGTGTGTAAGTGTATCTGTGTGTGTACAGAAACATATATACACATAAAAACTGTTATATTGAATATATGTATATTTTTAATAAGCGTATTTTTAAAAATATTTATTTATCTATCTATTATGGCTGCGCCAGGTCTTAGTTGTGGCATGCAGGATCTTTAGTTGCGGCATGTGGACTTCTTAGTTGCAGCATGTGTGAGGGATCTAGTTCCCCGACCAGGGATCAAACCCAAGCCCCCTGCATTGGGAGTTTGGAATCTTACTCGCTGGACTACTAGGTAAGTCCTTATATCAAATATATAATTTTATGCTCTGCAGGATTCACTCATTTATATTTTTCAAAAATATCACACACATTTCTCTGAGTCATTCAATACTCTTAAAAAATAAGATTTTTAATGGCTGAGTAATTGATTTGGCTGTCCCCCTACTGTTTGGTATTTATGTACTTTCTAAATTTTCCTTGTGCTAATCTTTTCCCACTTATCCTTAGCACAAATTCCCTCAAGAATTATTCAATAATCAATATTCTTTAATGTTAAAAGTTAGGTAATGCAGACATCAAATATTATTTAGAATTATGATAGTATCCATTTGAACAAAAAACAAAATTGTGAAAGGTGGGTACTTCAGAGAAATGAAATAGGAAGGAAACTTTCACTTCTCACATAGCATCAGTCAGTACAGCTTGAGTATACTTATAATACATATTATATTTGTATGTACTTTTTGAATAATTTAAATAACATTTATGGATTCCTTTTTAACATATATACCTTTCACCAAGCAATAATTAAGAATGAGTAAAGTGAGTCAGCTACAGGCATGTTCAAAGCAGTGCTTATTTTAACTATGAAAAACTACACACAATGTAAGTTGTCCTAAAATGAGGAATTGATTTAAATCAGCAGACGGAATACTAAGCAACAGTTTAAAATGCTAAAAAACAATTAATAAAATGGAAACTGTTTATGATATTAAGGACATGTATTAAGTTTTTAAGAAAAAATTTTAAAATTAACATCCAGGGAGGAACCAAGATGGTGGAGTAGAAGGTATAATGTTATAAGTCATAATTCTAGTTATTACTTTAAAATGTATATCTCAGAAATAACTAAAAAAATAAAATAAAATTAACATCCAAGCATACATGTTTAAAAGAAAAAGTACATTATCCCCACTCCCCACCCAGTCTTTCCCATACACATGGGGAAGGATATTTAAAAAGTTTATTTCTAGTGGTTTACTTACAGGGGAATTTTAATTTATTTTGCTCTGTTTTGTTTTGTTTTAGGGGGGATTATTATCTGTATCCTCGAAAATGAACAAATACTTGCAAGGAGAAAAAAGATGATAATAATTCTCACCTCAAACATATATGTCCTTGCTTAAAGTATTAAGTATCTACTACTTAAGACTATTTCACATAATCAGTAAGAAGAAAACAATGTGGCATATGTAACATACATATATTAATTTATTTTAGTTCTCTCATACTGAAAGTGTAAAAAAAAAATAAACAAGTGCAACCCATATTGACAACAAACTTTTCTAAAAGTTTAAATATATGATAAACTTGGAAGGAAGTTAAAAGATGTAAAAATATTTGTTTCTATTTTTGAGCATGGAAGAAAATTAATTTTGGAGAAGGGATATCCTCCCCATGCTTCCTGTGTAAGGAGTTAAAAGTAGAGGGTGGAAGGGTGGCACAGATTTGCTATAAGAACTTTCATGTGGCTTCACTTTATGTCCTCAGTATTAATTCCATGGCCTAAGACTTCAAGCACATTCTTAACACCCTGAACTTCACTCCTCTGTCTTCCTGCCACATTAAGAAAGCTGCAAACTCCTAACAATGGGATAATCTAACCAGTTCCTATACTCTGCTCACTGAGGACTTCATGGGAAAAGAAATTAAGACAACTTCATGATGCTATCATATATTCACCACCATCTATTTCTTCTAGGCATCAATGTTACCTAAAAATCTTCTATTTACCACTTTCTTCAGACTCCCTACCCAGCCCACTTTACCTCAAGTGACATTACTTCTGACTCCAAAGAGAAAATATAGGACAGCAGGCTTCTCTTCCCGTTGATCTCAGCCACTCTCCAAAACCAAACATAAGTAACTTATTATCCCAGACATCATTTCCTTCTTCCCTATATGCACAGATGTCTACGTATCCTCTCTCTAGTCCAAGACTGATAACTTCACCTGGGTCTTATCTCCCTCATCCCTCCCTCCCCCACCCCGCCCCACCCCAACTCCTCTAGAGCCATGTGCCACCATTATCCCTCTGTCTCCTATCTTCCACTTCTATTTCTCCACTGGCTCTTTCCTCTGAGCCATATACTCAAGTATTGCTATTAGAAACAACATCAATAATGACAACCACAAAAACTCCTCCAAACTTTCCTTTCACGTAGGTAACCAAACTCTTGGTTGTTCCTTTCCCAGCAAAGCTTTCTGAAAGTATTCTTGACAACATATGTCACCACTTCTCCCTCATCTTCCACTCAACTCCTCCTCTTACGCACCCAATCATTCCTCCTCCTTCTCTGACACCCACAACTCCAGAGGGACCACTCTCCCTATGCTCCTTCCTAATAATCAAATATTTACCTTAATTTGACCTTTCCAAAGCATCTGACGACTCTTTCTACAAAATAAAGATACACAGGGGCTTCCCTGGTGGCGCAGTGTTAAGAATCCGCCTGCCAATGCGGGGGACACGGGTTCAATCCCTGGTCCGGGAAGATCCCACATGCCGCAGAGCAACTAAGCCCATGCGCCACAACTACTAAGCCTGTGCTCTGGAGCCCATGAGCCACAACTACTGAGCCCGCGTGCCACAACTACTGAAGCTCTTGTGCCTAGAGCCCGTGTTCCACAACAAGAGAAGCCACTGCAATGAGAAGCCCGGGCACCGTAACGAAGAGTAGCCCCTGCTCGCTCCAACTAGAGAAAGCCCGCGCGCAGCAACAAAAACCCAACGCAGCCTAAGTGAATGAATGAATTAATAAATAAATAAATAAATAAAAACTACTCATGTTTCTTTAAAAAAAAAAGATACACAAATAGCCAATAAGTACATAAAAAGACACACATCATCATTAGCCATTAGGGAAACTCAAATCAAAACCACAATGAGAAAAAGGAAAACCCACAAAGGAGATGCCACTTCACACTCACAAGGATGGCTAATACCAAAAAGTCATAATAGAAACTGGAACCTTCATACATTGCTGGTAGGAATGTAAAATGGTTCAGCTATTTTTGAAATTGGTTTGACAGATCCTCAAAATGTTAAAGTTGCAATATGACACAGCAATTCTACTCCTAGGTATACATACACAGGAGAGAATACAATACATACACCACACAAAAACTTGTACATAAACCACAATGAGATACTATACAACACATCCATTAGGATGGCTAGTATCAAAAAAAAAGGGGGGGACGGGGCAAAAATATGGAGAAATTAGAATTCTTGTGCATTGCTAGCTAGTGGGAATGAAAAATGGTACAGCCAACTGTGGAAAAGTTTGGCAGTTCTTTAAAAAGTTGAACGCAGATTTACCATATTACCTAGCAATTCCACTTCAGGGTATATACCCAAAAGAACTGAAAGCAAGGATTCAAACAGGTATTTGTACATCCATGTTCACAGCAGTATTATTCACAACAGCCAAAAAAATAGAAACAACCCAAATATTCATTGATGTATGAATGGATAAACAAAATGTGGTACATATATATATATACAATGGAATGTTAGCCTTAAAAAGGAAGGAAATTCTGACACATGCTACAACATGAATGAACTCTGAAGACAAATGCTAAGTGGGGAAAAAAAAGTCACAAAAGGGCAAACAGTGTATGATCCCACTTATATGAGGTACCTAAAATAGGTAAATTCATAAAGACAAAAAGTAGAATAGAGGCTGGAGGTAGGGGGCAATGGGGAGCTATTATTTATTAGGTAGAGAGTTTCTGTTTGGGATGATCAAAAATTCTGGAAATAGACAGTGGTGATGGTTGCACAACATTGTAAATGTATTTAATGTCACTTAATTGTACATGTTAAAATGGCAAATTTTATGTTATGTATGTCTTATCACATTAAAAAAGGCAACAACAAAAAACTTCTAAAGAATATTTATAACAGTACTATATTATTCATAATAGCCAAAAAAGTAGAAACAATCCAAATGTCCATCATCTGATGAATAAATAAAATGTGTATTCATACACTGGAATACTAAGCAATAGAAAGGAATGAAGTGTTGATAACATGCAACACGTGTGAACCTTGAAAATTATGCTCAGTGAAAGAAATCAGACACAAAGGCCACATATGTATGATTTCGTTCACATGAAATGTCCAAAACAGGCAAATGTATAGAGATAGAAAGTAGATCATTATGACCTGGGGTGATAGGGGAGTAAGACGGATGCTAATGGGTATGGGGTTTCTCTGGGGGTAATGAAAACACTCTAAACTTAGATCATGGTGATGACTGCGTAACTCTGGGAATATACTAAAACCAGTGAACTGTACACTTTAAATGGATGTATTTTTATGATTCATAAATTACATCTCAAAAAAGTAACTTCATTAGAAATAGTTTACAGACTCTTTAATTTAGGGCTTTAAGAGGAAGCTTTTGTGTCAACCCTCATTTACTACTTCAATGAAGGGAGTGTATCACTATGAAGGGTCCAAGCCTCACCTTAGCGTTGTTAAGGGGATAACAGCTCGCCTTGCCTCTTTAACTTCTCAAATTGATACTACTTGCTAACTACCGGTGTGGGAAAGGAACAGACTCCTCAACAGTTGCCATGGCAGCTCAACAGCAAAAGCATCAAAAATTAAGAATATAAAGGCTTAGAAACAATGTGTTACAGAGAAAATAATATAAAATTTAAAATCAGAAAACATGACATCAGATTCTATACAATTTTAACAGCCGTGTGACCTAAGATACAAACTCGGTTTCTTCACCTGTAAAACAGGGATAGTATCAGATACTATCCAATCAAAAGAGGTGGAGAGTATTTATACAACACATGAATTATCTCCTGTTCTACTAGACTATCACTCCCACTCTTCTTTCATTCCATCTTAATGACTACACCTTGCCTGAATCTGTCCTTTCCAACTTTCTTTTTCAGGACCGTCTCCATACAAGACTCCACAGGCATTGAAGATTCAGTTTCCCCAAAAAGAAGTGTGTCAGACAGTGAGTTGCTGTTCACATGAACCACAGCTGGGTACATGTGACACAAATCCTGAGGCACAAATGAGACAACAGTAAAATGTGGAAAAAACTAAAATTAGAAGACAAGCGAAAACATGCGTGTAGGAATACTAAGTAACTCTTCATTTAGTCAAGATTAAATCTTTAAAGGCAAAGTAAGCACTCAATAAGTTTTTTTTAATAGAAAGCATACATATGAAATAATGAAGTAGCCCTAGAATTAAGCAATTAGCAATCATTCCCAGCAACTTATTAGATGGCCTGTATGACTTCCCATAGCCTATTCAACTTCAAAGTAGACTCTTGTCACCCAAAAGCATACTGAGATAAATTGCTAAAACACTTAGGACAGAATGTTTTCTGGGTTGGAAACAAATCGTTTTAATTCATCAAGCTTCTCAGTCTACCAAGTAAGCTAAGTCAACTTCACTAGTTTTCAAAATTCTTTAAAATCCAATCCTTTCCTGTAATTATTTAAAAAATCAAAGATTATAGTAGTTCAAAAAGACCACTTAGGGGCTTCCCTGGTGGCGCAGTGGTTGAGAGTCCGCCTGCCGATGCAGGGAATGCGGGTTCATGCCCCGGTCTGGGAAGATCCCACATGCCGCGGAGTGGCTGGGTCCGTGAGCCATGGCCGCTGAGCCTGCACGTCCGGAGCCTGTGCTCCGCAACGGGAGAGGCCACAACACTGAGGGGCCCGCGTACCAAAAAAAAAAACAAAAAACACCACTTAGGACCTAGAAATATACATAATCACCTAAGCTTAAATGCAGAGTACAGAGAAACTAGAGAAAACCCAAATTACCAATTTTTTTAAAAATTAATTTTGTGTCTTAAAATGGTCAGGATCTAAGATACATTATTATGTGATTACAAGAAAAATACAAAAACCGCATTACAGGGGAAATCAATAAAAGCCCAACACCTGCTGTGTAAACATCTTAAATGTGTTATTTCTACTGCAAAGGATATTGTTCAAACCTCTGACTGCTAGCAGTAGTATAGTCATCCCTCCGTATCGGTTGGAGATTGATTCCAGGACCCGCTGCAGATACCAAAAACCCAAAGATGCTCAAATCCCTTATATAAAACGCCATAGTACAGTCGGCCTTCTGTATTCCCGGGTTCCAAAACTACAGGTTCTACACTCCTGTATATGGAACTCAAGGATACAGAGGGGTTACTGTATTAAACAGAGCCAAGAGATAAAATGGACTCAGAACTCTTCACTGAAAGTATTCCTAACATTCAAATATATAAAGAACAATATAGCCTATGATTATTCTCCTTTCCCCCAATATTTCCACATTTGCTTATTCAAAAGGTCCTACATGTGACCTCCCTTTCAAAAAGTCATCTCTCTCTTTCCCTTTACGGTTCAACGCCCTGCAAACTGTAGTCTCCACTCGCCTCCACGTCTTCTCTTCTCATTCACTCAAACCCTCCATTGCTCTAATAAAACTGCTCCAAGGAGTCATTAGTCATCGTTCCTGGTCCTCATCTTCTTCACATACTCTGCAAAGTTAGACTCTCTCATTAAAACACTCTGCCTTCAGTTTGCAGTACTTCTCCTGTAACTCTCTCTAACCCATGCTCTGAATTCTTTCCTCCCTAACAAAAGTATTCTTTTTTCAAATCTTCAATAAATATGTATTGAAGCACCTACTACATGCTAGCCACTGTGTGAGGCACTGAAGATCTAGCAGTAAACAAAGCCGGTGCTCTCATGTAGCTTACAGTCTAGCTGGCTCCTCCAAGGTTTTAGCCCAGGTCCTATTATCTAATCCCATTGAACAGAGACGGGAGCGGCTCTTTTTGAGCTGTAGTTCATTCCAATTTGTTTAGAATGTAAACTGCTGATGAGCACAGAGTAAACAATGACAGGCCAGCTTGCTCATGTATACACATTATACCCAGGCACAAGCTTCTGATCAATTATTTAAAACTCAAAAATAGCCAGCTAACTAGTCCTGAGCACCAGCAAATTGTGTAACAGTGACAAGTTGCACATGTTGAGTTGTGGTTTCATGACTTAATTTGTGCCATCAGACTTCTGGTTATTTCTTAATGCCCAGGTCATGAGACATCAGCACCAAGCTTTGTCTGAACTTATTTTGCTACTATCGTTAGCACACTTGTTACAAATTACTACCAAACCAAAACTCCTTACTTTGTTCCTGAATATTTTGTGTGACATTTGTTCGAAATGGAAATACCAGAACTTTGTTACAGATTTGCTTGTACAGTAGATATGGATGGAGTTGACCATAATATGTATTATGCAACTTATTTTAAAATACCAATCTCAAATTATCAAAGCATTCTAACAGCAAATAGTATTATGGCACATTTGGAAATGACCATGACACCTTACAGTCCATGAGAGCACAATTTGTTAACTGCAAAATCTTGAAGTTATCTGGATTCTTGTCAGACACACTGTTACAGTATTTTAACAAAATGTATATTTGAATGCCAAGGGGAAAAACACCCCATCCACCAGCTTGAAAAAAAAAATAGTGAAACTATGTATCAGGATCAGCTCCACAAAAGCAGCTTTGGGAGATTCCCCTATCAAATACTGTAATCCTCTGCAGAATTTGTGTTTAACTAGGATCTTGGCCAAGTAAAGAAGGTGCTAAATCTAGTCCTCTTGGCTTGAGATGACAAACAAACATGATAGCTACAATATTTCAGCACTGTGCAATAGGCAAAGGAGACAGTGATCACAGACTGCTCTGTAAACTACTAAAATTAACTACAGTACAAATGGACCAGATGCTTTAAATTTTCATAAACTTATTTTTGATCCATAATCCACATAGATCAAATTGCACCAATGGTATACCTTCTTCTGCTAAGAAAAAACTCAGGAATTTTTGTGTAAGCATTTAAAAAAAAAGCTGCTTATAACTTTACCATATGTGTAATGTTGCAATGCATTTTCTGTAAGACTTGGCTTACAAAATGGAAGAACATCTCTCTACTAATGAACAGTTAACTTTAGAGAGTGTTCTAAATCCTTTTACTCTTCCATGCTTCCTCAAAATAAAAAGTCCCCAACACACTGTTCTTTTCTATACATATAAGGTGACTTTCTACCACTTTTAAGGCAAAAAGAAATGCATCAGCGTCTTTCCCCTCACCCCCCAACCAAAGCACTAGTTTATCTGGAAACTGAAAATAGTGTATACCTTTTGCCTCAAAGAAAGAATGGGATGAAAACAGCACAAGTCAACACAAAACAGCAAATTACCTGTTTCTATTACAAATTTCCACTTTACTCAAAATGTAATGAGAAAAGAAATGCCCCCAATATTCCTTTTCTTGAAACCATCATTTTGGAAGATAAAGGAACAATTACTGCAAATGAGGTGACAATATTTGCAACATTTGGGCAATTCTTTCCAAAGGTACTTTACCAATGGAGATCATAGTTTGGCAAAGAAATACATAACGGATTTATTTTTTAAACCTGAATTCCAACATTAGTGAGAACTTATTCAATAAAATAGGCTCTCATTTATTTTCATGTCAGTGGTTAAATCTAAATGGAATCTACTAAATAAGCTCAAGAATGTTTGGTATTCAACTGCACACCCATATGAGATGAATACATCCTTCTATGCGTCACTTTTATACTTCAAAACAGAGACCAGAAACTCTGTAGAGGGACAATAACCACAAGGAAGCGATTTTAAAAGCAAGTTTCTTATTTCTCCTACATCACTGAATAAAAACAATGAAAAAATTACTGAGGTGAGAGTTATTAAAACTGTGTAATTGTTTACATGTTCTAATTAAATACCACTACTATGCTCTCACAAACTAAATAAGTAAATCAAAAATTATAATTTTACTTCCATAAATGATACATATAATTGTATTACTTATATATTTACATATATTTAATATATAACTTATTACATAAATACATTTAAATATATAACATATTATATATATAATCTAGATGATATTTGTAACCATAATAGCTTTTTAAAATTTATTTATTTATTTATTTTTGGCTGGGTTGGGTCTTCGTTGCTGCGCGCGGGCTTTCTCTAGTTGCAGCAAGTGGGGGCTACTCTTCGTTGCGGTGCATGGGCTTCTCCTTGTAGTGGCCCCTCTTGTTGCAGAGCACAGGCTCTAGGGCACGCAGGCTCTAGAGCACAGGCTCAGTAGTTGTGGCGCACGGACTTAGCTGCCCTGCGGCATGTGGGATCATCCCGGATCAGGGCTCGAACCCGTGTCCCCTGCATTGGCAGGCGGATTCTTAACCACTGCTCCACCAGGGAAGTCCCTGTAACCATAATATCTTAAGATAAAAAACTAATCTATTTATGTGATTTTTGGCAAGAGATATGAGGACACATTATGAAAACCATAGAGATATAAAGTTATAGTATATAATGCTCTGTATATCCCACCATATCACTCATGAATTGTCCCTTCCTGTGGATGCAAGAAAAATAATGTGTTTCACAGCTTATGCATATCCTTAGAGCCTTGTAAAGTGTCACAGAAAATACACACCATATGTTCAACAAAGCACAACTTTGCATATTGTATGTTTCAAAACACATGGTTGATTGGGTATAGGATTAGCATATTTTTAACTGGGTTCTCTCTAGCTGTCTGTTAAAGTTATTTGTGAACTATACACTGTACACACAATCAACTTTAGAAAGAGCACAGGGCTTAAAGAGCCATGAGTTTAAGTTCCAGATTTTCCACTCACTGGGTCTATTGTCTAACCTCCCTATGCCTGTTCTCTCATCTCTAACAAGGAAAGGACAATAATTCATAATTTCCCTTCTGCATAGAATTGTTCTAAGAGCCAAAATGAGATAGTACACAAAAGATAAAGCTCTACATAAACATAGTATTTTCTTATATCTTCTTAGTGAAATTATTAAATACCACCATAGCAACTAGCTTTATGTAACAACTACTTTAAAGTAAGGAAAGCACATGCTACAGCGTTCTCACCCAACTACGAAATGCTATGTCTGCTTAGGGATAAGAAAAACCTCCTTTAACCTTGGAGAAGAAGGAAGATGTGAAACAAATTATTTAATTAGTCATCATTTTCTCGACTCAGGTCAAAAGGTAAGACAGACTCTTAAAAACAAATATACATTAAATTTCAGGAAATAGGTGGTTTTTTTTAATTGGCTCTTACTGCTCTTGCATTTCCACAAACAACAATTTGCTCTTATGAACCTAACATATGGGACTGATTTGTTTTCCATGTGTAATTCTCAATATCTAAATAAGTCACTTCAAGCATTGTCCCTTTTCAAGCTGTATAATCCTATACTGCTCTGCTAAAGCATGTAATTTCCAACAACACAAGTACTTTAGTATCTTCAGAAGATATCTTCATGTATCTATTCCTAGGGCTGAAATGATGAAAAACTGCAGTGCCCAAGAATGTCAGAACAATGCACAGTTCTGGTTTTAAATGTTTCAAATTTTTTCTACAACACTACATAGCAGCTTGAATATAACCAGTATTTAGTTAATGTTTACTGAATGAATTAGGAATGCTTTGCCTCTATTTTGCTTTTTGATACATGGGGCGGGGCGGGGGGGCACTGTCTTTGGTGTATACCAAGTAGAATCCACATTTCACCATAAGCAGCAGAAAAGATTTGCCAAGCATACTTTATCAATTCTGTTCAGAAGACACCTACTCATGAGTTGGCTGTGCATCGCAGTACACTTAACTCGTGCTCCAGAATTACCTGAAGTGCCTCACTATACTCAGATAGGGAATGCACCTGTATTCTCAGCAGTGAGTACAAATAAATAGAAATAAATTAATTGAATACATTTCTTTAGCGTGCAAAAACCAATCACTAACTCTTACCTGTGGATATTAAAACATCCACAGGAACAAAATCCTAAAAGTGTGAATTATTATTTAGGAATTACCTCTAAAAACAGTAAAATCTGAATTACAATAATAACATTAATGTAAATACTATAAACAAAATAAGTCTTAATGTCTAATTTTTGTCTACCCTCTACTTACAGTTTACAAAATCTAACAGTTGTCACTTAAAAACTCCTAATTCCAGCCAGTAAGGTTCATTTTCTCTTCATTTTTTGTAAGGTAATATCTAGTCTTGCTATAACTACAAGCTACCAATATTCTTCTTAAGCAATGGGTTACATTCTCTTTCATATTAAATGTATTTCTTTATTGATTTTATCATGTCTGAAATTGCAATCACCTGCTCCCTAAGTGACCCTTTAAATCTCTATTTCAATGCTTATGAAATGGAAAGCACTGAGAGTACTATTCACAAAGTGCACAAAACTTTGAAAAAGACCCCATTATTCTCAAAACAATTCCTATTCGCATTTCAAATTACAACAATAGAGGCTTCTTTATGGAACTGATATTTCTACAATTTTAACAGAAGTTTAGCAACAATTTAAGAAAAGTTGTACAAAAAATTTTAACTAAGCAAACTCAGAATACCAACAGTTGTACAGTCAATGTGTACACCAAAGAGAAAATTTTTTTTAATCATGACTTTAGATCTTAAGGAATTATTTCAGAAAGAAAGCCTCAGAAAATGAAAGCCTCAATTTCAAAGCTGGTTTCTTCAATACCAAGAAGAATAATGACCAATCTTTAGACTGTAATAATTTAACGTTTCTTTTATTTTCAAACCTGTAGCTTATACTAACTTTTTAATTAAACTTAAATCATTTCAAACTGTAAACATTTTTACAAGGATTTCTCCATGCCCTCTGAGTTTATATGGCTGCAATTTCAGAAAGTTTGAGAGCTGACACAGTTTCTAATAACCCTGGTTTTCCATAAAAAATGAGCATTACACCAGCAGACAATTACACAGCTCACAAAAACAATGGAGTCAGAAAATTTATATGAATTGACAGCTTGGTATATTACTGCACATGATTTCACAAAAGTCTGTATTCATTCGTACACACATTCAGACAATAAACATTTACTGAGCCACCTGCCATCAGCACTGCCCATGAGAAGTTCGCTAGCTAAAGAGCAATGATAAATCATGTAGTCAGATAAATTATAGTATAATTATGTAATATATATAGTATAATGTATTAGGTGATACACTATAACATACAGAGAGATAACATACATACAGATATTCCTCTGACCAACTCATTCGGAGATACACATTATCTAGAACCTTGATAACCAGAGTATGGTTCATGAACCAGAAATGCCATCACCCAGTAGCTGGTCAGTCAGAAATATGCAATCTCGGGTCCCAAGCAAATCTACTGAATCAGAATCTGCATTTTAACACGCTCTCCAGGTAACCCCAATGCAAATTTAAGTTTTGAGAAACACTGATCTAAACATAATTGAAAAACTGTAAATAAGTAAAAGTGACATCTTGTACTTTTAAGCTCTTCAGGCCCCATCCTGAGCCTTTTTACAAATGAATAGATAATTTAACAAGTTCAGTTACTTACCTTCACAGATCAGGAACAAACTGGGAGATACCACTGACAACAAAGAAAGAAAACAGGAAAAACTAATAAAAAGCAATCTCAAAAAGGGATGGCTATAGGGGACCATTTAAACAGCAACAATCTACCCTTTCTGCCTAAATAGGCCCGAAAGGTGTCAGTGTATTACAGAAATATAACAGTTATTGATGTTCTTAAATGTGTCTCCTCTAACTAGTCCACAAATTCCTTGAGGACAGGGACCTAGTTTTATTTATTTATTTATGCGGCACGCGGGCCTCTCGCCACTGTGGCCCCTCCCACCTTGGAGCACAGGCTCCGGACGCTTAGGCCCAGTGGCCATGGCTCACGGGCCCAGCCGCTCCGCGGCATGTGGGATCTTCCCGGACCAGGGCAGGAACCCGTGTCCCCTGCATCGACAGGAGGACTCTCAACCACTGCGCCACCAGGGAAGCCCTAGTTTTATTTTTATACACTTACATTTGTAAACTGAATGACCTTAAATCATTAAGATGAGTTTGGTTAGGCAATGAGATATATATTTCACAAAAATTTCTATCTAAAAAAATTACAATAAAAATGTCACAGCATTTTTTTTAAAAAAAAGAATAAAGCCTCTCCATTCTATAACAAGCACTCTGAGAACAGAGGCTTCACTGAACTTGTGGCTCCAAATCCGAATCTTTTCTGACTCTATTCAGACTCACTTCTAGGGGACCAGTGCGTGGAGGGAGTAGAGAAAAAGATTAGAAGAGAATGGAGGGAGAATAAAAATCAGAGAACACTCAGGGTTCCTCCACTCGTGAAAATAAAAAGAGAAAAATGGGAAGCCTCACCAAAGATACAGAAATGCCAGAGAGAATACTACCTCTAGCAACCATTCACTCCATGGTCCTTGCCCCTGTGAATCAGACACCTGCTCACAATCCTCCTAACCTAAGAACTTAAAGACACCTTAGCTCTAGAAACACTTCCCCTTGTGGCCTTCAATCAGCTATTACAGCCAGTTTATAATACAACAAATTCACTCTTCCAAAACAGCAAATTTCATGATGTTCTAGTCCTTACGCTCCAGACAAATCATTAGTTTTCTTGCCTATGTCCTTGCTCATGCTATTACTTCATAGAGAACTTTCTGCTCTGTTAATCTGACCCTGCATGTTAGCCACCAGCCATGTGTGGCTATTTAACATTTGAAATGTGGCTAAACCAGACAGAGATGTATGATAAATGTAAAATACACATCGAATTTTAAGACTTGGTACAAAAAGGATGTAACAGTATTGTTTTTTTAACAATGATTACATGTTGAAATAATATTTTGGATATATTCAATTAAATAAAATAGATAATTAAAATTAATTTCACCTGTTTCTTTTTAATGTGGCTACTAGAAAATTTAAATTACATGTGTGGTACACGTTACACTTCTATTGGACAGTGCTGGTCTAGATCCTACTCATTCTTCAAGGCCTAATTCAAACACCTCCAGCCCCATAAAGCTTTCCCCAATGACTCCAAGTGGACATGGTTTCTGTCTCCCTGAACTTTCATATCACTTTTCTTCACACTCCCAAAGAACCAGAGGAATTTTACCTTCTTACTGAGTGTTCCTATTACAGCTCCCCAACTCCAAGATAAGCAAATCGAGAAAAGAAACTACATCTAGGTCACATAAATTTTCATCCTACACCTAGGAGAGTGCATGTACTAAGGTGATGCGAGATGTCTGCTAATTGAGACTTGAACTTCTCAATTACTATATTATCTATCCCTTTCACCGATTTCCATTTCCTCCTGAGGAATTAAACTCCATGTCTACAAATGTCCTGGATTATAATTAGAGTGCCAGTGAGCTGTACATATATGATGAACAAGCAGATCTAAAACTAATACCGGCAGTCAATACACTTACATCAATTGTAAAAATTCTACAAGCCTCTAAAGGTTCCACTTTTTTTTTTACACTGCTGTCCCTAAAATTGTATTGTGAAGATCAATTAATTCAAAAGTAGGAGACTTTCCCAGAGATTAACAACACTGGGTGACTAAAGTCTACCAAAAATTGTCCGAGATCCTCCCACAACCCTGAGAATAGACCAGGTAAGCATACAAAGGCTTGAGTAAAGCAAGAACAGTGTCTTATATCGCAACCAAATCTCTGAAATCGAGCTGTGAGGAAAGTGGTAGGAAGGGAAAAGACGACTTGTGTGCAAGAAACGAAGGGTGTTAACTATTGGAACGCGAAACGAGAAATAAAACCTAGCACAAAAAATGTCTGAATTATGTGGGAGGGATCCTCCCTGGGTGTATCTCTCAACCTCTGAACCCTCAGGCAAAGGTCGCGGTGGTCATTTCCAGGGTCTTTTCTTCAAATGGTATTCCAGTGCCTGAGATCTGCATCCGCGAATCTTCCTTCCTCACCAGCCTATTCTGACTCCCCGGGCCAGGAATTCCGGCCAAACCCAACCCTGAAGCCACCCTTCTCCAGCACAGTTTGGAAACCGGCGGATGAACCAGGAGGGCCGAACTGAGACCCAGCAGCTGGAGGACACCCCTCTCCCATCGAGTCCGGGCTTAGCCCCTTGGGCAGGACTGGGCTGGCAGAGGAGAGCCAGTAGGCAGAGGGGGCGGGGAAGGGCGTCGGACTTCGAGGACGGGTCTTCCCGTTCCGTGCCGGCGCCTGCCGGTGCCGCGGGGACCCGCAAGGTGGTGACAAGGCAGAATAGAAAAGCAGTGCAAAGCAGCCCGGGGCTTTCACTCACCAGCCGTCGTCCCCCGACGTTGGCAGTGGCAGGACCTCTTCTCCTTCCGCCATTGCTGTTGACGTCCACGTCACTTTGCCGAAAAGTGGACCTGGCGCCGAGGCCGACTCAGACCCAACGTCGTAAAAGGTCCTCGGAAGTCTGGGACTGAGCTTCTGGAGAGGGAAAGGAAGAGGGAAGAGGCGACAACGCGAAGAACGCAACGTCACGACGTCCCGAGGGCGAAAGGTAACTTGGAGGAGGAGACGTGGAGAGCCGCTACCCCATCCAAAGACTACATGTCCCAGGATGCCGCGGGGACCGGGCCGGGCGCAGTGGGCGGGGCTTGGCGAGGGCGTGCGTCCCAGTAGGAGGCCCTTGAGAGGGTCGCTTCTTGGCGTCCAGTTAGCGTGTTCTTTGTGTCTTGGCGTCCTGCTTGAAGTCATGTTTGACTGTCTTAAATAGTGGAGAGGCGAGGGGAGGGGGGAATCCTACAGGGAGGTTGGAGATAGGAGCATAGCCACATTTGGGCCATTTCTTAGTGCAACAGCTGTGTTTGAGAAGAGTGGGATGTAAGGAAAAGGCACGCTCACCCCTGTTTGTGGGGCGCGGTCAGAAGTACAAATGGAGGCCACGTACTTTATGTTTGAATACTTTAAAAGTTTTTTTTTTAAAAGCTAAACAGTAAAGGAAATATGTTTAGCCTCCCACCTTTATAAACATATCTTTCTAACAACATAGAAGGGCAAGTCCAAATTTAGAATTCTAGAACTCTGGATTTCCAAGCAGGGAGAGCTGCCAAGTTTCTCCTCTTCCCACCCTACTTCCCCTTCACTCCACGTGGGTGGACTCCTCGGCCTCCACCTCCAAGCTCGGTGTCTACCATCACCAGCAAAGCGCCGGCTTTTGGTTTCCCCTTGACCATCCCTGGGCCTAGGGCTGAGCACAGGGTTCAGGAAGATGGACCTAGGGAAATGCTTTTGTAAGCCCTGGACCTAATGCTGATGAAGTAGAGCCACATGTAACAATATGGATTAATCTGGAAAATATGATGTTAAATGAACAAAACATTGTGGAAGGGTAGGTAAAGTATGGTGTCATTTATATTTGGCTTTAAAAATAGGCAGCACAATATACATTTTTATAGAATGTATGTGCTTTTAAAAAATGCACAAGAATGATATATAGAAAAATTGGAATGGCAGTTCTCAAAGATAAACAAAACCAGACATTAGTTAAGTAGTGAAAACAGATGTTATTCAGAAACTATGGACAGTAGGGGCGTGGGCTGAGCTCCATTCTGATTTGTGCAGAGGTGATTAGGGGTTTTAAAGGGAGAAAGAGGGAGCAGGGAGAGCAGGACTCAGAGGCAGACAAGTGAAAAATTACAAAGCATTGGTCAGTGTAATTGTGATTAGACCAGCTGTGTCTGCTAGGGGGTAATTTTCGAGGTTAGGATTCTTCCCTCGCACAGAACCTGAGAGACAGAGACCCTGCCCTTCTTGATGATTACATTTCAAAGGAATGGCTCTCAGGTCCTTGAGAAGGACACGTCTAAGTTGTAATAGATACATATTCACAGATGTAAGCCCTTTGTAGTAAATGCTCCAAGAGACGTCAGTAACCTATCATCAGGTGTTGGCTAGATCAAACAGTAAACTCTGCTGGCAGCCATTGCACTTTCTCAATCAGGCATTTTAATGGGGTTCATTGGAGGCCAGGGTCATCCTAGGGACACAGCCTTAAGTTGCTAAAGACCATGCTAGAGTTTGATCAAGTCTCTTAGTGCAAGAGTTTGGACAGAGTTGTTAGGTGCCAAAAGTTCTGCAGTTTTCACAGTTACATTTGTGGGAGGAGAGGAAATGGCTTCAATTATATTTTTAATATTTTGTTTCTAAAGAGTTGAGAAATGGCTACATAGGTGTTCAGTATTCTTTATAGAGTCTATACTTTGGTGTCTAAAATGTTTCATAATTTTAAAAACTATTTGATTAAATATGCACAAAGCATAGTACAGCTCTTTCATTTACAACCAAAAACATGTTCATTCTCTTCCCAAAGGGGAACTAATACAGAGCCACATTATTGCACCTACTTCTAAGCCAAGGATCTCTGCATGATGTTCAGTCCTTCTATGGGGAAACATTTTTTTTTAATATGGAGTGAGAGTTTAGATAACAGCTATCAAAAAGAATAAAAGACATGAATCTAGGTCAAATTACTATCCTGATATTCAGGACCTCTGCTGGGTCTCTTCAATTGCTGTCAGTGGATTTTCAGAAGTTTTCTAAAATGTTTTGTAAAACTGTTAATTCAGTGATATGACAAGCAGTTGTTCATTGATTAAGGTGATCATAACCCTCAATTGTAATTCATTCTCAGTGTAATTAAAACAGTGACTGCTTAATACTCCATGTGGTAAAAGTATTATTCCATTTAAAATATATCAAGTGTTTGCTTGTGTTTGATATCCAGGCTCCTGAGTTAGCACAAACTCCGTGGTTGATGAGTTTTCTGATAAGTCCTTCCTCTTCATTTGGATCCAGTTTGTCCACATTTTCCCCAGCATGCCTCACTTCCTGAGGTGACAAGGATATCACTATGCCCAAAGAACATTTTATAGATGGCTACAAGTTTTTATGGGTGTAACTTTCTGAGTATTTTTGTGCTTTAAAAAAAAATCTCAAAGTCCTGCTTTTTACCTGGATTGTTATGAGCTTTAAAAAATATAAGTATGGGATTACAAGTAGAATTTGTTAAATTCTAGTAGTAAATCTCTGCTTAAAAAAAAAATTTCAAGAGCTAGAGAAGATTTTATTATGAAATTATCTCCCTGTATTTTCTTTCTTTACTCTTTTCTCCTAATCATGAGAAGATTCCATCAATGACACTAGAAGCTCTCTCTGCTTTTATGTATCTTTCTGGAACAGAGGAAGTTGGAATTTCTTTTTTCATAGACCTGGTGATGCTAATAGTGCTGACCATCTGGATCTGTGCACAACGCAGGCATTCCAAGATATATCTTCATGAAAGGCACATCCTATCACCCACATAGGGTGTGTTATTGGCCTGCACTTCTGCAGCTATTTGTACTCCCTTGCCCAAATAGAAAAGTATGGTATTATTCTATATTATCCTTGGATAAAATCAAACTGCATTTTTATAAAGGGAAAATTAAAGTTTCTTGGTTTTGAATGAAACTAAAAAAAAAAAGAATATTTTTCATCTATTATTTGGTGTTGCGTGCCATATAACTATGTAATTATGTAGTTCATATTGTATTATATGTACTTAAGTCATATTATGACACAGTCTATTTTCAATAAATATTTGTTAAATGAACTGAAGATTTTTTTTGAAGTATTTTGGAATAGTTGAAGTCATTCAGCTATATAGAAACAGCTGGTTGGGATTGGGGGCAAGTGTTGAGCAAACAGTGATAACAAAATATTTCTTCCTTATCCTTCTAGTAGTTGTCTGTGCTAATTGAAGTTGACTCTTAATAGGTTATATAGATGGACCCAAAGTAAACATTCGGACAGGGATTGACCCATTCTTGGGTTTGGGATAGTTATGCTTTAACGTGGGAGCCTGTTTCACTCTTTCCTCATTCCAGATTTGCTCCCAAATGTTCCAGACAAAAGGCTCTTATTAGGGTTGAGTCACTGCTGGTTAGAAACAGAGATTGTAAACAATATGTTAGCTGGAACTAGCCTTCATTTTAAAAACTTAACTTCTTGCCTTTTGTGAGTTCACACACTCACAATATGTAAACAGTATCTTTAGACAATGGCTGTGCTATTCTTTACGTATAATCTGTCTCCATTCACCTCATACACTTATACTCACCCTTCCTTTTCGGCATATGTCTTTCCAAATAAAAGAGTTAGCAAGCAACCATCTAAGGTAATTGGATGAAATCGCATGATATATGCTTTTAACGATATGCGTAAAAAATACAGGTATGTATTACAATTTCTATGAATATGTTATTTACAGACTGGTTTCTCTAATACCCATGCTAAATTGTACAGCTTATCCCACTCCTGGGCATATACCTGGACAAAACTATAATTTGAAAAGATACATGCACCCCTATGTTCATAGCAACACTATTCACAATAGCTAAAACATGGAAACAACCTAAATGTCCATCAATAGGTGAATGGATAAAGAAGATGTGGTACATGTATACAATGGAATACTACACAGCCATAAAAAAGAATGAAATAACACCATTTGCAGCAACATGGATGCAACTAGAGATTATCATACTGAAGTACGTCAGAAAGAGAAAGACAAATACATATGATATCACTTGTATGTGGAATCTAAAATATGGCACAAATGAACCTATCTACAAAACAGAGAGACTCACAGACATAGAGATCAGACTTGTGGTTGCCAAGGGGGAGGCAGGGAGGGAGAGAGATGGACTGGGAGTTTGGGGTCGGTAGATGCAAACTATTACATTTAGAATGGATAAACAACAAGGTCCTACTGTACAGCACAGGGAACTACATCCAATCTCCTGGGATAAACCATAATGGAAAAGAATATTTAAAAAAAGAATGTCCATATGTGTATAACTGAGTCACTTTGTTGTACAGCAGAGATTGACACAACATTGTTAAGTCAACTACACTTCAATTAAAAAAAAGAAAAAAAAAGAAATTGTACAGCTTATCACTGTCATTACTACATTCCAAATTCACATAAGAAGAATTAAAAGGGCTTCCCTGGTGGCGCAGTGGTTGAGAGTCCTCCTGCCGATGCAGGGGACACGGGTTCGTGCCCCGGTCCGGGAAGATCCCACATGCTGCGGAGCGGCTGGGCCCGTGAGCCATGGCCGCTGAGCCTGCGCGTCCGGAGCCTGTGCTCCACAACGGGAGAGGCCGCAACAGTGAGAGGCCCGCGTACCGCAAAAAAAAGAATTAAAAAATTAAGCAAAAAGAATTCTTAGGATATAATGAATATGAAAATGACCACAGAAACAAAAGCATTTAAAACATTTAGATGAAGAATTTCTTCTCTATAATTTTGCTCACACTTTTTTCTAGACAATATCAACTACTTCTGTGTTGTTAATTTCCATCTGTAACTCCTAAATCTGTATTTCCAACCCTGTTCTTTTATAGTTTGCATCTATGAATCTAGCCATCCGCTGGGAGCTTGCACTTGGATGACCCACAAACACTCCAAACTCAATATTTCTAAAACCAAACTCATTATGTCTACCTGCTCCCCAGTCCATTCCATTTCTATAGAGGTAAATGGTTTTATTATGTATCTAGTCATCTAAGCCAGAAACTTGGGAATTATTCTAGCTTTCTTTCCTTCTTATTTCCCATGGGTCATCATGGACCTATGCATATTTTCCTCCCTAGGTATCTTTCAAGTCAGGTCGTTCTCACCACCCCTGCAGTTTTTATCTTGCTTTTGCTCCTCATTTTGTTTTGCATGAAGGGAGTCCTTAATTAGTCTCCAACCTCCTTCCACTCTCTTCCCCAAAGAGTCAACACAGGCTCTACACTAGGGGTTCAAACTGGCAGCCCTCAGCCTAGATTTACTTAGCAACTTATATTCTCTTGTCATTTTTAATCACTTGAATATCTTTATACACTTTTCAGTTTGTCTCCTCCACCACTCCCCACCACTTTAGACCAGCCCCCAATTTACACATTTTTTATTTGCTTGATCCTCAGAGGTATTTGAATTTGTGACTCTTGTTGCATATTTCTAAAATGGAAGTTTACCTAAAATCCTTCAATTGCCCATTATCCCCTATAAAGAATGTCTAAATTCTTTATCATGGATACAATACTCTCAGAATCTTGAGCACTTTCCCATCTTCCCTTTTAACATATGCTTCAGCCATTCTATATTTTTTTAAGTCAGTTGCTTGATTTTTTAAAAATATTTATTTGGCTGCGCCGGGTCTTAGTTGCAGCACACAGGATCCCTAGTTGTGGCATGCGAAATCTTTCTTCTTTTAGTTGCGGCATGCGGTATTATTTCCCTCACCAGGGATCAAACCCAGGCCCCCTGCATTGGGATTGTGGAGTCTTAACTGCTGGACCACCAGGGAGGTCCCTCAGCCATTCTATATTTACAGGCCCCAGATATGCCCTGCTGCTCCATGACTTTATGTCTTTGTTAAAACTTGCTTCCTCTGCTTTGTTACATTCTAACTTCCTTCAACTGGTTACACTTAGCCATATGGCTTGAGCAACATTTTCTTTGTAACCCTCTCTCTCAAGCAGAATTATTCATTCCTGCCTTTTGCTATCACTTTCCCTTAAATATTCCTCAAAATTATATGCTTATATATTTATTTTCTCTACTAGACCTGATATCCTTGGGACCAGCTTAATATGTCTTTACATTTCTAGTGCATAGCATAGTACTTGATACATAGCTGTAATCTGCTGTATGAGTAAATGGATGAATGGACTGTGTGCATGCGTGTGTATGTGTGCGTGTGTAACATTATTACTGCAAACACTGATAGACCATTTATCATGTCCTAGGCATTGTTCTAAGCACTTCTGTTAACTCATTTAATCCTCCCAACAGCCCTATAAATTAGTAATGAATAAATATGAAATCTGAAATCAAGTTAGATCAAATAGGCAAGTAGTTTTCTATTATGATTTAAGAAGCATTTCTTTAGAAGTAGAAATGATTGTCATGTTTGTATTAAATTAAAAAAATAAGTTAATGAAGACACACAAAAGAAGAAGAGGGAGGACATTACTTCAGGGTCCTTATACATCACAAGTAGGTGCAATTGCTCGATTGAGTGTTTTTGCTTCTGCTTAATGAAATCCTTCCTGGGAGAGGCAAAATCTTGTGTCATCCTTTCTAACCTGAAGCAAATTAATTTCTTCCTGCCATAAAAACGTTATTATTTTTTAAATCTTTGATTTGTATAAAGCATTTGGTGATAATCTGTGAGCAGAGACAAAGCCTATATCCACAGATAATGATATCTGCTTCAATTCTGTCTAGTCACAGTCTTTTTTTTTTTTTTTTTTTTTTTTGCGGTACGCGGGCCTCTCACCGTTGTGGCCTCTCCCGTTGCAGAGCACAGGCTCCAGAGGCGCAGGCTCAGCGGCCATGGCTCATGGGCCCAGCTGCTCCGCGGCATGTGGGATCTTCCCGGACCAGGGCACAAACCCGTGTCCCCTGCATCGGCAGGCGGACTCTTAACAACTGCACCACCAGGGAAGCCCTAGTCATAGTCTTTACAATGTCCTAAGAGGCTCTACATAATCTGCAACCCCAGTGTTCCCCCCATCTGGAAATCTCTTTGCCCAGATATATTTAGGCTCAGTGGGTACATAGTTTTCAGGTAGGCAGAGATAAGGAAAAGAACTTCAGGGAGGGACTGACAAGATCAAATGCAGAAAAGCACCAGGCATGTTGGTGGTTCAGAGAGTAGGCCAGTGATGGGAGAGACAGTTCAGCCAGGATCTGGCAGGGAATGGCGAGCAACTGAAGGTTCTCAAATATTAGAGGACTCTATGACCCAAGGACAGTTTTACAAAGATGAACAGTTGGATTGAAGGTAGAAGAGATCAGAGACAGGGAGGTCAGCCAGGAGCCATAAGATCCTATACTGGGATATTAGCCATAGAGCTAGAAAAAAGTAATAAAAATGAGAAAGATTGTGGGAAGAGAAAGATTATGAGAGACCGAGTTCCTGATCAGATATGAGACAAAAGAAGGGGTATGTGGTCCTGATGATAGTAGCCACAGCAGGAGCAGAGCCCTCAGGAGGGATCTGTTGCAGATAGAGGTTTGATGGAAATGGGATATATTAGGCAGTTGGAAATAGGGCTGTGGCCCAGAAAATGGACTAGGTCTAAGGATACAAATCCTGTAAAATTCTGATTCTGGTTCTTTCTGTAGGATGAGAGGTAACCAATCAGGAGACAGAGACTGGCAATGGGCACTCTCATATGCCACTATGGGAAGTGAATTTGTGCAAATGTTTTTGGATTAGAATTTGGAAATACTCATCAACATCTAAAGTATATGTACCTTTTGAAATATTCTCTGTAGAATTTACCTTACAGAGATATTTGCACAATTGAGGAAGAGCATATACAAGGATGCTCAGTGATGTACTGTTTGGCTTGTAATGGCAAAAAAAATTGGAGTCAACTTAATTGTCCATCATTGGATGGTACCTCTATATGATGAAATACTGTGTTGCTGTTAAATATAATAGAATGAGGTAAAGCTATATATAATGACACAGAAAGGTGTCTACCATGTATTAAGCAAAAAAAAGCAAGTTGTAGATGTGTTAATTAACTAGACGGGAGGAATCTTTTCACAATGAATAAGTATATCAAGTCATCACCAAGTACACTTTATTTTTTCATGTACACTTTAAATATCTTTCCATTTTGTCAATTATACCTCAATAAAGCTGAACATTTTTCAATTAAAAAAACCTCTTGGGGGCTTCCCTGGTGGCGCAGTGGTTGAGAGTCCGCCTGCTGATGCAGGGGACATGGTTTCGTGCCCCGGTCCGGAAAGATCCCACATGCCGCAGAGCAGCTGGGCCCGTGAGCCATGGCCGCTGAGCCTGAGCGTCTGGAGCCTGTGCTCCGCAATGGGAGAGGCCACAACAGTGAGAGGCCCACGTACCGCAAAAAAAAATTTTTTTAAATAAATATAATGCAGTCCTCCTCTCAACACTCCCAATATTTAAAAAAAAAAAAAAAAAAAAACCTCTTAAAGTTCCCCTCCCACCCCATGACCACTAACAGAAGAGTTCAGTTGGTGCATGTTCTGGTTCTACCTAGCCTTGAAAAGCTGGGTCCAACAGCAAGTCACTTCTCCATGCCCCAGGAATTGTGTTAACCATTTTATTTATTTTTAAATAAAACAGAAGGGTGGGGAGAAAAGCAAGTTGCAAAATGGTGTGTCTAATATAATTCCACTTTTCAAAAAAAGTGAGATATATATTTGGACATGCACACAGAAAGGTCTAAAAGAATATGTGGAATTGTTAACTGTGATAGTTTAGGTTGGGCACGACTTAAGGGGACATTGACCTTCTACAGCTATAAATTGTTAGACGTTTTTTCCACTGAGCATGTATTATTTGTAATAAGAATAAAAGTTTGGAATTTTATTAAAAAAACACTTTCAGACTTTCTTAAGGAGGTCATTCAGTCACTGGTACTAAAGGTGAGATAAAAGTAGGTCAAAGCAAGGCAGGAAAACGTGCGGTGGACTGAGTATGTGAAAGTGGTACATGGTGTGTATGTATTGATATATGAAAACGAGCGGACGGGCCCTGCCTGGTTTGGCACCTCCTGAACATCCTAGTCCCCTTTCATAGCACCTTCCTCTCCCCCTTACACTGGCCTCCTCTCTGTTCCTTGAATAAGCCTTTCAACACATGGCCTCTGCACATGCTGTCTCTGCCTGAAAAAATCCCCACTCCAAACACACAGCCTCCGACATGTACACACCTTGCTCTTACTTCACATCTCAGCTCAGTTGTCACTTCCTCAGAGAAGTGAGAGGGCAGCCTTTCAGAATACAGCAGGCCCCTTTGTTACATGTGTTTCTAAATACGCTACACGTGATTTGAATGGGAAAACAAGAAATTTAAAACAGGAAGGGAGAAGGATGGCAGAGAGTGACTAATGCTTTAATGGTATTCATGTTTTGAAACCTTCCTTCTTGATCTATATTGTCTAGTCTACCTGCTTTTCCTACTTTTAAGTTTACTTGTGATTCTTCTTAGATATTTCCTATGCAGGGCGGTAAGAGAAGCCTGAAATCATTAATAGACTGTGAATTCCTGCAGTATCATTGTACAATTTCCCTTTGGACAAATTCCTTTCTGCACTCGTTTACTGAGCGCTAAGTTCTGTTCAAGACCCTGGGTGGAATAACCTTATCTACCGCCCACCTTTCCTACTTTTTCCTCTTCTACTCTCTTATTCAGTGCAAGCTCAGTCCATCACTGTGATTTTCAATCTCATGAGCATTGGAATAACCTGAGGAGCTTTTAAAAAAATGTGGGAATTCACCCTCAGGGATTCTGACTCTGCTGGTCTAGGGTCAGACCCAAGCACAGGGGTGTTCTGAAAGTTCCTTGGGTGATGCTAATGTGCAGGCAGTATTAAGTACCACTGGCTGAGATTAATCCTGAAACAGAAACTCGGAGAACTGGAGAACACCTGACTTACGGAAATCAAAGCCTGGGTGATTCCAATGGCATCAATCTCTTAGATGGGGTCAGACTTGCTTTGTTCACAAAGGTAGAGGCTGAAGGCCAAAAGCATAAAAGGTGACCGCTGAAGCATCACCCTGAATTAAGGCTGATGACTTTGGACCAGAGCACTTGCTTGTAGGAAATAGTTGGATCACTTGTACCGCTGGATTAGTGGCAGGCGTTCATGGAGGAGAAGAGCAGATTAAATGCCTGTGGGGACCCATATTAGCTTTCAGATTCTGTTCTCTGTTACTCATGTGTCTCAGAGACTTTCAGAACAAGCAAGTATTATTTTAGGAGTTTAATGCATGGGGCACCTGAGGCCCTGGAAGTTTTATGCCTTATTCTTCAGCACAGTTCATCTCCCAGGACTCCTGACTCCCGAACACCAGAGGTTATTACCAGGTGTCCCGTCTGAAGCAGGACATCTGATTCCTAGTCTTGGCTTAGCCACTAATCACCACAGATGTGGCCTGCTTAAGTCACCTCTGCTCTCAGGGCCTCGGTTCCTTCAGATGAGGTAAGTTGAACTATATGGTCTATCCAAACCCCCTTCAGCAGTAGCAAGTGACACTAGGTGGCACTCATGTAACTCCAGTGGGGAACGGTTGGAACATGTTGGCTGCCAGCCTCCTTCTGTCCCTTAAAAGACCCGAGGACATGATAAGTGCAACTTGGGAAATAATACAGTTTTAGGAAGGCTGCTTGGGCCTCCTTTCACCAAGAAGAGTTTTTGAACCTGTGGATGTCTGTTATGTTTTACCAGCTACTTTTACAATGTACTTTTGATTTCATATTCCTCTCCTTTTTATCATCTCAAATTTTAAAATATTGTAGAGAAAGCTATTTCCTATGGCTTAGCTACATTTGTAATCTTGCCCAGACACACAGGCTTGTGTGACATAAGAGCATGTGGTATTACCTTAGCAAGTACCAAGTTCTCCCAGTCACATGCCACTACACGAGTAACTTCTAGGAGAGAAACCCACTGTCCCAGCACTGAACTTCAAGCAAATGGGATTCTTCCCTGCGATGAGTCGCCCCCGAACAGGGTGACCCAGACATGGCTTTTGTTCAAAGTCTTGCTCCCCACAGCTGGTTGGTCCTGATGTTTCCAAGAGGTTCCTTCTGGTCTAGGTTCATTTCAAGAATGCAGTCTGGATCAACCTGGCTTCAGAACTTGACCTTCATGATCAGGATATTACCTCAAAGGTGATACTTTCTTCATCGGCAAAAATCACCCAAGACACCTTTCAGGTGCTTCTCCCTCAATCAAGGACCCCAGTAGTAGTACCCAAGGACTTAGCAACAAAAATAAAAGATAAAGGAACTAAGTTTGGCATCTAAATCTGTGAGATCTAAGAAGAGATTTAAGAAGTTTCATACTGTTAATTCATGTTGGGAGTAATAGGTGGATCGCAGTGACTGCATCACCTGTCAATATAAGGGACCCTGGACTTGGGTGAACTTCCTGGGTGGAAGTAGAGTCATGACTTCCAGACCTAGGGGTGGTGTTAGAGTCAGGGTAAGGGATTGAAGGTACATATATGTATGCACTGGTAGACTACAAAGACCTGAAGCCAAAATACTAATAGCAGTGGCGTTATGGGTGACATTTATTGTCATCTGTATACTTTTCTGTATTTCTCAAATTTTATTTAATGATCATGAATTTGTTTTTGTGTTTTATTATTTCAAAAGTCAAAAGAAAAAAGAAGGAAAGAGAAAAGAATGATCAGCAGGTTTCAACAAAGAAACAGTTGTTTGTAAATTACCTTGTTTATGACTTGAAAAAAAGCGAGTATGATTTCAGAAGGGGATTGTACTATTTCCCTTGGATGTGGAAATTACTTGACTCTCGTCTGATCCACTGATGGTGAAGTAACACCTGAAAGACTCACATTAACATTACAATTGCCCTCAACATACACAAAAGGAACCTTGAAAATGAATACAAATAATTTTTTATAATTTATAATTCTCCTCTTGTTGAATCAAAATGTACTACTTTAAGTGTGAGATTGCTTTTTCGACTATGATGTTTTTTACTTTTCAACCTCATGTGAATTCTACAAAGCTTGGCAGATACCCAGTTGTGACTTCCTTTAGGACTTTTTGTTGCCACTCATTATTCTTCTTAACATTGCCCAAGGTAAAGAGCACGAAGCTTGGAAAAGGTTTGGAGAAAGTTTCTAATCCAGCTTTGGTACAACCTAGCAGTGTAAACATGGTCAGGTTACTTAAGTGTCCTGGGTTTCCGTTTTTCCATTTGTAAAGCAAAGCATGGCTGTTCGTACTATCTCTTCCACCTCAGTTATTATAAGGATAAAATAAGATAATGTTAAGGATAAAATAAGATAATGTATGTGACAGGACTCAAAATTCTATAGGTGAGTTCTTTTGGAAACTGATGGTGAGATAAAGTATGGAGTAAAAAAGGTTTTCTGAGGGAGTGACACCTGTAAAAGAAAAGGGGAGTAAACAGGATTGAGCAGGGCAGTGGTCAGAGCGCAGTGCTTCTCTGCCAGCCCAACAGGGAGCACAGAGCTACGATGGCCAGTTCAAGAAGTCCGTGTTGGATGGGAATGGCCAGTTCCTTATACCACTGCCTTGCTTAGTCATCGGCTGGGGGGCCACTCCATAAACAGAGTGACCTCAGCTCCAACACAGAGCAGGTCTTGAAGGAGCTAATAGCTGGAGGCTGTCAGCTAACCACACTTCTTGAAGCTGAATAGCAAGTCCTTTCTGGAAAGGAGGACATGTGTGGTATATCTAATGTCTGCCACACTGGCCCCTAATATGACTCTACTTGGGACCACCAGTTGAGATGGGTGTATATTATATCTCAAGATTATGAGTTCCCTTTCTCTGACCACAAACTTCTGTCCTTTGATATTGTCCACTCCCTCTCTGAGCACTGAGCATGCTCTCCCCACCCTCCGTGACCCCTATCCTTCTCTCCCTATCTTGACAGTCACCTCCTTCTGATTTCCCTGGCCTCTCTAGCAAGGTTCACTAGCTTGGAGTCAAGGGTCTGGGATTTTATGTTGCCTTCTCTTGTTCCTCTAGACCCTTTGATTTTTTCTCATGCTTGTCAGACTGATTTCTGAGTCACCCCATGGTCTTCTTTCCTCTGAAACTTGAGTGATGAACCTTACTGGAAAATTTCATGTGGGGACTTCCCTGGAGGTCCAGTCGTTAGGACTCTGCGCTTCCACTCCCGGGGCCCCAGGTTCCATCCCTGGTTGGGGAACTAAGATCCTGCAAGCTGCACAGTGTGGCCAAAAAAAAAAAAATTCATTCAGTACCATCTACTGAATGGTAAACTACACTTCAATGACAGCCAATTTCATCAACACATTTACTGCAGCAATCCTTTTACCCAGTTCATATTGTCTCCCTGTTCCACTTACATTGTGTCTAACTTGTAAGAGATGATTGACATTTATCCAATTCTGCCTTATGCAGAAGGTATCTATGTACTTGATATATTCCCTTCCACTCTTCTCCCTCCAGCTTTATCTTTTAAAATAAATTTATTTATGTATTTTTGTCTGTGTTGGGTCTTCGTTTGTGCATGCGTGCTTTCTCTCGTTGCAGTGCGTGGGCTTCTCATTACGGTGGCTTCTCTCGTTGCAAAGCACAGGCTCTAGGTGTGCGGGCTTCAGTAGTTGTAGCACTCAGGCTCAGTAGTTGTGGCTCACAGGCTCTAGAGAGCAGGCTCAGTAGTTGTGATGCACAGGCTTAGTTGCTCCGTGGCATGCGGGGTCTTCCCGGACCAGGGTTCGAACATGTGTCCCCTGCATTGGCAGGCGGATTCTCAACCACTGCACCACCAGGGAAGCCCCTCCCTCCAACTTTTATATGGTAACTCTCTAGGTTACCATAGGAGCTAGGACTTGCACTATCCTGACTCTTGTTCAATACCCAGAACAGTGCCATAAGCTTATCTGGCACTGAAAAAAATTGTTGAGTGAATAAATAGTTGAATGAAGAAGAACAACAAAATTTGTTTTGTTATATGCCTATTACAGGCTAGAGACATCTCAATGTCATTGTCATTGAATGTCATCTCAATCCTCATAGGACTCCCATTTTGTAGGTTTTAATCTTCCTATTTTATACATTTATTTGTTGCCTGTCTCTTGCCACTAAATATAAGTTCCTTGAGGGCAAATATCATGTCTGATTCGTTTCTGTAGCTTTGTAGCTCCACTTCCCAGGTGATGCCTGACACATAGATGATACTCAATGAAAGTTAGATGAAGGATCAGATAAGTGAGGGAACCACAAATAGAGGGTCAAGTTAAGACTGTGTCCAACACCAAAGCCTGTGCACTTTGTACCATGTCATGTGGCTCTGTCTGTATTGTGCTGTTAATTGCCCAAGGCTTCACAACAATTTAATGACCAAATTTGAATTAGAAGAAAATGATCCTCCATGCCATACTTCAGTCAAAATGGTGACAGAAATTATAGTTGTCACTTGCTTTATTTACTTCTAAAGAATGTACCTAATATCATACGAAGGATAATTGGCCAGTTCATGAATTTTCTGTTTCGAACATCTGACTGTAATTGTTTCTTTACCTTGTTCTGATGTTATCTATGACTCAGTATATGTTTGGGTATTATTTGGGACCCATCTGAATTCATAAGCCTTCTATTTCTTACCATGAGAATAAGATTAGCCAATATTTGCATATGCTAACACTAGTGACAAAATTACAAAGAATGAGTTAAACAAAATGTCACTTAGCAGAAAGTGATAATTAAGCTCTTAATTAATCTTTCTTTCTGCCAGAATTTGGCTTTTAGTCAACTGATACCATTTGATAATAGTGTACATAATGTGGCAAGCATCAGAAAGAAGCTTCTAGACAGCTCATGGATACTAAAAGTATGCAAATCTTTGAACCTATAGTTGGAAATTGAACAGCAATAGAAGTGAGATTCTAGAATTTCCATTCCCACCACTACTTATAATGGAACCAAACAACTGTGAATGCATTGCAGAGATTACTGAGGCCTTCATTTATAAAGCATTTTATGAACCTTTTAGTATAAATGCCAGCTATTTTTAAATCTTATGATTCCCTGATGAAAATATTTTCCTAAACAATTTGGACCACTCCATATAGTTCTAATGGTTTCCCTATTAAGTACCTTTCAAATATAGCCACAACGTATCTTTTTTTTTTTTTTTTTCGGCTCTCGGGCCTTTCACTGTTGTGGCCTCTCCCATTGTGGAGCACAGGCTCCGGACGCGCAGGCTCAGCGGCCATGGCTCACGGGCCTAGCCACTCCGCGGCATGTGGGATCTTCCCGAACCGGGGCACGAACCCGTGTCCCCTGTATCGGCAGGCGGACTCTCAACCACTGCGCCACCAGGGAAGCCCCACAACGTATCTTTTTGAAATAGATGGGTATTAACCAAATAGAAGCGTGCATTGAAAGTTTCTGCTAAAGCAATGAAACCAAAATAGTCTATAAAATGAGGGATTTGAACTAATATCTCTAAGTTTGCTTTCAGTCATGGGGAAAAAAAAATCTATGGCTGTAACCCTGAAAAAGTTTAGTCAATGCTAAAACCTGAACACAATTCACATGCCCTGTTATTCATGCCTTACATGATAAATTCTTGCCCATTAATTTAATTCAAATCTGAAGGGAAATTAGCAATTCTATGTGAATTCATCCATTTGTTTTTATTAACTCATCACTCTATCTACATGTTTAATAAAATGTTCACAATGTAACAAGAGCTTCTAATTAAAGGAAGAGGCATTTCAGAAATTTTTTTTTTCCTTATTTTTCTGCAAAGGTGATGACAGAGTTTCAACACCCAGCTTTATGTTCCACCGTTATAATTTTGTGCCATATGTACATATAAAAAAGAGCTGCTACTGCAGCACCTCTCCCGATCATAATATCTTACATTCATACCACACTTTACAGTTTAACAAATTGATTTTTAAATTTTTTATTTATTTATTTTTTGGCCGTGCTGCACAGCTGGCAGAATCTCAGTTCCCTGACCAGGGATTGAACCCGGGCCTCTGTAATGAAAGCCCAGAATCCTAACCACTAGACCACCAAGGAACTCCCCAAATTTATTTTTTCAGTTTTTAAATTTCCTATCACATTCACCTCATTGGCTCCATCACACATCATTGGTGACATCACACCTTAAGCACCTAGTCTCCTTGACCCCTCATTCTCCACCTTTGATCCCCTTAGTGGCCATGAGGAGAGAGCTTGGCAGATATTCAGTCAGAAATAAGCAAACCTGGGGCTTCCCTTGTGGCGCAGTGGTTGAGAGTCTGCCTGCTAATGCAGGGGACACAGGTTCGAGCCCTGGTCTGGGAGGATCCCACATGCCGTGGAGCAACTAGGCCCGTGAGCCACAACTACTGAGCCTGCGCGTCTGGAGCTTGTGCTCCACAACAAGAGAGGCTGTGATAGTGAGAGGCCCGCGCAGCGCGATGAAGAGTGGCCCCCGCTTGCCACAACTAGAGAAAGCCCTCGCACAGAAATGAAGACCCAACACAGCCATAAATAAATAAATTAATAAACTCCTACCCCCAACATCTTCTTTTAAAAAAAAAAAGAAATGAGCAAAACCAAAGCTCAGGGAAATGAAGAAGCTAGCTGGTGGGTGATGATGCCTCAGATTACAATTTATATTGCATCCGTAAAGTTAATTTGAATAAAATTTTGAATGAAAAGGAATCAATCATTTGGGTAATTCAAAATGGCTGAAACCATTTTAGGAAAGTTGATAATTGATAGATCCATTTCAAGACAATTTGCCCACCCACAAGGATCCACAGTGACTTCTAAACAGAACTTAATGTCTCCCCATGTGTATTCTTCCTGCTACAATGTAGACAGATCACTCAGATGGGTTTGAATTTAGACACTGCTGACTCCCTAACTCTGTGACACGTTGGATGGATTTATTGCCTGGCATATAACTGAACAAATATTTGTTGAGTTAATAAATGGCTTAAAACTTTTAATAGGCGCCCATTTTTTATTAGCTGTTTCTTTGACACAATTCTTTTGGAAAACAATAAAGCAACATATAGCAAGAACCATAGGAATGTCTGTGTGATACTCTTTGATTCAGAAGTTCTACTCCAAAGAATTTTTCATAAAGAAAAAATCTGGTAGGAGTAACAACCTTGAAGGTATTCTCAAGGTTATCAATCATAGGCAAAATACGAAAACAGTCTCAAAGCCCAGGATACAGTATCTATGACGGGTATGATTTCTGGCTGCTAAGCATGTTTCTTCCCTATCACTTCCTTAAACATAAGGGTAGGCACATGACCTGAAGTGACCAATTAAATTGTCCCATCTCCACAGCCCACAGTGATTGGTTTAGGGATGAGCCAATAAAAGTCCTTTCCTAGGAATTTTCCTTTAGAATTAGGAAGACATCCTCTTGCATCTATGGTCAAGGACTGGAAAAATGCAGCTCTATGCTGCCAGCCACATGAAGAAAGCCTGACTGCAGCAAAATCAAGTAAGGCCAATACACAAACAGACACAAGAGGTGAAGAGAGACAGAGACTCAGCTGGCACATTCCTGAAAACATAATCTGAGCCCTGTTTCCTAACATCTCTTCCACTCTTGTCTATTCCAGTTACACAGGCCGTTAAGTCTCTATTTTCATTAAGCTAGTTTAAGTTGGGTTTCTGTCACTTACAATTAAGAGCCCTGATTACTACATCCACACAAAGGAATGCTATGTAGCCTTTAAAACAGCAATTTTGCAGAAACATGGGAAAATGTTTACAACAAAATGTTAAGTGGTAGCAACAAAAGACAAAATAGTAGGTGTGTATGTATGAGTATACAAGGAAAAAGGAGTTAACAGTGCTTACTCCTGAGTGAGAGTGAAAAGGAATAGAACGTTTCCCTTTCCTTTATCTACTACTTGAAAATATTTCAGTGAGCATGTATAATATTGCTCTTGTCATTTAGAAAGAAAAAAAGTACATACCTTAAGAGTACCATGATGTAAATATACTTAATCACCTGCAAGATAATATAAAAATAGTTATTGTGCTAAAAAGTGAGATTTTAGCTGTTTAAATTTTTTCAAAAACATCTTGAGATGACTTTACTTATTTATTGGCTTTTCAGTAAGAAAAGAAACATTTTAAAGAATAAAATGCATAAACTCTGTCGTGATAACTTTAACGATTAAAACTAACAAAGGAGAAGAGTAATCTCATCTATTGGGAGCTTGCTCATAAATTATAATTCCATTTTCAAATTAACGTTTTACTTTAACATTATAGTGCTTGTGAGGACATTCGGGGCTAGATTGTTGGTTTTCCTGCCATTGCCTTACCACTCTCTCCCCTAGCTCCTTTTAACGATTGTATGATTGTAAAATTTGTCCAAGTTAATTTATACCAAGACTAGTTGTGAAGGAAATCGTTTCTTTTGCTTTATATTAGTATTAGGCTTGGTAGTTAATTCCATGTAAGATATTTCTGCTCTCTCCTACTCAGTTTTGCTCATATGGAAAACAAGAACTTTAGGTATACCATTTTGTATATAAAATATAGATTTTACCTGAAGATGTGATTGGTTGTTTGGTTTGGTTTAGAATAAAAATTTACTAGTGAATGATTTTAGATGGTCACTTCTTTTGGTAAATTTAGAATAGTAAACTTCTGTATACTCTATTTTTACTTTTACTAAGAGGAGTGAAATATACCTTTACTCCATTCTTTCTACCTGCATATTGGGATGTATAAATTGTTGGTATATAATTAGTAACATGTGATTCTAAAGCACTACTTCCTACAAAGAGGAAAAAAAACACAATTAAGACAAGGCACAACATTTCTTCACCTTCAATACAATAAAGCACTGTTTTAGCCCTGATCCACAATGTGAAAAGTAACTTAAGTACTTTAAAAAGGTCATTTATCTTCTCTTTACCTCATTTTTTTTCAGTTATAAAAGAGACATAATAATAGTTTCCTTGACAACCTCTTAGGATTTGTGTATCTATTGAGATTAAAAACAAATATTATTAGAGGATACCAAAGAGAAAAGTGCACATTTTAGAATTGCATAGCTTGATAAAATTTTACCAACTGAGCATGCTCATGTAATAATAAACATGCCAAGACAAGAAACAGAATGTCACCATACCCCAGAAATATCACTCACACCCCTTCAAAAGAGTGTTCACTACCTTGATCTCTAATACTATAGATTTTGCTTGTGCTTGAACTTTATATAAAAGGACCCACATGGTATGTATTCTTTTACGCCTGACTTGTTTCACTCAGCATTATGTTGACGAGGTTCACCCATACTGTGTGCAGTTTACGGATAATTCCTTTCCCCTGCTGTATAGTACTGTTTTATAAAAGTATCATGATTTATTTATACATTTCTCTGTTGATGGGTATTTGAATACTGTTTGCTTCTGGCTTTATGAATGGGAGAACAAATATGTTCATTTCTGTTGGGTATATACCTAGAATTGGGATTTCTTGGTCATAGCTTGTATGTATTGGGCTTTAGTAGATACTGCCAAACAATTGTTCAAAATAGTTGATGCAGTTAACACTCCCACAAGTAATGTATGAGACATCTGCTTGCTACACATCTTTGCCAACAGTTAGGATTTTTCTCTGTTGAGATTTTAATATAAATAAAATAATTTCATAAACCATAAATCTCCTTCAAATGCAAGACGTTTCCTAATTTTATTTTACTAGCTTGTCTTGTTCCAGAGTAATTTAAGGTGAGTTGAACGTAAGACTGTGTATGCCATTTCACTACTCACAGCTTCTCTTCAGACGGTTACTGCCCTCTGGGGCAGCCTTAATTAAGCTATGCCTTTGTTAATCCAAATAAAAGCAAGCCCATAAAAAACTAAAAATAGAACTACCATACGACCCAGCAATCCCACTACTGGGCATATACCCTGAGAAAACCATAATTCAAAAAGAGTCATGTACCAAAATGTACATTGCAGCTCTATTTACAATAACCAGGACATGGAAGCAACCTAAGTGTCCATCAACAGATGAATGGATAAAGAAGATGTGGCACATATATACAATGGAATATTAGTCAGCCATAAAAAGAAACGAAACTGAGTTATTTGTAGTGAGGTGGCTGGACCTAGAGTCTGTCATACAGAGTGAAGTAAGTCAGAAAGAGGAAAACAAATATCATATGCTAACACATATATATGGAATCTAAAAAAAAAAAACAATGGTCATGAAGAACCTAGGGGCAAGATGGGAATAAAGACACAGACCTACAAGAGAATGGACTTGAGGACACGGGGAGGGGGATGGGTAAGCTGTGACAAAGTGAGAGAGTGGCATGGACATATATACACTAACAAATGTAAAATAGATAACTAGTGGGAAGCAGCCACATAGCACAGGGAGATCAGCTCTGTGCTTTGTGACCACCTAGAGGGGTGGGATAGGGAGGGTGGGAGGGAGGGAGACGCAAGAAGGAAGAGATATGGAGACATATGTATCTATATAACGGATTCACTTTGTTATAAAGCAGAAACTAACACACCACTGTAAAGCAATTATACTCCAATAAAGATGTTAAAAAAAAAAAGCAAGCCCAATAACCAAACTGAATTAAATTTTCCTAATTTTTCTAGAGTGTCTCTCAGAAATGCTAATTATGTCCTTCAGTTCTACAGGCAAGAGACTAATTCCTTCCAATCTGTGAAAACAAGGAGGAGCTCAACTCTATACCACAGGCTAGGAAAATTTAGTACACAGCAAATATACTCATTTAAAATGTAAATCTAATTTCCTATGCAAAGTTAGTAACCCAAACACTAGGACAGAATTCATCTCATTTCTTTAACGTCCACTACCTGACTTCACTACATATGACTTTATGGGCTCTTTTAAGTAGTTCTGCCAGAGTTTCTTTTTGAGAATAAGAGTGATGTTGGATAGAGGAGAGAATGGGAAAAGCCTGTACTTAACAATGGCTATGGTTACTAGCAGACCAAGCTCAATTGTGGGTCTATTCTGTGATCTGACAAAAATGCTCAAGCTCTGGGAAATCTAATGACCAACTGTCATCTTCCTCCTCACGCTTTTCAGTTGTTGACCCTAACCTTTCTTACTGCCGGTCTTCCCCTCCATTTGCTTTAAATAGATGAGGTTTTGCTCAGTTACCCTCGTTTATACAACATAACTTCCAGTGGAGAGTGTGACTCTATCCTGAGCTGCTGTTTTAATTAGTTAATTAACAAAATATATACTTACGGACTACATTCCATGTGCTTGACACTAAGACCCCAGAGGCAAATAAGAGCCTTTAAACAGTTCACAGCCTAGTGAAGGAGACAGATTGGTACACATCTGGCTACAAGTACTAAAATAGCAATAATAAAGCAAATGTAAACATGAAAGGACCTTATTTTGTTACACAAGTGGATTTGGGACAAATGAGAAAGATATTTTATGATCCCTCCTACTGCACTTTCATTTATGTTGTTACCTCAGTCTCAGGTTACAATTACAGTAATTTATTCAAATAGAAAGAAAACCACAATCTGGCAAATATATGAATGTAACATCAATGATGGAAAATGCTCATCTTTCATATTCTTGTTTCTTTGTTTTGGTTTGGGGTTTTGTGTGTGTTTCCTTTTTTTTTTATAACAATCTTTTTAAAAAATAAATTTATTTATTTATTTATTTGTCTGTGTTGGGTCTTTGTTGCTGTGCACGGGCTTTCTCTAGTTGTGTCAAGCGGGGGCTACTCTTTGTTGCGGTGCATGGGCTTCTCATTGCGGTGGCTTCTCTTGCTGTGGAGCATGGGCTCTAGTCACGTGGGCTTCAGTAGTTGTGGCATGTGGGCTCACTAGTTGGGGCTCATGGGCTCTAGAGCGCAGGCTCAGTAGTTGTGGTGCACAGGCTCAGTAGTTGTGGCTCGTGGACTCTAGAGCACAGGCTCAGTAGTCGTGGCGCACAGGATTCATTGCTCCGTGATATGTGGGATCATCCCAGACCAGGGCTCGAACCCATGTCCCCTGAATTGGCGGGCAGATTCTTAACCACTGTACCACCAGGGAAGTCCCTGTTTGTGTTTCTTTTTTGGTGTGCTTTCACAGTTCTTCCTGCAAACCACTTATTACTCCTGGACTTGAAGCTCATGAGCTATATTTCGCTGGTCATTTCTGATTGATGCAGGCTCAGAAGCTTCTCCAAACAACTCGTTCATTGGCCTCAACTTTTATGTGTCCATCCCACGCTTTCTATCTCCATCCCCCGTGTTCACAGGCTTATTACATATATAAGAATTTAGTGGACAAAAATAAAATAAAATAGAAGACCAAGAGATTGGTATAGTGTAGACTGGTACAGTGTACACTAACAGGTCACAAATCTTAAAGTGCATAGGAATCACTGGAGTGTTCTAAATGCAGATTTCCAGATCCCACTCCAAGAAATTTTTTTAAATTAATTAATTAATTAATTTTTGGCTGCATTGGGTCTTCGTTGCTTCATGTGGGCTCTCTCTAGTTGCGGCAAGCAGGGGCTACTCTTCGTTGTGGTGTGTGGGCTTCTCATTGTGGTGGCTTCTCTTGTTGCAGAGCATGGGCTCTAGGTGCACAGGCTTCAGTAGTTGTGGCATGCGCAAGAAACTTTGATTCAATAGTTTTTGTCCAGGAGTCTGCATTTAATAATCAACCCAGTTGATTCTTATGAAGGGGTTCTTAAACCTCATTTTGAGAAACCCCACTTTGGTTTCCGTTTAACAAACACACAAATACTCCACATGATTGAGAAGATGCAGATCTCTGCCTGGCCCTTTTTTTATGCATATAGGCATTACCAGTCCTCTAGTCAGCAGGGTTTTTGAATTAATACAATTTATTTTTTTAGAGAAGTTTCAGATTTACAGAAAAATTGAATAAAAAGTACATAGAATTCCCATAGATCCCCTAAAAATCTTGTGTGGTCCACCTATTCATCCTTCCTTCCCTTCTCCAGACCCTTGGCAACCACTGATCTTTTCACTGTGAGCATTTGGTTTTGTCAATGCCTGGATTTTAGCCATTCTAAGAGGTACATAGTGCCATCTCATTGTTGTTTTAATTTGCAGTTCCCTAATGACATATGATGTTGAGCATCCTTTCATATGCATATTTGTCATCTGTATATGTAACTTCTAATACCATCTGACTCCCAGTCTGTTTAAATATCTCCACTGGGCTGATGTCTTTTAATTCTTTCTAATCCCAGGGTGTTGTCAGCTTCAGGCTGTCCATCCCCAATAGACATCTTGTTCCTTACATCCTCTTTATTCCTACACTTCATTGAAACTGTGGGCCCTGGAGTTTTCAAACAATATACCAGTTCCTCTAGAGGCTTTGACTTGGGTTGCTGACAGAGAAATCTTTATTAAGTCTTTTTTTTTTCACTTTTAAAAGTTGAGATTTATTTCATTTAATACAAAGGGTAAGAAGCTACAATAAGGATTCAATGTTGGTAAGCAAATCATATAGGTCAGGGAGAAGCTTATGGATCACATATTCTCATATGTCAGGCAACCATCTTCCAGATTATAGGAAAAAAACAGAGATCATAATAAGATGCATTAGGGATAACTGTCATATGTTTGCACACTCTTGCAATGCATTTTTCCTATACTAAATTTTTCACAGAAATAAATATAAAGCTGCCACTCACATTTGTTCAACAATAATTAGTCATCAGTCATTTTGAATAGATGATAACACTGATTATTCAATAGGCAGTGAGGAGAGATGCCTGCAAGAAATATGTCTAGTTCAGGCTGCGAAATCTCGGTTGCTTCATAAGAGAAGATGGATGCAACTGGGAATTAAGATTTTATTTATCTTGTTTCTTGAGGTAGGCTTGTATTGCTATAAACTTCCCTCTTAGAACTGCTTTTGCTGCATCCCATAGGTTTTGGATGTTCATGTTTTCATTGTAATTTTTCTGTAGGTATTTTTTGATTTCCTCAGTGATTTCTTGGTTATTTAGTAACATATTGTTTAGCCTCCATGTGTTTGTGTTTTTTATGTTTTTTTTCCCTGTAATTGATTTCTAACCTCATAGTGTTATGGTCAGAAAAGATGCTTGATATGATTTCAATTTTCTTAAATTTACTGAAGATTGATTTGTGACCCAAGATGTGATCTATCCTGGAGAATGTTCCATGTGCACTTGAGAAGAAAGTGTAATCTGCTGTTTTTGGATGGAATGTCCTATAAATATCAATTAAATCTATCTGGTCTATTGTGTCATTTAAAGCTTGTGTTTCCTTATTAATTTTCAGTTTGGATGATCTGTCCATTGGTGTGAGGTGTTAAAGTCCCCCACTATTATTGTGTTACTGTTGATTTCCTCTTTTATAGCTGTTAGCAGTTGCCTTATGTATTGAGGTGCTCCTATGTTGGGTGCATATATATTTATAATTGTTATATCTTCTTCTTGGATTGATCCCTTGATCATTATGTAGTGTCCTTCTTTGTCTCTTGAAACATTCTTTAAAGTCTATTTTATCTGATGTAAGTATTGCTACTCCAGCCTTCTTTTGATTTCCATTTGCATGGAATATCTTTTTCCATCCCCTCACTTTCAGTCTGTATGTGTCCCTAGGTCTGAAGTGGGTCTCTTGTAGACAGCATATATAGGGTCTTGTTTTTGTATCCATTCAGCAAGTCTGTGTCTTTTGCTTGGAGCATAATCCATTCACGTTTAAGGTAATTATCGATATGTATGTTCCTATTACCATTTTCTTAATTGTTATGGGTTTGTTTTTGTAAGTCCTTTTCTTCTCTTGTGTTTCCCACTTAGAGGAGTTCCTTTAGCATTTGTTGTAGAGCTGGTTTGGTGGTGCTGAATTCTCTTAGCTTTTGCTTGTCTATAAAGCTTTTGATTTCTCTGTTGACTCTGAATGAGCTCTTTGCCAGGTAGAGTAATCTTGGTTGTACGTTCTTCCCTTTCATCACTTTAAATATATCATGCCACTCCCTTCTGGCTTGTAGAGTTTCTGCTGAGAAATCAGCTATTTACCTTATGGGAGTTCCCTTGTATGTTATTTGTCATTTTTCCCTTGTTGCTTTCAATAATTTTTCTTTGTCTTTATTTTTTTTCAATAATTTTTCTTTGTCTTTAATTTTGTCAATTTACCTTATGGGAGTTCCCTTGTATGTTATTTGTCATTTTTCCCTTGTTGCTTTCAATAATTTTTCTTTGTCTTCAATTTTTGTCTTTAACTATGTGTCTCAGTGTGTTTCTCCTTGGGTTTATCCTGCCTGGGACTCTCTGTGATTCCTGGACTTGGGTGGCTATTTCCTTTCCCATGTTAGGGAAGTTTTCAACTATAATCTCTTCAAATATTTTCTCGGGTCCTTTCTCTCTCTCTTCTCCTTCTGGGACCCCTATAATGCGAATGTTATTGTGTTTAATGTTGTCCCAGAGGTCTCTTAGGCTGTCTTCATTTCTTTTCATTCTTTTTTCTTTATTCTGTTCCACAGCAGTGAATTCCACCATTCTGTCTTCCAGGTCACTTACCTGTTCTTCTGCCTCAGTTATTCTGCTATTGATTCATTCTAGTGTATTTTTCATTTCAGTTATTGTATTGTTCATCTCTGTTTGTTTGTTCTTTAATTCTTCTAGGTGTTTGCTCTTTAATTCTTTTAGGTCTTTGTTAAACATTTCTTGCATCTTCTCAGTCTTTGCCTCCATTCTTTTTCCTATGTCCTGTATCATATTTACTATCATTATTCTGAATTCTTTTTCTGGAAGGTTGCCTATCTCCACTTCATTTAGTTGTTTTTCTGGGGTTTTATTTTGTTCCTTCATCTGCTACATAGCCCTCTGCCTTTTCATCTTGTCTATCTTTCTGCGAATGTGGTTTTTTTCCACAGGCTGCAGGATTGTAGTTCTTCTTGCTTCTGCTCTTTATTAAGTCTTTAAAAATGATATTATTCAAGTGACACACAAGGGAAATGAGTGATGAGAAGAGGAGGTACTATTACAAAAGTGGTCCCAGGACATTAGATTTATCACAAAATCCTTTCCATGAGTCAGTTCATCTTTTCCATTTTAGTTTCAGGGAGGATATTTGACCCCTTGGAATTAGGAGTCTTCTCCTACTTTCACCAAATTACTAAAACCAATGAATATTCAAGTGAAACCTTATCCAAATTTGGGGCTTGCCTGACTGCAGAGGACCCTCTGCCTGAGTTATTGCTCCTGAAACTCACACAGCTATCTCTGGAGAGCACAGAATGGAGGCTAAGTTTCTTGGATGAGATGCAGTAAGTTTTCCAAGGATGTGGTTGATCCAAGAATATACACAGCTAATTTATAAAAAAGCAGCTACCTTGAGGATAACACATGAAGGATTCCAGAGGTCAAGAATTGACCTCAGTCCATATGGGGAAATCTCACTGGTGTGAACTGAAAAAGCTTACATGAAGCTATAGGCTATCTAAAACCTCTGACAATGGTATTTTATGTTTCAGACAGAAAGAGGTCAAAGATGAAGATCCTGAAATACAGACTCTGTCTCTGCATTAGCAGGGAGACTGATGGTATCTGGGCTGGCTGGAAGGAGGCTGGGGAGTCGGAAATGCCTTCCTTCTGCTGGTGTTAGTCCTGATCCTAGGATTTAAATGTTATTTTCAGTTTAAAAGAGTCCGATAGGTCTATATATTTTAATATATTTTTATAGAAGAGGAGAATTTTTCCACAGTCTTAGAGTCTCTCTAGAAGCCAATAAACCATGTTAAAAGAGGCCCAGATTATCTGTCTTCCTTCATCTTAATGCCTCTGCAACATCATGCATTACCTCATAGGATTGGTATGTGACAGATTCTATTTTGAGTCTTCCGATGACTCCTTCATTTAGTCTTTCTTGAGAAGCCGAGTTCAGAAAAATCTGTGCAACTGGAAGTCGTCTCCCAGTCCCCTGGATCTTGCAGTCCTAGTTTCAAAGAGGTCAGTGTCTTCTTAAGGGTCATGTGGAGGCTCCAGTGTGTTCCCAGGAAAATGCATTCCTTGTGCTAAGAAGTTATCTACAGAGCATCTTAGACGGAGTTCTGTTTGGTGCTGTAGTGACATAAGATGTCTGTGCCTGAAGAACCTTTTGAGTTGTTAAATAATGGGACTGTTTTAGTGAACCCAATAAGCCCTAGTTAATAAAACTCTCCATTGATGTGGACAGTATTCATTTCCAATAAAACTAGCAAGACAGGAACCTCACACAACAAGCCACGCTGTTCTAACTTGTTGGAAGATACTGCAGCTGAAACCTACAGCCATTTTCACTCCATCTTTCTTACTGACATTTGGCTTGATCAAATGCTTAACACCTGTGCAAAAGCCACTCAAAAAGACTTTTTGGTATCTGTCATTCTACATTCCAAGCATGGCACACTGACCCAGAGATTTTTTGTTTGTTTCGGTGGTAAAATACACATAACATAAAATTGACCCTTTTAACCATTTTTCAGTGTATAGTTCAGAGCCCTTAAGTACATTCATATTGTTGTGCAACCATCACCACCATCCATGTCCAGAACTACTCCATCTTCCCAAAAATGAAACTCTGTACTAATTAAACAATAACTTCCCACTCCCCCCTATCCCCAGCCCCTAGCAACCACCATTCTACTTTCTGCCTCTATGAATTTGACACAGGTATATCATATAAGTGGAATCATACAATATGTGTCTTTTTGTGTCTGGCTTATTTCACTTAGCATAATGTCCTCTAGGTTCATCCATGTTGTAGCTTGTGTTAGAATTGTATTGCTTTTAAAGGCTCAAATATATACTGCTGTGTATAATACATATAAATATATATATACACACACACATACATATACACACACAGTGGACCCTTGAACAACATGGGTTTGAACTGTGCAGGTCCACCCATATTCAGATTTTTTTCACTAAATATGTAATGCAATATTACATAATCCATGGTTGATTGTTCCTTGGATCCTGAACTGTGGATATGAGGACAGGTGAAAAGTTATATGCAGGGTTTTTTTTTTTTTTTTTTTAATTTTTATTTTTTTTTTCTGTATGCGGGCCTCTCACTGTTGTGGCCTCTCCCGTTGCGGAGCACAGGCTCCGGACACACAGGCTCAGCGGCCATGGCTCACGGGCCCAGCCGCTCCGCGGCATGTGGGATCTTCCCGGACCGGGGCACGAGCCCGTGTCCCCTGCATTGGCAGGTGGACTCTCAACCACTGTGCTACCAGGGAAGCCCTATATGCAGGTTTTTGACTGTGCAGAGGGTCAGCGCCCATAACCCCTGAGACATGCAAGGATCAACTGTATGTATATATCTGTCTGTATATATGTATATATACATATACATATATATACACACACACCAATACCACATTTTGTTTATTCATTCATCTGTCAATGGACGCTTGAGTTGCTGCCACCTTTTGGCTATTGTGAATAATGCTACTATGAACATGGGCATACAAATATCTGTTAAGAGTTCCTGCTTCTCTGGGTATATACCCAGAAGTGGAACTGCTGGATTGTACTGTAATTCTATTCTTTTTTTTTTTTTTGGAAAAATCACCATACCATTTCTCACAGTGGCTGCACCATTTTACATTCCTACCAGCAATGGGTTCCACTTTCTTCACATCCTTGTCCATGCTTGTAACTTTCTGGGTTTGTTTTTTGTTTGGTTTTTTTGATAATAGCTATCTTAATGGGTGTGAAGTGCTATCTCATTGTGGTTTTGACATGAATTTCCCTAATGATTAGATACTGAGTGTCTTTTCACGTGCTTAGTAGCCACTTGTATATCTTTGGAGATGTGAAGTCTTTTGCCCATATAAAATTGGATTTGTTGTTGTTGTTGTTGAGTTGTAGTTTAAAAATATATATTCTGGATATCAATCCCTTATAAGACATACAATTTGTGAATATTTTCCCCTATTCTGGGGGTTTCCTTTTCACTCTGTTGATAGTGCCTTTTGATGCACAAAAGTTCTTAATTTTGATGAAGTCCAATTTAACTATTTTTCTTTTCTTGACTGTGCTTTTGGTGTCAGAAAATCATTGCCAAATCCAACGGCCTAAAGCTTTCTCTTTTTTTTAAAGCTTTTTTACTATGTTTTCTTAGAAGTTTTAGCTCTAACATTTACATCTTTGATCTTTTTTTTTTTTTTTGCGGTACGCGGGCCTCTCACTGTTGTGGCCTCTCCCGTTGCGGAGCAACAGGCTCCGGACGCGCAGGCTCAGCGGCCATGGCTCACGGGCACAGCCGCTCCGCCGCAGTGGGATCTTCCCGGACCAGGGCCGAACCTGTGTCCCCTGCATCGGCAGGCGGACTCTCAACCACTGCGCCACCAGGGAAGCCCTTTGATCATTTTTTAATATTTATTTATTTATTTTAAAATATTTATTTATTTAATTAATTAATTTATTTGGCTGAGCTGGCTCTTAGTTTCAGCATGCAGGCTCTTAGTTGTAGCATGCAGGCTCTTAGTTGTGGCATGAGGGATCTAGTTCCCTGACCAGGGATGGAACCTGGGTCCCCTGCATTGGGAGCATGGAGTCTTATCCACTGGACCACCAGGAAAGTCCCAAATCTTTGGTCGTTTTGAGTTAATTTTTGTACATAGCGTAAGGTAAGGGTCTAACTTAATTTTTTTTGCATTTGCAATTTTTTGCATTTGGAGATCCAGTTTTCCCAAACCATTTCTTAAAAAGACTGCCTTTTCCCCATTGAACAATTTTGGCACCCTTACTGAAAATCATTTGACCATATATGTGAGGGTTCACTTCTGGGTTCTCTATTATATTGCATTGGTGTATATATCTGTCTTTATGGCTGTACCACGCTGTTTTTTTTTGTTTGTTTTTTTTTGCGATGCGCGGGCCTCTCACTGTTGTGGCCTCTCCCGTTGCGGAGCACGGGCTCCGGACGCGCAGGCTCAGCGGCCACGGCTCACGGGCCCAGCCGCTCCGCGGCATGTGGGATCTTCCCGGACCGGGGCACGAACCCGTGTCCCCTGCATTGGCAGGCGGACTCCCAACCACTGCGCCACCATGGAAGCCCATACCACACTGCTTTAATTGTCAAAGAATTATAGTAAGTTTTGAGATCAGGAATGTTAGACCTCCAACATTGTTCTTTATTTTCAAGATTGCTTTGACTATTTGAGGTTACTTGATAAAATTCCATTATAATTTTAGGATGAATTTTCTATTTCTGAAAAAGAAGTGTTGAGATTTTGATGAAGATTGCATTAAATCTGTAGATCATGTTGGGTAGTATTGACATCTTAACAATATTAAACCTTCTAATCCGTGAACATGGGACGTGTTTCCATTTATTGATGTGTTTAATTTCTTTCAGGAATGTTTTGTAGTTTTCAAGTGTAATTAACCTCCTTGGTTAAGTTTATTGCCAAGTATTTCATTCTTCTTGATGCTACTGTAAATTGAATTGTTTTCTTAATCTCCTTTGGACTGTTCATTGTTAGGGTACAGAAGCACAACTGATTTAAAAAAACACGCACACACACACAACAGATTTTTGTGTGTTGATTTTGTATCCTGCAACTTTGCTGAATTTTCTTATTGGTTCTAACAGGTGTGTGTGTGTGTGTGTGTGTGTGTGTGTGTGTGTGTGTGTGTGTGTGTGTGTGTGTGATCTTTAGGGTTTCCTACATATAGGATCTTGTTACTTGCAAGCAGAGATAATTTTACTTCTTCCTTTCCAATTTGGATGCCTTTTATTTCTTTTATCTTGCCCAATTGCTCTGAATAGAGCTTCTAGTACCACGTTGAATAGAAGTGGTGAAAGTGAGCATTCTTACCTTATTCCTGGTCTTAGAGGAAAAGCTTTCAGTCATTCACCATTGTATATGTTGGCTGTGGGTTTTTCATATATGGCCTTTATTATGTTGAAGAAACTTTTTTCTAATCCTAGCTTGTTGAGTTTTTTTATTATGAAAGGTGTTGAATTTTGTCAAATGTTTTTTTCTATATCAGTTGAGATCATGGACCCTGAGATTTTGTAATGAGAGAAATGCCTTTTATTCTTAGCCCCTAACCCCTGCACACAAATTGGGGGAGGCCTCAGCAATTAAGAACTTGCAGTTTTATTTCATGAAACTCTGTTCTCTTCCGTACCTCTTAGTGAAGCCAACCACTGTTGTCAATTACAGCAATCAGATCTAGGTATTTACTTTTCTTGACCTAGCTACTGGTTTTTTTTTAAACGCAGCTATAGCTAACTATAGCATCCCCTCTTTCTTGCTAATAATTAGATGAAACAGTAAATCAATTTGGACTTACTGATGAATGACTGGCTAGAAACAATATTTAATGGGATGAATTTAATTTTTAAATGGCCACATAGTAAAATGAACTTTTTTGGGCATGTATAGTTCTAGGAATAAGTGCATGTACAGATTCATGTAACTACCACCACAATCACGATACAGCTCAGTACCATTGCCCTAAAAAGACTCCTGCATTCTATCCTTTTATTACCCTCCCCCTACCTTGAATTCCTGAAAACTAATAATCACCATTTTGTCTTTTTGAGAATGTCATATAGTGTATAACATATATCTGTGAGGGGAAGCTTAAGTGTGACTGATGGCTTTGCTAGCAGTCATTCTGAATAACAGAACTAGCAGTCATTCTGAATAACAGAACTATTCTAAACCATGAACCTGGTATAATCATCATCATGGTAGGAGAGAATAATCATAGATTCACATGTTGTATCAGCCTCAGAAACTTCTATCAGTCTGCTAGGAAGAGTGTTAGCCCAATTATAAGACTAATGGTTGAAGACTGGTGCCAATCTTTGAGCAACTGGATCATAAGAAATAAGAAATAACAGAATGTGGGCTTCCCTGGTGGCGCAGTGGTTAAGAGTCCACCTGCCGATGCAGGGGACGCGGGTTCATGCATCGGCGTCCACCATGGCCGCTGAGCCTGCGTGTCCAGAGCCTGTGCTCCTCAACGGGAGAGGCCACAACAGTGAGAGGCCTGCGTACTGTAAGGTTAACCTATTCTATAGGTTATCTGTGGTACATGGCCATTTCATGGACTATTACATGTTATCATCCACACATGAAGGACAGTGAGGAGGAAATGTATTAAGCTGAAAACTACAGAACTGCACAAGAGATGATTTCCAATAGCTTATAAAGCAACTATGCTTTGGGACTTTCCCGGTGGCACAGTGGTTAAGAATCTGCCTGCCAATGCAGGGGACATGGGTTCGAGCGCTGGTCCACATGCTGCAGAGCAACTAAGCCCATGCGCCACAAGTACTGGGCCTGTGCTCTAGAACCAGCGAGCCACAACTATTAAAGCCCATGCGCCTAGAGCCTGTCCTCTGCAACAAGAGAAGACACTGCAATGAGAAGCCCATGCACCGCAACGAAGAGTAACCCCTGCTCGCTGCAACTAGAGAAAGCCCAAGCGCAGCAACGAAGACCCAACACAGGCAAAATTAACAAATTAATTAATTTTTTAAAAAGGTGAATTATTTTGTTTAAAAAAAATCAACTATGCTTTGTTTCCAATGCAGTGATCAGCGATATAATTTTCTGGTCAGGTGAAACACATCTAGTGCAGTAAAATGGAAATAGTCATATTTCATCTATTAGGATGATTTGGGCTGCAAGTAACAGAATATCCAGCTGAAAGTGGATATCTCACATAAAAAATATCTCATATAGGGCTTCCCTGGTGGCGCAGTTGTTGAGAGTCTGCACATGCCACAGAGCAGCTGGGCCCATGAGCCATGGCCACTGAGCCTGCGCATCCGGAGCCTGTGCTCCACAACGGGAGAGGCCATAACAGTGAGAGGCCCGCATACCGCAACAACAACAACAACAACAAAAAATCTCATATAAAAAAGTCTCTAGAAGTAGGTAGTTCCAGAACTGATTGAGTGGTCTCAACAATATCATGAAGAATCCAGCTCTTTCCAAAAACCACATGATCATCTCAATAGATTCAAAAAAGCATTTGACAAAATTCAGCACCCATTCATGACAAAATCTCTCACCAAAGTGGGTATAAAGGGAACAAATCTCAACATAATAAAAGCCATTTATGCCTAACCCACAGACAACATAATACTCAATGGTGAAAAACTGAAAGCCTTCCCACTAAATTCAGGAATGAGACAGGGATGCCCATTCCACCACTTCCATTCAACATAGTATTAGAAGTTCTAGCCACAGCAATTATACATGAAAAAGAAATAAAAGGTATCCACATTGGAAGGGAAGAGGTAAAACTGTCAGTATTTGCAGGTGACATGATACTCTAAACAGAGAATCCTAAAGCCTCCACAAAAAAACTATTAGAATTAATAAATGAAGGTAGCAGGATACAAGATTAATATACAGAAATCTCTTACAGTGAAATATCAAAAAGAGAAAGTAAAGAAAACACTTCCATTTAAAACTGTCAGGGAGTTCCCTGGTGGCCTAGTGGTTAGGATTCTGGGCTTTCACTGCCATGGCCCCTTTTTTAATCCCTGGTTGGGGAACTGAGATCCTGCAAGTCACACAGTGCAGCCAAATCCAAACCAAAACAAAACAAAAAGACCAAAGAAACAAAAAACACTGTGTCAAAAAAAATACCTTGGGGGGCTTCCCTGGTGGCACAGTGGTTGAGAGTCTGCCTGCTAATGCAGGAGACACGGGTTCGAGTCCTGGTCTGGGAGGATCCCACATGCCGCGGAGCAACTAGGCCCGTGAGCCACAACTACTGAGCCTCCGCATCTGGAGCCTGTGCTCCACAACAAGAGAGGCCACGACGGTGAGAGGCCTGTGCACCGCGATGAAGAGTGGCCCCCACTTGTGACAACTAGAGAAAGCCCTCACACAGAAACGAAGACCTGACACAGCAAAAATAAATAAATAAATTAATAAACTCCTACTCTCAACATTTATTTAAAAAACTAATAAACTCCTACCCCCAACATTTATTTAAAAAAATAAATAAAGTTACACCTCATTGTAAAAAAAACAAAAAACAAAAAACAAAAACCTTGGAGTAAACTTAACCAAGGAGGTGAAAGACCTATACACTGAAAACTATAAAACGTTGATAAAGGAAACTGAAAATGATTCAAGAAATGGAAAGATATCCCATGCTCTTGGATTGGAAGAATTAATATTGTTTAAGTGTCCATACTACCCAAATAAATCTACAGATTTAATGCAATCCCTATCAAAATACCTATGACATTTTTCAAAGAACTAGAACAGATAATCCTAAAATTTATATGGAACCGCAAAAGCCAAAGCAATCCTAAGGAAAAAGAACAAAGCTGGAGGCATAAACCTTCCAGACTTCAGACAACACTACAAAGCTATAGTAATCAAAACAGCGTGGTATTGGCACAAAAACAGACATATGGATCAATGGAACAGAACAGAGAGCCCAGAAATAAATCCACACAACTATGGTCATTAATCTACAACAAAGGAGGTAAGAATACACAGTGGAGAAAAGACAGTTTCTTCAACAAGTGGTGTTGGGAAATCTGGACAGTTACATTTAAATCAATGAAATTAGAACACTCCCTCAAACCATATACAAAAATAAACTCAAAATGGTTTAAAGACCTAAATATAAGGCATGACACCATAAAACTCCTAGAAGAGAACATAGGCAAAACATTCTTTTTTTTTTTTTGGCAAAACATTCTTGGACATAAAATCGTAGCAATATTTTCTTAGATCAGTCTCCCAAGCCAAAAGAAATAAAAGCAAAAATAAACAAATGTAAATCTAATCAAACTTAAAAGCTTTTGCACAGCAAAGGAAAACACCAACAAAAAACAAAAAGACAACCTACAGAATGGGAGAAAATATTTGCAAATCATGCAACTAATGAGTAGTTAATATCCAAAATGTACAAACAACTCATACAGCTCAAAAAAACCCAAAAAACAAAAACAAAACAAACAATCCAATCAAAAAATGGGCAGAAGACCTAAACAGATATTTCTTCAAAGAAAACATACAGATGGCCAACGGGCACATGAAAAGATGCTCAACACTGCTAATTATTAGAGAAATGCAAATCAAAACTATAATCAGGTATCACCTCACACCAGTCAGAATGTCTATTATCAACAAGTCTACAAATAATAAATGCTGGAGAGGGTATGGAGAAAAGGGAACCCTCCTACACTTTTGGTGGGAATGTAAATTGGTGTAGCCACTATGGAAAACAGTATGGAGGTTCCTTAAAAAACTAAAAACAGAGCTACCATATGATCCAGCAATCCCACTCCTGGACATATATTCAGAAAAGACAAAAACCCTAATTAGAAAAGATACATGCACCCCAATGTTCATCCAGCACTATTTACAATAGCCAAGACTTGGAAACAACCCAAGTGCCCATCAACAAATGACTGACTTAAGAAGATGTGGTATACATACAATGGAATATTAGTCAGCCATTAAAAAGAATGAAATATTGCCATTTGCAGCAACATGAATAGACTTAGAGAATTCTATACTAAGCAAAGTAAGTCAAAGACAAATATTATATGATATCACTTATATGTGGAATCTAAAAAGTAATACAAATGAATCTATAAACAAAATGGAAACAGACTTACAGACTTAGAAGATTTACAGACGTAGAAGATAACATATGGTTATCAAAGGGGGGGATTAATTAGGCTGTGAGATTAACACATACAGACTACTATACATAAAATAGATAAGCAACAAGGATTTACTGTAAAGCACAGGGAACTATATTCAATGTCTTGTAATAACCTATAATGGAAAATAAGCAAAAAACAACAACCACCACTATATATATATATATATATATATATATATATATATATATATATATATATACAATCACTTTTCTGTACACCTGAAACTAGCACAATATTGTAAATCAACTATACCTCAATTAAAAATAATTAAACGAAAAGAATCCAGCTCTTTCCATCCTCCATTCCACCATCCTCAGTATGAAAACTTTTAACCCTCAGATTTTTTGCCTCTTGGTTGCAAGACGGCTGCTACAGTTCCAGACACCATGTCTTCATACAATTGCATTCATATGTAGGAAGCAGGGGGCAGGTAGATGACAAGAGAGCTCTTCTTTTCCCAATTCTGCCAACAAACTTTCTATTATTAACCATAGTCAGAACCGGGTCCTTTGGCCATTCCTACCCACAGGCAAAGTGTATATCTAGCATTTTATCATTTATCATGTGAAGTGGGCTTTGAAAGGAGAGAAGGGTAAGGGAAGTGACTCCTGGGAGGGTAACAGACCTGTCTCAACCCATTGTTGTGAAAGATTAAACACAGTAATGTGGGTAGGGCATGTCTAACTGGGCCAGGCACATCCTCATTTCTTTGTTCCATTTCTCTCTTTCTCTCCTTCAGGTTTCCTTCCTTATTTTTCAGCCTTAGAAGAAAGATGGAAATCCAAAAGATTTGCTCACCTTCCCTATACAAAGGCATTGCTTGTCTCTTCCACCCCAGCTTACTTTTTGGATTTCTGCAGCTCTAGTTTCCACAAACCATTTTGGAATCTCCCTGACCTCTCAAGAAAGTTCTTGACCTCAAACTGAGGAATATAGTTTTATGGCCAATTCATGGATGTTGATTATAAGAAACAGAGAAATCTTTATAAACAAAAAAGAAAAAAATCAACAGAGTCTACGTTATTTCTGCCATGTTAGCCTGCACTAAAAATCATCTGTTTCAGTGGAGTGCAGCTCTTTCCATACAGAAAAGGGGCGAAAGGCACCCCGACGCCTGTCTGCAGCGACTGCTGGCTCTGTGGGCGCCACAAGATGTTTCTTGCCATCAGAGCAATGACTTCAGTTTTTCCATTCCAACTGTGGTGAAAATGAATAAGAAAACTGGATCCTGCCTCTGGAAGCAGGATACAGGCTCCACACTAATCAAAAAAGGAAGATTCAGTATAAGACAATATTTCACTCCCCAAACTTTGTCAGAAGTGGCTCTGAGTCATCTCACTGACCGCCACAGGATTAGAATGGGGATATTGTACAAGCCCGACCCTTTGCAGGAAAGGTTTTTTTTCTTCCGCCTAAATGAGCTTCTCTTGCAACTGAGTCATTGCAATCCAAATCTCATAATTTTACATCCTCTCTTCTAATTGTTTACCAGATAGCTAGCTATTTTAAGGGGGCTGGCAGGGGGAGTGGAGACAAAAAGTGGCTCAGCCTAGAATTCATTTATTTAAGAAGTGTCAAAGAATACTGACACTGTAAACAGGTAAAAGAAGGAAGGTTTTTGAAACCTGGTCAGTAGTGATAAAGACTTCAAAGGCCTGCGCTTATTTGCCAAACCAAGGCTGGTTTAGCAACGGACTCCTGAACCAGTCCTGAGGGGAGGGACCCTGGGCTGAGCGCCTGAGTGACTCCTGGCATCGAGAAAGGGGAATGGGCTTCCCTGTGTTGCACCCAGTGGAGAAGCCAGGAGAAATCTGCTCTGCAGTTCTATCACTTAGGAACATCCAGAACAAATAAATGTTGACAACTGCAGGCTGTGGCGCTGTGGGATCCTGCTGGACGTCCTGTGAAGGAAAACCACCAGCAGCTGTCTGAAGCTGGTTTTCGTAGATTAACATTTGGTTAATAAAGCCTCTACCGTGAAACAAACCAGATGAAAAACCAGGCTTCATGAGGAAGGCCTTAGGGCAGGCTGGGAAGGATTATGGTTTTATCAACTTCAGAACACCTCTGTGCGCTCAGCATGGACTTGGGTGCTCTGGGGTCATACTCGGAGGTGGGGAGCTGGTGCTGTCCTGAGGGAGCATACTCTCTCTTCCATCCTGGAGGCCAGACTGACATTTAAAGAAGCTATGTGAAACCCATGTAAGGCGAGTGTGGGATCCATGCTAAGCTGTGCAAGTGGGATTGGAAGGACACAAAGACCTATGTGAGATGAGTCCCTTGGGAGCAGGACCTCAGCTGGCTCATTTTGGTATCCTTGGCATTGTGAATTTGTCACATAAGGTAGGGGTTTAATTAGTTAAATTTCAAATAAAGGTTAACTCTATACTTTTATTTACCCATAATTTTGTCCTACCCAACTTTTTACCTGCTGCCTCTGTGCATGTACTTAGAATATACACCTGAATAAAAGCACCTAAAAACCCCAATAGTGGAACTTCCCTGGTGGTCCAGTGGTTAAGAATCCACCTTCCAATGCAGGGGACGTGGGTTCGATCCCTGGTCGGGGAACAAAGATCCCACATGTTGCAGGGCAACTAAAGCCGGGTGCCACAACTACTGAGCCTGTGCACCGCAACTAGAGAGAAGCCCCCGCGCCGCAAAGAAAGATCCTGTGTGCCGCAACTAAGACCCGACGCAGCCAAAAATAAATATTTTTAAAAACCCCGATAGTTTCCAAACAGTCACGCTCACAGTCACACACACTCACACAAATGCCTGAACACACTCACACACACTCACAAGCTCTTATTTATTCACATTTTTGTTCTTTGTCTCTCTTGATCTCATGCTCACTTTTTCTTGCTCCAGAATTGTTGCCAGGAGTTGCAGAAAGAAAAGCTAGTTTCACCAACCTATTCACAAAAGCACAAGGATGAAGAGCTAGAAAAGTGGAGGAAGAAGACAAGAGCAAGATGATGGGAGAAGGAAGACAAAGAATAAGAGAGAAAGAAAGCCAGAAAAGTTCCCCATTGCGGGTGGGGAGTTAATTGTGAATGACGAAGCTCTTCCCCTAACAAGGATTAGAAGGACGGCTCCCATCTTTTATAGCAGGGTAAGAAGGAGTCTTACAAAGATAAACTGCTTTGGGCTTGATGACTTGTGGAGAAGCAGAAAAAAGGAACGACACTTCCATTCTGTCATAAATTCCAGTCACTTAACTTTTCTTAAGTAGTTTATTTTCTGGTGTGGATAGACTTGCTTTGTATAGGAGCTTTCCACGGAACCAACTCTAGTGCAAAGTGAAATGAGGAGTACTTTTTTGGAAAAGTCTTGACTACTTGGTGAATGCAGATGCCTTCTGTGATGGTTAATTTTATGGGTGAGCTTGACTGGGCCATGGTGCCCAGATATTTGGTCAAACATTATTCTGGATGTTTCTGTAAGGCTGTTTTTGGATCAGATTTAAATCAGTAGACTGCATAAAACAGACTGCCCTCCATAATGTGAGTCGGTCTCATGCAATCAATGGAAAGCCTGAATAGTACAAAATGCTAACTTCCCCTGAACAAGAGGGAATTCTCCAGCTGACAGCCTTCGTGCACCATCTGCAACATCAATTCTTTCAGGTGTTCCAGCAGACTGTCTTTTGGCCAAATTTAAAAAAAAAATTTTTTTTTATTGGAGTGATAGGTGATTTACAATGTTGTATTAGCTTCAGGCGTACAGCGAAGTAAATCGGTTATACATATACGTATATCCACTCTTTTTTTTAAGATTCTTTTTCCATATAGGTCATTACAGAGTATTGAGTAGTGTTCCCTGTGCTATATAGTAGGTCCTTATTAGTTATCTATTTTATATATAGCACTGTGTATATGTTAATCACAATCTCCCGATTTATCCTTCCCACCCCTTCCCGCCTGGTAACCATAAGTTAGTTTTCTATATCTGTGGCTCTGTTTCTGTTTTGTAAATAAGTTCATTTGTACCCTGTTTTTTTGGATTCCACATATAAGCCATATTATAGGATATTTGCAACACAGTATTATTATTATATATTTTTAAAATAAATTTATTTATTTGCGTTGTGGTGCACGGGCTTCTCATTGCAGTGGCTTCTCTTGTTGCGGACCACGGGTTCTAGGAGCGTGGACTTCAGTAGTTGTGGCACGCAGGCCCAGTAGTTGTGGCTCACGGGCTCTAGAGCGCAGGCTCAGTAGTTGTGGCACACAGGCTTAGTTGCTCCGCGGCATGTGGGATCTTCCCAGATCAGGGCTCGAACCCGTGTCTCTTGCATTGGCAGGCGGATTCTTTTTTTTTTTTTTTTTTAACGAAAGCTTCTTTCTTTCCTTCTTCCTTCCTTCCTTCCTTCCTTCCTTTCTTTCTTTCTTTGTTTTTATGGCTGTGTTGGGTCTTCGTTTCTGTGCGAGGGCTTTCTCTAGTTGCGGCAAGCAGGGGCTGCTCTTCATTGCGGTGCGCGGGCCCCTCTCACTGTCGCGGCCTCTCGTGTTGCGGAGCACAAGCTCCAGACGCACAGGCTCAGTAGTTGTGGCTCACGGGCCTAGTTGCTCCGCGGCATTTGGGATCTTCCCAGACCAGGGCTCGAACCCGTGTCCCCTGCATTGGCAGGCAGATTCTCAACCACTGCGCCACCAGGAAAGCCTCTGCCTTTTGGCTTAAACTGCAACTCCTTCCTGAGATTCCAGGCTGCTAGCCTCCCCTGTCAGATTTTGCACTTGCCAAGCCTCCACAATCATGTGAGCCAATTACTGAAAATAAATCTCTTTACACACACACACACACACACCCCTCCTATTCGTTCTGTTTCTCCGAGAGCCTTGACTAATACAGCATTTTATAAGCTGACAAAGAGGATTGAAATGTAACAAATGTATTCTTGCCTTTTTCCAATCAACACCATAACTCAGGAGTGTGGACTGAAGGGGCAAGAGCCCAGGATATGAAGTCACAGGGTTTGGTTCCTGTGTGAGCTCTGTTCCTTCCTAGCTCTCTGCCCTGGATAGGTCACCTAAGCTCAAGAAACCACAATTGTTCAGATGACTAGAGCATTGCCAAGTATATTAGTTTTTTATTGCTACTGTAACAAATTACCCTACTCAGTGCTAAAAACAACATAAATTAATTTTCTTACAGTTCTAGAGGTCAGAATTCTCAAAACAAGGTGTCAGCAGGACTTCTAGAGGTTTCAGGGGAGGATGTGTCTCTTGCTTTTTTCAGCCTATAGAGGAGGCTGCCTGCATTCTTTGGATCATGGCCCCTTCTTTGTATCATTCCAACCTCTTGCTTCCATTGCCACATCTCCCCCTATTCTTCTGATCTCCTGCCTCTCTTTTATAAGGACCCTTAGGATTACATTGGGCCCACACAGATAATCCATATCAGTATCCTTAATTTAATCACAGCTGCAAAGCCTCTGTTGGCATGCAAGGTAACATTCACAGGTTCCAGGGATTAAGATGTGGGTCTCTTTGGGTGGAGGTGGGCTGGGCGTTATTCAGCCTACCACACCTGGTCACCTGAGGTCAGTGGTTCGTACTTGAAACCATTTCGGTTTTTTTGGAAAAGTACTTGACCATTTGGTGAATGCAGAAAGTTGCAACAGAGAAATGCTTTCTTGCCTGCTCAAAAGACAACTATGTATTGGTACTATGTTTCTCTTTAACAATGAAAATTCTGCTGTTAGAGTCATCACAGAGTTAAGCTTTCCCCACCTCAAAAAATAAAATAATATAAACATGTTTTTTAAAGTATAATATTCTGGTTATCTAGTTATACAGACCTATGGAGTCTCTTGCCCTGGCAGCTTTACCAAGTACAGTTGATCCTTGAACAACACGGGTTTGAACTGCAAGTGTCTACTTATACACGGATTTTTTTCAATAAATACTTACTACAGCACTACATGATCCACAGTTGGTTGAATCCGTGGATGTAGAACCACAGATACTAAGGGCCAACTGTAAAGTTATAGGCGGATTATTGACTGCATGGGGTCAGCGCCACTAACCCCTGTGTTGTTCTCGGGTCAACGTTGTATGCCATTCAGTCTCCTGTAAAGTGACCTTTAGCAGGAATTAAAACTTTTTAAGATGGACCCTAAGAAGCTTCCTCGACACGTATAATTCAAGTATCACAAGTCCATGTCATCACCTGCATTCTAGAGTACATCATCCCAGTGTAAGTTTTAGAATTGTGTTGTGCCCTCAAATGCTAAGTACAGTTTGCAAGAGAATCCGTTATTTTCAGTGCTTCCCTCTTGGCTACATGGGTAAATTTAGGGAAATTCCTGGACTTTCTTTTTGGTGTATTGATGTATTTTGGGTGCTCACGGCACTGCCATAACCTTTGCTCGGCTTATTCTTAGTAGAGAAAACTTCATTTTGACTCATATATAATTGAATAAATCAATTTTCAAAAATCATCCTGATTGCTCAATTCAGTGTTCAAAATTGTTGTTGGTGAGTCTGTAATTTCAACCAGCCAATGAGGACTCATGGTCTGAGCCTGATTGATGGTTAAAAGGATTCGCCTAATCTTGGGGCCCCAGGTTTACTTACTCTTGTCTGGTGATGCCACCCTCCTAGGCATTCACCCACTTTCAGGCACAAGGGCTTCAAATAAACTCCCGAGACTTGGTTTAGAGCTCAAGGATGATTTATCTTCCCCATTCCAAGGACATTTTACTATACCTAATTATGCCTTCTCCTCCTCTTTTTCTTCTTTTTCTTTTTCTTCACTCTGAAGCTCTCATTATTTATCTATCTGGGATTGAACTTGGTCAGTCAGTCCAGTTCCGCTTGATGAAACATCCCAGTCATTTTGAGATCTTTGGCTCCATTACTTCACCGTCCATTTCTGTGTTTTCTGCTCTTCTTTTTAAAGTCTGACTTTACTGCTGGAGGAAGAACATTTTCCTTTCTCTCAGCCTCAAATGAACTGCCAACATGGAAAAGAAGGCTAACCAGGTCACAGCTCCTGTCACCATGTAGGCGAGACCTAAGAAAAGGCTACTGCCTCCACTCCATGTCAGGGTGGAAAGAACAACTGCTTTTTCTCCTTGGAACCTGTTTACAGGAAAGTCTAAGAAAAGAAAACCTGTTAAGGATCTGTCTCAGCACTTCTCAGCTCTACCACTACATATCCTAAATACATTAGGTTGAACTATATATATATACACACACACACACACACACACACATATATATACACACACACACACATATATACACACACACACATATATACACAAACACACATATATATACACACACGCACATATATATACACACACACACACACACACACACACATATATGTATATATATATATATATATATTTTTTTTCTTTTTCTTTTTTTTGGCTGTGCTTTTTATCACATGGGATCTTAGTTCTCTGACCAGGGATCGAACGTGCGGTGAAAGCACAGAGGCCTAACCACTGGACTGCCAGGGAAGTCCTGAACCATATAATACTGCTGGTTTTGTTGGTAAAAAATGGTTGACTATTCAATTTCATATAGTCTAATCTTTACCAAGCAGTATGTTGTATTTTGTTGGAATGAAATTAAGTAAAAACAAGTCTTCCCTCTAAATAGTTGTAATCTATGAAAGAAATTCTGACACAGATAGATCTGAATGACTTATAGACAACTCACTAGTGAACAAATATAGTTAATTTCTAAACCCAAGGAAATGAAAAGACTACAGATAGGTTTTGCAGCAAACCTAAATTTGCGTTTAAGCATCAGAATACCCAGGGTAGGCTAAAGTCCTTCATAGGCTAAGGTATGAATTCCTACCTCTTGGAAAATTCTTCAAGAGGAGTGAAGAGCAAAAAAAGTAGTGAGATAGATGGCAAAACGTTTTTGGTGGGAAAACTAAAGGTGGTGCATTCATTTGAGATTTGAAAAGGCCAGCATCCCTCACTGCTGGGGAGAAAGTGTTTAAACTGGCTCTGCTATCGTTAGCATTTGAATGATGTCATTTTGATCATGCATGTGGCCTGAGGTTTTTAGACATCTGGTGCCTTTTGTAAACCAAACTAATAAACAAATAAAGGCTTCTCATAGCAACAGCATTTCCCAGCAAAGCTCTTAAAAGGCCTCAAGTCACTTGGCAACATACTATTTAAAGGCACAAACTTGTTAGGAAAGCTAGTTCTCTTTCTTTCCCATCAAAATTCCTCACTGTCACCAGGTCCTTGGGCGCCATCTCAACTCGGCTGCCTGACTGTTCCATTAAGAGGGTCTTTTCCTCACACAGTGGGTCTTTTCTCCCTTAGAAGTGGTAGCATTTTCTGCAGCTCAGGCTTAGTTCTCCTTGCATATTAGCCAGGCAGTGAGGCTGGACGGAAGGGTTCAACACAGGTGGTGCAAGCATAGGACTCAAGCTCTGGACTGAGGTTTTTTGCTAAAGATTTAGATTTGAGAGTTATCAGCATTAAAATACGACTGTGAACGAAGATGCCCAAGGAAGGCATGTTTCAAGGAGAGAGATAGTGTCTCCTTTGTTCGGAGCATGGACTCTGTCTTCTCCTCAACCCTAAACTCACTGAAATGCATTATGAGGGCAGCAGTACACGATGGGCTTTTTTCCTGTGTCTTGATTGCTACCATAACTGCTTTACTCGTAAGGGCAATCACAGAAAAAGTTGATGGGAACAGAAGGTCCAACTTGACAGACTATTGCCAAGCAATTTTCAATCTCAAATTTTCTAGGAGGGAGAGAGAGGGGTTGCTGAAATCCTATTCAGAAGGTAATATTCTATTGCTTACTCTCTGATCTGTACATACAATGCTGTACAAGACAGAGCAATTTCTGGTTTTCCTTTTCATAGACTAGAATTAGGGACCATGCTAAAGGAATGGCTGAAGGCAAACCATATTCCTGGTCAGTAAACAAAAGGAGGCAATAAGTTGAGAGGTAGAGATGGTGTCACATCAGTGGGGGTATCTCTGCCCAAGGAACGTCCCCACTCCCCTGTCAGAGTGGAGACATTTACGTTTTGCTCTAGGACAGAAAAGAAGAAAAGATGGAGCGTTGAACTGAAACACACGTTGTTATTCACTGACCCAAGAATCTCTCAGTCAAGCTCCCTGAGAGGTAAAGAAACAAAAGAGGTAGACAGTTTGGTGTACAGATCCTCTAGCCGGCTGGGGGGCCCCGTGAAAAACTCCTAGCCGGTAGCCCTGAGATGCTACGGGGTTGCTGATGCCTAATCAGGCTGACGTCTCAAAGCTGTGTACAAGTCCTGGAAAGACCTGCCTCTGAGAGAATTCTGCCTCAGGGAGAATCAGAAAGGGACTTCAAAACTAAGTCTGAAGACCAGAGTTAGTATAAATTGTGTTTAAATATATAATTTTTAAAAGATAGTGTTTGGTGTCATTTTGAAGTTAAGTCCTTTTTGTTCTTAAGTCAAGAGTTACATTTGTATTTTTAAATTAAGTGAAAACATTTCAGAATCTCATATTAAAGTATGTCTCCTAATGTGGACCGTATGTCCATAACCAAAGCACTGGCTCCTGCTAGCTGGCTTCGTACCTAATAGAGAAAGAACACAGCATCCTCACTGCAGAGCTTGTAGCATGGCTCATGTGGGTTGGATGAACGTAACCTGCCCTTGATTCCAGGGCTCCCTTGGTCTATGCTACTTTTGCCTAAAATAAAAGGTTCTACAATCTCTCTCAGTTTTCATTATTTTTAGTCCATATTTCAAATTTACTTCTTAGTAAACCTCTCTCTATTTCCAGGGTCCTCCATGTCATCCCATCCTATACGGCAGGCTTCTCCTCATTGTTTTAGATCTCTAGGCCCAGTGTTATTTAATCTTTCTTCAGGGACAGAAATAGCCCTTCCCTCCTTATCCATACCTACTTACCTGATACTGCTATTGACTGTTGTTCCTTTAAAAACAACAACAACACATATTTAATTATATATAAAGTGGAGACAAACTATATGGTGATGGAGTGACAGTACTGCCTATAAGATAAATATGTATTTCTTTTACATATATACAGATTCAATTGGTGAATAGAAAGGTATAGAATGAAATAGTTCAACAACTAGTATCCAGATGGACACTGATTGTCCTTCATCCCCAGAAAGAAAACTGGAATAAAAGGATACTGTAGGTTATGTTGAAACTATAACTACCAGCAGGCAAGCCTTCAGTAAAATGCTCTACTCGATGGAGTCGGCGGTACAGTTTTTTGAAAGTGGGAAATGCGGCTGTCCTCATCCACACAATGAAGTCGTCATTGATGAAGCCATTGTTTCCTGGATCCTCTTCATCTAGTTCATAGGCAGGCTTAGGCCAGTTCGGAGGTTTTGTGGTTCCTGTGGAAAGTTAACAATGGATGTGGTTAGTAAAATCATCTACCACCTTTAGTTTTCCTTAAAATGTAGAGAATGAAACAACTTCCGTATTCTTGAGGAAAGAGGAATCAAAATTACAAAATTTTTAAAAAAAGTATGTGTGTGTAAGCTACCTGAGTACACAACCATTAAAAATAATGGTTATGGGCTACCCTGGTGGCGCAGTGGTTAAGAATCTGCCTGCCAATTCAGGGAACACGGGTTCAAGCCCCGGTCTGGGAAGATCCCACATGCCATGGAGCAACTAAGCCTGTGTGCCACAACTACTGAGCCTGCGCTCTAGAGCCGCGAGCCACAACTGCTGAGCCTGCGTGCCGCACTACTGAAGCCCGCGCGCCTAGAGCCCGTGCTCCACAATGAAGAGTAGACCCTGCTCACCACAGCTAGAGAAAGCCCACGCGCAGCAACGAAGACTCAAACAGCCAAAAATAAATAAATAATTAATTTAAAAAAAAATAATGGTTGTAAGGACTCTAAGGAAATGTGGGGGGAAATGCTGATGATACTGTCATAGGGTTAAAAAAAGCAGAATATCGGGCTTCCCTGGTGGCGCAGTGGTTGAGGGTCCGCCTGCAGATGCAGGGGACACGGGTTCGTGCCCCGGTCCGGGAGGATCCCGCATGCCGCGGAGTGGCTGGGCCCGTGAGCCATGGCCGCTGAGCCTGCGCGTCCGGAGCCTGTGCTCCGCAGCGGGAGAGGCCGCAGCAGTGAGAGGCCCGCGTACCGCAAAAAAAAAAAAAAAAAAGCAGCATATCATATGTATATTATGTATTCAAATATATAAAATGTATAATAAAGCATTGAAAAAATAGGTACAGCAAAATTATAATAGTGGTGGTATTCGGTGATAGCATCATGGGGAATGTTTATTTTCTTTAACATCATTAGTAAGGTAAAGAAAGCAAATTAAAACAAGATACCATTTCACCTAAAAATAGGTTTATATTTAAAGAAAAAAAGAATGACAACCATTGATGAGGCAGTGGAAATGGGAACTCTTGTACAGAGCAGATAGATGTGTGGATTAACCACATTTTTGGCAATCTAGGAACATGCAGCAAAAGATTGAGGACTTCCCTGGTGGTCCAGTGGGTAAGACTCCACGCTGCCAATGCAGGGGGCCCGGGTGCGATCCCTGGTCAGGGAACTAGATCCCTCATGCACGTCACAACTAAGAGTTCACATGCCGCAACTAAGGAGTCCCGCATGCTGCAATGAAGAGCCCGCATGGCACAACGAAGATCCTGCGTGCCACAACTAAGATCTGGTGCAGCCAAAATAAATAAATAAATAAATATTTTTAAAAGAAGATTGAATATATTTTGCATCCATTTTGGCCCAGAAATTCTCCTTCTAGGACTATATTCTAAGGAAATGATTATGGAAGTGCATGAAGATCGTGTTGCATGGATACTCCCTGCAGACCTGTACCTAAGAGCTCGAAGTTGGAAGCAAGGAAGAAGAACTTGTAGAAGGGAGAAGGTGGAGAACAGAGGTGTTGCAAACCTGGAAGCCTGGTAGGTCTGGGTGCTGTGCTGTAGGAATGCTGGGAGCACCGGGTGAAGTCTGTTGAGTTTACTCTCATCCTCATACTTCCCACTTTACCGCCCTGGGCATGACTGTCTCTCCCATTCAACAGCAGACTCTTAAGTTCAGTGTCTTCCTCATCGTTTTTTCACTGGCATTTAGTCCAGTGCCTGGCACATGGTAGGTGTTCAATCAATGCTTGATAAAGGGATGAGCGATTCCAATGAAAGTTGACAGAAGTTGATAATAAACAGCATTTTGAATTTTAAAATAATCAACAAGAGGAAGTTGTCCAGTGAACTTTTTACTTGCATAAAACTGGTTCTACTATTTGTAGGAAACCATTCTTTCTCACCTCTGACAACTGACTATGTTCTCCTAAAAGAAACCCAGTCTTATTTTCTAAGCATGGGCTGTAGTGCTTATAAAAGCATGTGCTAAATTTGGCTGGATTAATCTGAAGTATGTTGGTATACTTATGCTTCCTCTGGAAATAATCCTTTGCTGGAGAAACTTTCTCTCCAAAAACTGTGGCGACGTTGGCCCTTCCCAAGAATTCGATTGCTATTGCTAGAAGAATATTGATCGAAATCAAAATTGCCTTTGGTACCTGCATGGGGACCTCACCCTCTCTCTACTTCAGCCAGAGCTCATGCTCAAGTCAATGTGTCCTATAGGCCAGTGATAGCCAAGTCACCCAGGGAGTGAAAAATGCAGGTTCAAGCATGCCTTTCCGTATCAATCCCTAATCCTACCCCATCCCATGTCTCCAGAGAGTATGAGAAGCATGGTGTAAGAAGCATCAACTTCTCTCATTTTCCAAGTTCAGCTGGGTCCTTGGTATTCATCCATTCACTTAACAATAAGTATTTCTTGATTGCTCACTTATATCAAGCACCAGGGATATAGCATGAGATCTAATTCCTTTCCTCAAGGTGTTCACATAAAGTGGGGATGACAAGTATTCAAATAGATAATTATAATAAAACATGGTAACTCTTACAATAGAAGTAAGAAAGAGTAGGAGTAGGAGATAAGAGAAAGCCAAGGATGCTTTGTGTTATATGCTTGTGGTTATGGTAAGACAAAACAATAGCACATTGCCAAGTTCCTTTCAAAAACTGGGAATTTAATTACAGATACAGTGACCAGACATGCCAGTTTGCCTAAGACAGTCTGTTGTCCATTATCTCATCTGATTTAGCACTTATCCCAAGCAAATAATGTACATATAATTTCATCCTTTCAGCCATGGTCTTAGCTATTAGTGAGATACCCACGTACAGTGAACAGAGTGCTTACTTTAATTAATGAAAGATAACCAGTGGCCCTTCATAGCAAAACATAACATATCCCTGTGACCCCTGCCACAGTTTGGCAGTACAGCCGGTTAGGCCATAGCCTATGTTTTGGTCTGTGAGACATGTGGAGCTGCCAGGCTGCAAGTCAGCGGGACTGGTGGGAAATGTGGGATATTACAGATTATGTTATAGGCACAAGATGTAGTGTGAAAAATAGATGCTGAGCAGTCTTGCTGAGAGTAGTTTGAACTCTCTTGCAACAGTGTTATTTATTATATGGTGTAAAAATATAACTACCTTATTGTTTGGTATCAGTTTTTTATTTGCTAGTAAATCCTTTTGGCTGTGAAGAGCTAAAACAAGGAACATACATGTTTAATGAAAAATTAAGCACAGTTTTTTAAAGAAAGTTGATGAATGTGATACTTGCAATGTTGGTTGACATATACCCCCCACCACGGGAACCATCATGATGTCAATGACCATGGGAAAAATCAAAAGACATAAATTGCTGAAGAACATCAGAGTCTACTTCAAAAGTTTGCACTTATTTCTAAAAGCAATTACACTCCAATAAAGATGTGGGAAAAAAAAGAGTGTATTCAAAGACAGTGCTTTGCCTCAAGGAGCTACAGAAAGTCCACTTGTATACCATTATGTGAGCATGACTTTTCATTTAGATCAAATAAGTTTCCTTTTAGTTTCACTTTTTTACTAATTTTTTTTTATAATCAAAGGAAAACTTTAATGTTTTGGCTCTATGAGCACAAAAAGAACCTCGTAAACAGTTAAATGAAAGCAGTTTTAAATCAATGTCTTCAGATGTATTCATCCATCTGAATACATTGGTTTGATTTTTTTTTATTTGATTCTTCATGGAATCAAGGCAAAGCTTTTCAATATTCAGTATTGGAAGATACATTATAAATATTACTATAAATTCAGTTAAAAAATTCAACAATCAAGTGTAAATATTTTGGTTTTATAGTGATAACATAAATGCAAATTTGGTGGAGCACAACATCAGAGTAAAGATATTTTCTTAGTAAATTGAGAAATTTATGGAGAAATGGGCTTAAAATTGGTTGTGAAACATATATAATTAACAACTGTATCCAAACAAGCTACAACATTTTGTTAATCAAAAACAGAGCTGTAGTTGTGCAAATTTAAATATTTTCATATATTCACAGAGGAAATGAACTGCAACATTTTTACAATGACAAAGATGTTAAAGAAATGCTTTAGCACGAGAGTACATGTGGTCTGTCTTTGCTACAAATCATCAACCAAAATTTTAGAAATGTTTGAGCCTTCAAAAAACTGTTTTCTATACCAAATGATATGTCCTGCAATGATCCTGAACTTTTTCTTGGTAAATAAGCCCTCTAAGTTTTTGTGGAATTTTATTCAAAATAGTTGTAAAGTTTTAGACAAAGTATTCTACACATGGAATGCCACAAACCTTAGTTTTTGAGGATATAGTTAATTGTAATTATTGAAAATCAAGTTTGCAAACAAGAAGATATTGAAATTTACCCCTATAAAAGCAAGGGAACAATTGAACATATTATATAATGAGAGTCCAAAATGTGTACAAGATTTAATTTTTAAATTCTATAATTGTGCTTTGAAATATCTCAATTTATGTGAAAATTATTTTGATGGAGCTCCTATTTTAATTGGATAAAATTTTCTTCTTGATGAGAATTAAATGATATCCAGGAAATCTAAGATTTCATAGCATCTAAATTTAGTAAAACATTCAAAAAAATCATAGATAGAAAAATTGTGAAGTCAAAAAAAGACCTTGCCTATAAAAATATTTGGGCTCCAGGCGTGTGGGCCTCAGCAGTTGCAGCACATGGGCTCAGTAGTTGTGGCTCGCGGGTTCTAGAGTGCAGGCTCAGTAATTGTGGCGCACAGACCTAGCTGCTCCACGGCACGTCGGATCCTCCTGGACCAGGGATAGAACCTGTGTCCCTTGCACTGGCAGGTGGATTCTTAACCACTGCACCACCAGGGAAGTCCTAGATATTTTCTCAGTTAAAAAGAAGTTATGTTCAAAAGAGAAGAATCAATTAAAGGTGCAACAATCTGAAACTGATTAACCACAAAATGCACTTCAAAAAAAGAGTGCAGACAATTTTGTGAAAAAATTAAAAATATTTTAAAAAATACAAAAACCCAAATTTTTCATTAGAAAAATACAGGCGCATGAAATGAAGACCGAAACTGATGAAAGTGTGTGACTCTGTATCCAGAATAATTATTCTGTTTATGTTATCTTTTAGCATTTAGATAATATTTAAAGTATTTTTTTAAGTTGGTTTAATGTACACAGATATATTATTTTAATTTTTGAAATAATTGCATTTTTAAAATAGTTTGTAATAGAATTCTTTTATATGCCCATCAATATGGTAATGTCAATTTACTGATCAATAAATAAAACTTTCCAATTAATATATAACTTTAGTTATTCTAGGGACCGCTTTCACTCTCAAAAGTGCACTAGTTTGAACAGTAAATTAATGATCACATAATTATAGATGAAGGAACAAGTTTCTTAAAACATTGCCTTTTCCTAATGGTAAACTAGAAGGAACTGGGGTACCAATCATTTCATGTTTCTGAAAGATATGTGATGGAGGTGCCCACAGGTAGGAAATATTATAACCAAAAGCTAGTCAGCAAAGAAGTAAACAAGGCGGAATCATAAACATGCCCCCACACATCAAAACCAAAGTTTCTATAAAGAGAGGAGAATATTGAGCTAATGTATGGATCTTACCTGCAAATGCACTAGAAAGATTTTGGAAACTTGGATTCTGAAACTTGACATACTTGTCTGTCCACCATGTAATTCCACTCCTTATCATTGGTACTTTGATATGGATAGATGAATTAAGGTTGTAAGAAAGAATAATGGTGTCTGTAGGGAAATTAAAAACTGTGTTAGATTCAAGTAAGCATTTTTTGCCACACTTGGAAGTGCACAACCAGACACAGCTTAAAAAGCAGGGTTTGAAGACTCTCCACACGCCTACATGGCATAGATGCTGGAATCAGAAGACTATTCTTTTTCTTGCTAAGGCCCCAATTATTGAAAAATACTATTAGACTCCATTTGACTCATGTTTCCTAACTACTTCAAATCTCTGGTAAGGGAGAACTTATTTGCAAATGAAATATGATAAATCAGTGGATAATGTATACAAACAGTATTTTAAAAACTGCCATTCATCCTACACCCAGTGGGACCCACCCACGATTAGGGGTCCAGCAGCGATGCGGGAGACCCTGGGGGAGACGGTGGGGGAGGAGCGTGAAGGAACGGAAGCGAATGCGGCCAGCGCATTCCCTGTCCACTTAGGCACCTGGGAGCCTATTGGGCTCCTGGGCCTAATCCTCTGCCCTCAGAGCCTCCCTCCTGCAGCGCAGAGCCAAAGCCTCGCCTCTACACCCCCACCCAGGGCCCTACCTCCAAACTCCGGAACGCCACACTCCAGAGGCCCTCCTTTTCAAGTGCTGCAGCTACCCTTTCCCGCAGGTCCTAAGCAGAGGCCCCGCCCTACACTTGAACGTCACCCCCCCTCCCGCCTAGGGAGACTCATTAGCCAGACTCATCAAGCAAAAAAGGGAGAAGACTCAAATCAACAGAAGTAGAAATGAAAAAGGGGAAGTAACAAGTGACACTGCAGAAATACAAAGGATCATGAGACATTACTACAAGCAACTATATGCCAATTAAAATGGATAACCTGGAAGAAATGGACACATTCTTTGAAAAGCACAACCTTCTTAGACTGAGCCAGGAAGAAATAGAAAATATAAACAGACCAATCACAAGCACTGAAATTGAAACTGTGATTAAAAATCTTCCAACAAACCAAAGCCCAGGACCAGATGGCTGCACAGGCAAATTCTATCAAACATTTAGAGAAGCGCTAACACCTATCCTTCTCAAACTCTTCCAAAATACAGCAGAGGGAGGAACACACCTAAACTCATTCTATGTGGCCACCATCACCCTGATACCAAAACCAGACAAAGATGTCACAAAAAAGAAAACTACAGGTCAATATCTCTGATGAACATAGATGCAAAAATCCTCAGCAAAATACTAGCAAACAGAATCCAACAGCACATCAAAAGGATCATACACCATGATCAAGTGGGGTTTATCCCAGGAATGCAAGGATTCTTCAATATACGCAAATCAATCAATGTGATACACCATATTAACAAATTGAAGAAGGAAAACCTTATGATCATCTCAATAGATGCAGAAAACGCTTTTGAGAAAATTCAACACCAATTTATGATAAAAACTCTCCAGAAAGTGGGCATAGAGGGAACCTACCTCAACATAATAAAGGCCATATATGACAAACCCACAGCCAACGTCGTTCTCAGTGGTGAAAAACTGAAACCATTTCCACTAAGATCAGGAACAAGACAAGGTTGCCCACTCTCACCACTATTATTCAACCATAGTTTTGGAAGTTTTAGCCACAGCAATCAGAGAAGAAAAATAAATAAAAGAAATCCAAATCGGAAAAGAAGAAGTAAAACTGTCACTGTTTGCAGGTGACATGATACTATACATAGAGAATCCTAAAGAAGCTACCAGAAAACTACTAGAGCTAATCAATGAATCTGGTAGAGTAGCAGGATACAAAATTAATGCACAGAAATCTCTTGCATTCCTATACACTAAGGATGAAAAATCTGTAAGGGAAATTAAGGAAACACTCCCATTTACCATTGCAACAAAACAAATAAAATACCTAGGAATAAACCTACCTATGGAGACAAAAGACCTGTATGCAGAAAACTCTAAGACACTGATGAAAGAAATTAAAGATGACATAAATAGATGGAGAGATACACCATGTTCTTGGATTGGAAGAATCAACAGTGTGAAAATGACTATACTATCCAAAGCAATCTACAGATTCAATGCAATCCCTATCAAACTACCAATGGCATTTTCCACAGAATTAGAAAAAAAAATTCAAAATTTGTATGGAAACATAAAAGACCCCAAATAGCCAAAGCAATTTTGAGAAAGAAAAATGGATCTGGAGGAATCAGGCTCTCAGACTTCAGGCTATACTACAAAGCTATAGTAATCAAGACAGTATGGTGCTGGCACAAAAACAGAAATATAGATCAATGGCACAGGATAGAAAGCCCAGAGATAAACCCACGCACATATGGTCACCTTATCTTTGACAAAGGAGGCAAGAATATACAATGGAGAAAAGACAGTCTCTTCAATAAGTGGTGCTGGGTAAACTGGACAGCTACATGTAAAAGAATGAAATTAGAACACTCCGTAACACCATACACAAAAATAAACTCAAAATGGATTAGAGACCTAAATGTAAGGACAAGCACTATAAAACTCTTAGAGGAAAATATAGGCAGAAGACTCTATGACATAAATCACAGCAAGATCCTTTTTGACCCACCTCCTAGAGAAATGGAAATAAAAACAAATGCAAACTATGAAACTTAAAAGCTTTTGAACAGCAAAGGAAACCATAAATAAGATGAAAAGACAACCCTCAGAATGGGAGAAAGTATTTGCAAACGAAGCAACTGACAAAGGATTAATCTCCAAAATATATAAGCAGCTCATGTAGCTTAATATCAAAAAAAGCAAACAACCCAATCCAAAAATGGGCAGAAGACCTAAACAGACATTTCTCCATAGAAGATATACAGATTGCCAACAAACACATGAAAGGATGCTCAATATCACTAATCATTAGAGAAATGCAAATCAAAACTACAATGAGGTAACACCTCACACCGGTCAGAATGGCCATCATCAAAAAATCTACAAACAATAAATGCTGGAGAGGGTGTGGAGAAAAGGGACCCTCTTGCACTGTTGGTGGGAATGTAAATCAGTACAGCCACTATGGAGAACAGTATGGAGACTCCTTAAAAAACTAAAAATAGAAGTACCATGTGACCCAGCAATCCCACTACTGGGCATATACCCTGAGAAACCCATAATTCAAAAAGAGTCACATACCACAATGTTCACTGCAGCACTATTTACAATGGCCAGGACATGGAAGCAACCTAAGTGTCCATGAACAGATGAATGGATAAAGAAGATGTGGCACATATATACAATGTAATATTACTCAGCCATAAATAGAAACGAAATTGAGTTATCTGTAGTGAGTTGGACCTAGAGTCTGTCATACAGAGTGAAGTAAGTCAGAAAGAGAAAAACAAATCCATATGCTAACACATATATATGGAATCTAAAAAAAAAAAAAAGGCTCTGATGACCCTAGGGGCAGGACAGGAATAAAGACACAGACATAGATAATGGACTTGAGGATATGGGGAGGGGGAAGGGTAAGCTGGGACGAAGTGAGAGAGTAGCATTGACATATATATACTACCAAATGTAAAATAGATAGCTAATGGGAAGCAGCTGCCTGTTGCAGGGAGTTCAGCTCGTGCTTTGCGACCATGTAGAGGGGTGGGATAGGGAGGGTGGGAGGGAGATGCAAGACAGAGGGGATATGGGGACATATGTATGCATATAGCTGATTCACTTTGTTTTACAGGAGAAACTAACACAACACTATAAAGCAATTATACTCCAATAAAGATGTTAAAAAAAAATAAACTGCCACTCAGCTACAGGAGTAATCTTCTGGATATTTAGATTGTTACACACTCATGAAACGGAAGATGATGGAGATAGGAAAAGACACCTACCATTGAACATGCTGTTGGCAATAGCACCACAAGGAGCGATGGGGATCCCATTGTGGGAGGTTTTGAATGGAGCACAGTTTCTAACATCCTGGATGAGAAATGATACAGGAAGAAGTGTTTTTGGTAAAATCTCTTAAAATGCTGGAAGTGAAAATACTGGCAGTGTAAATCAACCCATGCTGCTCCACTGGCACAGATCGAGATTATGGGCTGCTACCTGCTGTTCCCAGGCGGCTGGCTGACCTAGACTAGACAATTTTTGTGTTTTGGAGATATGTATGTGTGTACGTGCACATGTGTGTAGTTTCTTTCCTCATTAACAGTACATAGCATACCAAATATGTCTGCAGGAAGAAATTTTACTTTGCTTGCTGTGCTAAATACCACACTAAGCCCACAATGGAATATATTTTTAAAAGCTTTTTCTTATTGGAGTGTAACTTATATTCTAAAAAGTATATAAATTGTGATTCTACAGTTGGATGACTTATCACAGGGAAATCCACCCACCTAACTACAAGAATACATTTTAAAAAGAGTGGCTGCTAAAAACCATTTGGTTATCCCTTTTATATAATGCCAGTATAGAAAAGGTTTCCTTCTATCTTTTCTTGCCAGCATGCTGAATATCATTTACCAAGAGTTAAATTTTGTAATCTTAGGTCTGAAAGAATATTCATTAAACCAAAGGCTTTTATTCAATCAAGTAGAGCCCAGTTTCCTTAAACTAGGCTGACTGAAGCCCCCAGTTATACAAAGGACAATGGTGGATATAGAGTGAGCGAGGCTGAAACCAATCCCTCAAGGTTACTGTCAAAATGGTTGGTACATCCATCAACTAAAATAGGCAACTTTAAAGATAACTACAGAAATTAAGTATGAGAAAATAATATTGAAATCTAATCGATGTGTCAGTCATTCAAAGAAGCAAAAAACTCTACTGTTTGAAGAAGCTCCAGTATGCCATCAACTTTATTAAGAGAAACATAAATCCTGAATTGTGGTTGAAAGGTACTTGAAGATTTGCCCTTCTGACACATTCATTATTACCAAGACCTGGGCAGTCCAATATGTATCTGGTTTTAATATAAAATGCTGTCAAATAAAAAAATGGTTGGTGCATGAAAGGCTAAACATCTAATTGGACAAGATTCACATTCCTGCTCTGAAGAGGGAAAGCAGCAGTTATCCTGAATACTCAGCCCCTTCAGTTCATGCAAGAATGAAATGAGCATTTCTGTCTTGTAAAAACTTAGCTTTTGAGTTTATTTTCCATACTGTCTTTTAGACTGAAAGATCCATCTGGCTTAAAAAAAAAAAAAGAGTATTATACCAAGTTAAATAAAGCCTTACCTTTACATCTGTACCCACCAGTTGGCTATTACTTCTGGATAGAATATATCGATAGAGGTTCTGATAGAAGCCATACAATTTGTAGTACATATAAACATTACCCTGTAGAGGAGAACAGCAAGATGTAATAAAAGAGAAAAATAAACTGAAATATTAATAAACACGGAGAGGAGGTTTTTTTTTTTTTGGAGAGGAGTTTTAAAATATAAGAAGTAGTACCAAAAAATATTGATGTGAACTGAAAGTTTCTTTACATCAGATAGAAACCCAAGAAATTATTTTTAAAAATCAGTATTGGAAAATCCTGGTCTATACAAAATTATTAAAATGACTACACAACTTATTTTTAATGTCTTTGTAAGGGCTACCACATTCCTGCCTTGAAAAAATTTTATAACTAGCCTTTGTATTCTCAATATATAAAATTTGATTGCACAAATATTTCCCAGCAATACTAGGAAAGATCCTTTGCCTAGGGGTTGTGGTAAGCATCAAATTCACATGGTCTCAAAGCAAATCCATGAAACACAATTTAAAATTGGAGCCACTGAGCATGTTTAGGCGCATGTTCACAATTGCCCATGTGAAAGACACAAGCCCAGCTCCTTGGTGTCCAGCTCCGGTGTTGTCTTTTTATCACAAGGATCTAGCACAGTACTGTGGCATATTATACTTGGTTAAGAAATGGTGAACCATTTGTTATGGACAAAAAGATGGAATAGTTCACTGATCTAGAAGAAAGGTGGTTTTCACCTTAGCAATAAGTAGCCTTGTGGCCATGAGAGATGGGCGTTTTCATGGATTTTGCCGAATGAAGCTGCCCAATCACAGGCTACCATTGTGCTTCTACATTCATGGTGAAATACCAAGGCCCTAGAACTTCTCCTTTTGTTTTTTTTTAATTTGTATTTATTTATTTTTGTCTGCATTGGGTCTTCATTATTGCGTGAGGGCTTTTCTCTAGTTGCGGCGAGCGGGGGCTACTCTTCGTTGTGGTGCGCAGCCTTCTCATTGCGGTGGCTTCTCTTGTTGTGGAGCACGGGCTCTAGGAGTGTGGGCTTCAGTAGTTGTGGCATGTGGGCTCAGTAGTTGTGGTTCACGGGCTCTAGAGAACAGGCTCAGTAGTTGTGGCACATGGGCTTAGTTGCTCCGTGGCTTGTGGGATCTTCCCAGACCATGGCTCAAACCCGTGTCCCCTGCATTGGCAGGCGGATTCTTAACCACTGTGCCACCAGGGAAGCCCCCTAGAACTTCTCCAAGTGGGCTTGATACAGATTTTACTAACAGCACATATGATGCAAATGTAAATGTCCAAGGTAGCTATTTATAATTAATATTCTACCTACCTCCAAAATAATGAAGGTATGCATCTAAAAATATGAAGGCCTAAATTTTATTAAGTGCCTCCCATATGTCAGGTGCTATGTTCAGTGCTAGAAATACAAAAGTATTACTTTACAGTTCCCTGAGTCAACTGATTCTTTTATGCTATGCAAATTTGGCCTCGCCCTAAGGACCTTTAAGAGGATGAGTATGGAAGATGGGAGCTGGTACCCAGGTTAGGCTGAAAATAAAGGTCATGGTAAGTGTGACCAGTTACAGAAAACAACAAAGGCTGAAGAGCTTAGTCCCTGGTAAAAGAAAAGCCTCTGGAACACTGAGAAAGGGAGAAGCTGGGCCCTAAGAGGCGGGCTGCAACATCGTAAACAGAGAGCACGGATGTGAAGGTGAACAAGCCAGGCATAGCAGGAATGACAGATTATATTTCCTCACCAAAGGAGGGAACCTCTACTGATGATCCATAACTACAGAAAATATGAAATCCATGGAATGGAACTTACCATACATTTTCTTGGAAGCTAAAAAGAGCATTCTACTTACCCAAAGGTATATACTCATATAGACATGACAAAATAAATAGAGAACACTCACGTGCTGGGGACAGAAGTGTTTTAATAAACTGTTTTCAATAATTCTTTGTCCAAGATTTTACAAGCCTCCAAGATCATCATCTTTTGATTAGTCCTAGAGGCACAATGCACTTTATAGTGTTTCTTTTCTTCCGTGGTACTTGGTGCAGGATTCCTAGTTTAAGGCAGAGAGCCTTGTGTGGGTCTGTCATCTAGCGTGTGTAATGTGTGTGAACTTGTGGGCAGAAGGCTCTGTGCTTGCCCTGAGTAGTTTGGTTAGATTTTTATGAGAAAGCCTTTGCCTCAAAGGAATGGTTAGCAGCTGGTAACACTTATTTGCCTTTAGGATTTCAAAGGACACAGACAGATGGGAACTTGAAGCCCTTTAAGGTTTTATCTTTTGGATTTTTTTTTCTTCAAAATTTTAAGCACCCTGTGCCTCCCAAGAAGGAACCAATCCTGCTGACACCTTGATTTCAGACTTCTGATTTCTAGAATTGTAAGAAAATAAATATCTAATGTTTAAAGAAAAAAGAAAAAGCAACACTAACTTTTACTTTCGGGGGGCAGCATGGTGAGTTGAGGAAGGCAAGAAAGTACACAATTGTAGAGAACTAGAATTTTGACCTTTAACAAAAGAGCACAGATATAAAACTTCCCTCATGGGACTTTATATAGATATCACTTACAACTCAAGTACTACTCAGTAATTTTCTCATAATTTACATCAGACTTACAAAAATGATTAGAGATACAGATGTATTCAGAATATTACTGATGCCAACATGCTTTCATCTGGGATCAAGGGGGAAATAGGAAAGGGACACATAAAACTAAAGCTTCCTAGAGCATAAAGAGATATAATTTATCACTTTATCTTTTTTTCCATTCATTTAAAATTTCGGCAAACATTGTCTAAGCATCTACCACGTAAAATATACTGTGCTATGCCCCTGTGAAGGAAGCAAAGATTCTTATGTTCATTCAATAAACATTAATTGGGCAACTACAGGGTGTCAGGCATAGTTATAGGTGCTTGGGATACAATAGTGAGAGACAGACAATAAACAATACATATAAAAACTGTTAATTTATATAGTAAGTTGGAAGGTGATAAGTACTATGGAAAAAATGGAAATTACAGTAAGGTAATAAGAATCAGGAGTGCAGGTGTGAGGTGAGCAGACAGGATGAAGTATGAAATAGGATGGCTAGTGTAGGCCTGAGTAGGTGATGGCTGAGCCAAACCGGACCTGAAGGCAGCAGGGGAGTTAGCCGAGTGGATGTCAGGTACAGAGAAGAAGCGAATGCCTGACTTGTCTGAGGAACGAGGGGGCCGGTGTGGTCAGAGAGGGGGTGGGGAAGAGAACGGAGAGAGGAAGTTAGGAGGAAGTAAGAATCCAGATCACATAGGCCTTGTAAGGACTTAGGCTTTTTCACTGAGTAGAAAGAGAAGCCATTGCAGGGATTTTTGAACAAAGGAATAACATGATATGACTTATACTTTAAAACGTTCACTCTGGCTGCTCTATTGAGACATGGATACAACAGGGAGACCTGATAGGAGGCTACTGTAGAAATCCAGGTGAGGGGTGAGGGTGGCATGGAGCTGGGTAGTAGCAGCAGAGGTGGGCAGAGGTGAGCAGACTCTGGATATATTTTGAATGTAGAACCAATAGGATGGATTGCATGCAAGGTGTGAAAGAACGAAAGGAGTCAAGAATGACCCCTGGGCTTTTAGCCTGAGCACCAGAAGGACAGAGTTCTTTTCAACTGAGATCGTCTGTGGGTGGAATAGGGTTTTTCTGGGGATGGGCGTAGAGTAAGTAAGGGGAAGAAGTGGATATTAGTTCGGTTTTAGAAACATTAAGCTGAGATAGAAAACAGAGAATTGGTATTCGATAGCATTTAAACCTAGGAGGTAGATGATGTTTCCAAGGAGGTGAGTGCATATGGAGTGGAGATGAAGACTGAAGGCCGTGACTAAAGCCCTGCAGATCTCCACATAAAGAGTTTGGAAAGGGCTTCCCTGGTGGCGCAGTGGTTGGGAGTCTGCCTGCAGATGTGGGGGATGCGGGTTCTTGCCCCGGTCTGGGAAGATCCCACATGCCGCGGAGCAGCTGGGCCTGTGAACCATGGCCGCTGAGCCTGCGCGTCCGGAGCCTGTGCTCCACAGGGGACTTCCCAAGTGGCGCAGTGCTTAAGAATTTGCCTGCCAGTGCAGGGCACATGGGTTTGAGCCCTGGTCCGGGAAGATCCCACATGCCACGGAGCAACTAAGCCCATGCTCCACAACTACTGAGCCTGTGCTCTAGAGCCCATGAGCCACAACTACTGAGCCCACATGCCACAACTACTGAAGCCCGCACGCCTAGAGCCCATGCTCTGCAACGAGAAGCCCCCACTCACCACAGCTAAAGAAAGCCCGTGAGCAGCAACGAAGACCCAACGCAGCCAAAAATAAATTAATTAATTAAAAAAAAAAAAAGAAGGGCAGCCAGAGGGCAAGGAGGAAAACCAAGAGAGTAAGGTCTCCTGGAAGCCAAGAGAAGAAAGCATGTCAAGGAGGAGGGAGTGACTGCCTGTGTCCAGTGTGTGAAAAGGCACTGAGGACGGAGCACTGGATTTATCCACAAGGAAGTCATTGGTAACCTTGCAATTTCACTGAGTGTTAGGGCCATGGGTGGGTCTTTGAGAATGAGAAGAGAGGAATTGGCAATACCCAAGAGAGATGACTCCTCTGAGGAGTTTCCCTGCTAATGCGAGGAAAGAAATAGGCAGATAGCGGGCAGGGAAATTTGGGAGAACAGAAGAGTGCTTTGTTTTTGTTTTTTAAAAGATAGGTCAAATAATATGTTTGTGTGCTGATGGGAATGATCCAGTAGAGAGAAAATCTGATGATACAGAGGGATGACAACTGCTGAGTTAAGCCCTTATAAAGGCAAGAAAGGCTAGCATCTATCACACAAGTGGAAAGGTGAGCCTTCAGATGAGAGCATGGGTGGTTCACCTGTGGTAACAGGTGGAAAGGTTGAATATGTAGTGCAGATACGTCTGGACGTGTAGTTGTGTGGTGTGGCATGTAAAGCATGGTCCCTTTCCTCAGGGAGCTTCCTGTGAATAGAGGAAATGAGTCTACAGGATATTATATGGGCGATTGTAAGTCCATAAGAAGAGTTGAAACAGCGCTCTCAGGATACAAATGTGGGCAAATTCTTGCTGGAGACATGAGCGAAAAGGAGGCTCAAGGAAGTGTTTGGATATTAGTGGCTTAAAACAAGTGAGATCTTACAGGTGGGAGTGAGAGGGGAGACTTTCTAGGCAAAAGAACAGCAGGAACATAAAGAGTTGCATCATGGAAAAGCAAGTTGGGCAGTTTGGCAGGAGTACAAGGTCTCCTGCAAAGATAAAGATGAAAAGGTGGCTGGGCCTCAGGTGTTGAAAAGTAATCTGAAAGAGGGCACATTTTGGGGGACAGGGTGTGGTCTACTGATTTGGCAAATAACAATTGGCTAAAAGTAGGAGAGGCCAAAGACTAGATGTGCAGTTAAGGTTGCTGTGATGCTAGATCAGGAGGGACTGAACTGGGGTGATGCCAAGAAAATGGAGTGAGAAAGTGGTTGGGAGAGACAGGGATTGCAGAACAGTAATCATACATCAGAGGTCTGGATGAGAAAGGAGTGGGCAGGGTAAAGTCAAGGAGGAAAATTTTGAGTCTCGGTGATGGGATCTTTCCCAGAAACGGAAGTAAGGAGGGTTTTTCAGGAGATGACGATGAGTCTGGTATGGGGAGGAAGCAAGGCCTTGAGGATGGGATGTTCAGTGACAAGCTCAAGAGAAGGCCTGCCTGCACGTGAAACATCACACGCAGAGTCATCTATGCAGGGGAAGGAGGGGAGACGGATCAGGTTAGGGAGGAGGTGCTGTGGGAGAGGTGCGGAGTCCAGAGGACAGGACAGGACCTTTGAAAAGTTTCAGGAAATACATTTTCTTTTTTTATAAATTTATTTATTTATTTGGCTGCATTGTGACTTTGTTGCTTGCGTGGGCTTTCTCTAGTTGTGGCGAGCGGGGGCTACTCTTCATTGCGGTGTGTGGGTGTTCATTGCGGTGGCTTCTCTTGCTGTGGAGCAGGGATCTAGGCTCAAGGGCTTCAGTAGTTGTGGCTCGCGGGCTGTACAGCACAGGCTCAGTAGTTGTGGCGCATGGGCTTAGTTGCCCCGTGGCATGTGGGATCTTCCCCGACCAGGGATTGAACCTGTGTCCCCTGCATTGGCAGGCGGATTCTTAACCACTGCGCCACCAGGGAAGTCTCGAAATACATTTTCATTTGATCAAGTCTTTGCTACCTAGTAAGACTGTGGTGGCCCTGAAAAGGTGCCTCTTGATCTCCTACTGCAGGGAGCGTAATCGAGGGGTGGACGCGGCTGCTGTGCTCTGAGGTCATCCTATGTTTGCACCAAGGCCGTGCTTCCCATTGCTGCTCCCAGACAATGGCTGAGCAACAGGGATACTGAGGTAAGGACTCTCTGTTGAGGTTGCTGAAACTTTCTTAAGAATACTCTGCAGTCTAAGACCTTTCTTCCCTCCTCCCCATCTCTCTACCCTCCTCTCCCTCTGTCCCTCCTTCCTTCCTACTCTGCTTCCCTCTCCTTCCCAGGGGTCAGAGCTGTGCTGTGGTCTGACAGCTCTCCCAGCCTCCTCCAGCTTCCTCCATATTTTCCCTCGCAGGCAGTTCCCCCAGTAAATCTCTGGCATGTCTAATCCTGTCTTGGCATCTGCTTCTCAGAGGACCTGGACTAACACGAGACTTTAATCAGCCCCAAAGCAGGGATGTCTCTTAATATTTCTTTGGCATTTCTCACAGTGCCTGACAGCCAGGCCGAGTCGCCTTAGGGATTAGGCAACTGCATGTGTAGAATGACTAGGAGGGGAGGACACAAGGAGTGTCCCAGGTATGTGACCTTTGACACTAACTCACTGTGTGACCTTGGCCAAGTCACTTAACCTCTCAACCCATTAATCTCACTGTAAAATGAGTGGTTAGATTCAGTAATTTCTATGGTCCCCTCCTGTGTTGACATTTGGCATAGAACCTGTTTGATTGATGTTAAGAATTGTTACAAAGCTGGGTGGGTAAAGAATCCGGAAATTTAGACATAAGGAGAAGAATGAAATTCCAAAGAAAAAAAAGGGGGTGGGGGCAGAGAGTCGAACATGAACTCAATACTTTATAAGATCCCCGCCCCCCATTCCCACCCTGCGTTATTTCTTGTATTTTCAGTTTTGGAAAGCATTTGGTGGAGATCATGAATTTACTGCCACATGTTAAATAGGAGGAGAGCAGCGTATAGCCAATTGAAGGCTCTTGAATCTCACTTACCTTCATTGTCTCTGGAAGGACAAAGGGAATAGAGCAGTTGCATTCTTTGTCAAAATTAGCAGCATTTTCCCGCAGTTTTGCACAATTTGCGCATTTTTCTGTGTAATTAATCTGTCAGGCAGGGAAAATAATAATTATTAATTAAAAAGTGATGTGAGTACATATCTTAAAATTAAAGTCCTGAGTCCATCAAAGTCTCCAAGCTTTCTAGGTCAAGGGCGTGCTATCTGGGACATGAACCAAGGTCAGCTCTGCGGATGTGTGGGACGAGTGGGTCTCCTTACAGCCTTTCATTTTGGGACCCAGCTGCATTTTGCCACTTACTTGGAGTTCAGGGTTTCTACTACATATTTATGTAACCTGCTGTGATGAAGCCTTATGCCTCCATCATAAAAAGTTACCACTAGGAAAATATTAGTCAGTGACTCATGAGAACTGGGCCTGCAGCCTGAGTCTAATCAGCGTTATGGGAAAGTCACTTCACTGTTTTTCCATTTTATTGTATGGAAAATATTTATACTAGTGAATTATTCTACATGGTATCTAGAGGAAGTTTTTAAAAATGACCAAACATAGAAAAAAAAATGTTTCCAAAATGTAGAGTTATCGATGTATGTGAAGCAATTGTTTTTAAAATGTTGTTATATTGTTTTTTAAAGTTAAGTTCTGTGCAAAATGGTATAAGTGGACTCTTTAAAAAAGGGTAGTGGGTCCCGAATGGGCAAATCCTGTGAGCTCTGGCTAAAGGACTCAGTTATGTGAAGACGGAGCTGGAAGGAGAGTGGGGAAGGGGGGCTCAGAGAGAGGCCACGAGGCTGTGCATTTCCCTTCCGCTCCAGGAAACACTCATCTCAGGCTCCCAGCTGTGGTTGTGAGGTCCTGCTGGTCGCTGCTGCTTTTTCCTCACTGTGTTGAGGAGTCATTAGAAAAGTCCGGGAATGGGAAAGGAACAGGGAAGCAAGGGACTGGCTTTCTCTTCAGTAAATTGCCAATGGGATTTTAGATTCTTTGGGAGAGAAGAGCAACAAGAAAGAAAGAAGGAATTTTCAATGCTTGCAAAGCCACTGGGTGTTTGGAAGTCAAAGAGGTAAAGTGTGGATACTAAATTAAAGATTAGCCAAAAGGCTACTTAATTGTACTTAGATGCTTATATTTACTTAAATCATTCTTTAAGTATGCAGCAAGACTTGAACAGTTTTTTTTAAAAAATACTATGCCTTTTCTGTTAGTGACACTGCATTCTAATTTTTTAAAAGCATTGAAGAACAGGGCTGTACCTAATTAAGACCTACCAATAGCACACTGAACTGTGACTGAGGAAACGGCTGCTCGTTCAGCCAGTCTCTGATCCTGAGTTCCAGGGCCCATTTTGTTCATCAGCATCATTCTGGCTAGCAATTAATTGATTTGTGAGGTCATTTTAGTAGTATACACACTAATCCATGGATTCTTGAGAGAGTTCTATCAATGCCGAATTAGAAAAAAAAGTCTTTCATGATCAAGTAATTTTTGAGTAGATGATATCCAAGGTGCTTTCTAGCTCTAAACATTTTATGAGGGAAACATGCCTTTGATCTACTGTCTACTTTTGCTGCTCAAACCTATAGCTCTAAAATGACAGCAAAGATCATAGTCTGGTCCTCACAGAATTTTGGAAAGGCAGGAATTATCATTCTTGCTTAAAGTAAACTGCAAAAAGGGCACATTCTCGGTGTGCCCCAGGGCTAAGTGAGAAGAGGAAAGCCAGCTCCGAGCTCTTCTACTAGGTGTGTGTCGACCACACTGGCCTGGGATACATCTTATACATCCTGATACATCCTGATACTCAGGATCAGAGACTGGCTGAACTAGCAGCCGTTTCCTCAGTCACAGTTCAGTGTGCTATTGACTTAAAGAATGATTTAAGTAAATATAAGCATCTAAGTACATTCACCTTACCACCCATTACAACAAAACACTTCCATTGCAAAAGAGGATTGGTCTCTATGGGTGGTTTCTGATTTTCCTGTATAAAAGCAAAGTGTTAGAAACGGTCCTCTCTGAAGTGGCTTAAAAGAAAAGTCAATTGGAAAATCCCCTTAACATCATGATAAAATCATTCTGTTGGAAGCTGTTTGCAGAGTGGCCTTGGCCAACCATGGAGTGAGGTTCTCCTCACATCGCTAAGGTGACATCATTCAGCAATTGCTGTCTCTTAATGGAGGCTGCACTTCAAAGAGGGTGGGGATGGGTGCCCAGAAGGGAGGAAGCTGGAAGGACATGGGAAGGGGAGGAGAAGAACCAGAAAGAAAGGGGCTGGTGAAGGAGAAAATAGAACAGTAAACAGGATGAACTTTATGGAAATGAATATCAACCTTGTAAGCCAATTACTTTGCTATCGCCTTCAACAAGGCAAGTTTACTTCCCTCCTGCCATTTTTGCCTTTTTCACTTGGTGGGGCCTGGTGGTTTACATTACCACCCTGGAGGACTCAAGAGGACTTAGGGGCACCTGCCAGGAGCTGGGGGGTAGGGTACAGAAAATTTCAGTGGAAAGGCAAGAGAGCAGTGTGTGTTGGTAGGAGGAGTGGGACCAAAAAAGCAATTTTCTTCTTTGAAGTCCTCGCTATTTGCCATAATCCATTCTTTGAGTAAGTGTGTGCCTATTATGCACTGGCGACGTGCAAGGAAGGGGTTGTGGATATGGCAAACAAGCCAGCCGTGGCTGAGCTCTCTGTTCTTAGCACACACTACCTTACTTACTCTATCGTTAGGTCGTTGAGGATGGAGTTCAACTCTTACAAACCTTACTCATCTACACACCCAGAAGGACTCTGAGCACCTTCAGACACTCATGAACGTTAAATCAGGGTTGACAGACTTGGCCTTCATGGTAATTTTGCCACTCGCCTATGCGGGGAGAGGGAATACATGAGCTTTCCATGGCTGCCTTCAGAGTGGAGGTCATACGGTCTGGGATGTCGCATAACCTGCTGAGCTGATTTGCATGAAACATGTACTTAATTTATTAGACCAAATGCGGGCATGGCCTCAGACCAGATCTGAGCTCCCCCTCCCCAGACCAGCTACTGGGCTTCTCATCCTCCAACAGCTTGTTGTCAAATCGGCAAAAGGCTTGTAACTGAGGGGTTCACTGCTCAACTTCCACTTTTCTCACTCTGAGTAGAACTTGGTTTATTTTGCTAAGTATCCTTCAGAGGCCAGAAAGATTTGTGTTCTTGCCTTTCCTGGATTAAAGCGATGATCTCAGACGGAATTTATTTGCAAAGGGAAAGACACAATGCTTGAAAGTGGGGCAAAATTAAGACCTATATCTTTGGCTCTTCGCTCTTTTTAATGATATGATTCACAGGTCCCTGGCAGTCATTTGGTCTTGCCTCTCCTCCCGCCTCTACCAGTCACTTGCTCGGTACTCTGCCAGCATAAAAAGCTCCTGACTTTGCCAGGCCCCTGTAAACAAAGGTGGCTGAACTGACCAGTGTGAGAGTAATTGTCCTCAAGAGGGAGAAGGGATGAACAAAGCCACCACATAGAGGTTCTTCCACCATCTGCACCTGCCAGCTGAAAAAGGGATGCTCCAGTCTCATCTGCTTCCCTGTTGGGGGGCTGGGTTCTCAAACTGACCACTCTTTATAGTCCGAAAGCTGAAAATTCTTAGAAATTGCATCCAAAAAGTGAGATGGGACACACCTCTACTTCCTTAATGGTCTTTGCAGACAACAGAAGGATGACGCCCACTCCAAGGCAGAACACGCCTGTGGCAAAAAAGCCGGAGAGGATTTTGTTGGCTGAGAGCTGTAGCCGGTAGGCGGGCAACTGCTGCTGCTTCACGGCACTGTTGTCTGGCAATCTGGACTGGCAGTCCTGGGATTTCCTCTTCATTGTGGTTCTGCGGGTGACCCAGATATACTTTTGAGACATTTATAACATTACTGCTCAGAGTAATACCACATAATGGTAATATTGAGAATTACGTGGATCTTCCTTTGCACTCGCAAAGTCTTTCTGCTTTCTGGAATTATTTCTTAACCAGACCCGATGTCCACAGCTCCCTTCAATCAGCCATTGTTGGGTATGTTTTACGTAGGCTCAAAAAACTTGTTGTGCTAATTGCCATGCCTAGGAGGAAGAGTCTCCAGCAGGTCTGTATAAACCAACATCTGGCAACATTGGGAAGCAGTTACAACGGGCTATTTCTGGGACGTGGTGGCTAATTCAGGGCAACCCTTCCTGAAAGGGTGAAAATGGATTTATCCTTAAGAACTTGCCCAAATCCTTCAAGATTAATACAAATAATAGAAGTGAGTGCTGTCAGCTTTCCCCAAACGTGGCTGTCCTTTAACGTGAATATAAACTAAGTTGGGAAAATGCTCTCAGATTACAGCTAACTTTGCTCTTTGTGATAATGAGGAAGGGAGAAGCAAACAGGGATTGCAGAACACAGATGACTAATCTCAGTAGTTTCCAATTTTTTCATCCATAAGAAAGGCTCTGGCAGAAAGCGTGGATGAAAAACATCTCCTCCTAACCTTTCCTCAAGCACGCGCTTTGAAGTAGCCCAAATGATGCAAGAGAAAGGAAGAGCAAAATAGATAATCACTTAAATGTTCAATATTCCAATATGGTATTATTGGGTTTTTTTTTTTCACTTATTAGAAATCCACTAACATCATTTTCATTACGCTATTAATAATTACTTCCTCTTCAAGATGCATTTAAGATGTAGAATTAGGATTTAAAAAAAATTAGGTAGCATGTGAGTTTCTAATTTTCTTTTTTCTATTAACATTCGGCAGAGAAGCCATATGTTGGACTATTTTTGTATTAAAGAAGACAATGACTTTGGCAAATCTACCTAGTTTAAAAGAATACAAAACAAATGCAATTACTTACACTGGGAGGTTTCCAATTCAGAGTCAAAGCTTTCCCTTGCAAAACTGGAAAAAAAGCAGAACACCCTTGGGGACTTTTCAGCAAGCCATTTGAATCTGGCTTGGAGGTGGTGACGAGTATGGCTGTTGGTATCAGACAGATCTGTGTGAGAAGACGGCAGTGAACACTCGGAGTTCATATCTACTATTTGTTTTATTAAATAAGCATGGTCAAGAACTTGAGTTTAAAAGGCAGTAACAGCCTGTGAGATTAGATTATGTGTGCAGAGTTGGCCTACAAAATATTGGGTATGTTTGCAATCTAGGTACTTGTTCCAACTTTGGGTGTGATTATAGTACATATGTAACACCTACCAGAAGGGTCATTACAGTAACAAATCAAGAACAGTATTTCTTAGGCTTTTTATAAAACAACAAAACCAACCTAACCAAAATCCCAAACTAAAAGGTGCTTCACAGGAGTATATTAGGGTTTTCCGGAGAAACAGAACCAATAGATCTAAATGTATATATAGATCTATCATAAAGAATTGGCTCACGTGATTACGGAGGAGGCTGGCAAGTCCAAAATCTGCAGAGCTGATGTTCCTCCAGTTTGAGTTTGAAGGCCAAAAGCTGCCATAGAACCAGGAAGAGCCGATGTCACAGTTTGAAGGTCATCAGGCAGGATGAGCCGATGTTTCAGTTGGAAGGCAGAATTCTCTCTTACTTGGGGGAGGGTCAGCCCCCAAAGGGCTAAGTTTAGCTACAGCTTGAATGAATTCTCATGCTGTGGTGGCTTTCTTTCTTTTTCCTTTAACTTGTTGAGCTTGAGCCAGAGTCCTGCAGGATGGAACGTGTTCCCCTATCCTTTGAATCCCCGTGTGTGGCTTCTAGCCCACAGAGGTGCACAAATAGCAAGTCGCTGGTGTGTGGAAGCATGTGATTTGCCAGAGTGTGATGTGCTACGCTGCTGGACTCCTTTAACATTTCACAATATTTGAATGTGGAACTTCATATACCAGTAGTGGCATCTGTTTGCTTTATTATCTCCTTTGTTATATATGCCCGACTCCCCAGATAGATAACCATGGTGTCCTGAAGTGAATACAGGAGATCTGGGTTTGACTTCTGCTTCTGCTACTTAAAGTAGTGTGTGTCCTTTCTGAGATTCAGTTTAATCATCTATAAAATATAAAGACGTTTCCTCCAGAACTATTTTAATGATTAACTGTGACAGACTATATATATTCTTCTTAGGAAACTTATATGCAATGTGGGATCCTTCACTGGATCCTGGAATAGAAAAAGGACATCAGTGGTAAAACTGGTATAATCCAAATAAAGTCTGTAGTTTAGTTAATTGTATTGTACCCATGATGATTTCTTAGTTTTGATAACTGTACTATAGTTATACAAGATCTTAACATTGGGGGATGCTAGGGGAAGGGAATATGGAAATTCTTTATACTATTTTTGCAACTTTTCTGTAAGTGTGAAATTATCTCAAAACAAAGAATTAAATAAATGAATAAGACAGTTGTAGTTACACTGTTGTCTTTTATTTGTTTACAAAGTGCCACATATCCTCGCAGCTCTTTCCACCAGTAGTACCACTGCCACCCTTCACACTGGGACTAGGCATCACAGTGTCAAATCTGTTCCACACATACCATCTCATGAAATCCTCAGCAATCCTGCAAGATAGTATTCCCATTTCACAGTTGATGAAACAGGCTCAGAGAGGGAAGGGGCTTGCCTGAGGCTGCCCAGATGCTCTTTCCCTCTCTTGTACAGTCACATCAGAAGCCAGTTGGTGAAAGAAAAACTCAGTCTGCTTAACAAAAATCACACACAAGCCAGTGATACTTTATTATACAAGGGAGTTGGCAAAGGACACATTCATTTTTGTAAAAGAATCCCCACCTAAGATTCCCAGTGATCCATCTGGTGATACAATCAATTTAATAAAACAATAGCTGATATTTACCAACTGCTTGCAATGGGCCAGAGCCATGCAAATCCCACCATGAAAACAGGAATTTTCATTAGGACCCAGACTTAGAAAAGGCCCAGCTTCAAAGATTCTGACTTGCATAGGCTGAGGACTCCCATTTCCAGAATTTCAAAAACCTCCTTTCTTATCTAAGTGAGAGAAAAGAAAAAAAAGTTTAAGATCAAGAAAAGATGGTCTTGGTGAATAAATTCAACCAATCTGGAGTCCCTGGTATTTATGCAGCTGTTATGGCCAGAATCAGGAAGAGCAAAACCTGCATTTTATTCAGAGTTGAAATATTTACGTAAGTAAAGGAAGCGGTACTATATAAGACATCAATTTCATTAAGATGTCCTTTTGTTTGTACAACATTCAACATAAAATCTCACAGAAAAATCTTTTCCAAGATATTCAAAGTGTGCCTATAGACTATACACAATATTTTAATGCAGGATAACTGTTAAAAATGACATCATCACAATAAAAATAAGTATGGGTTAAAATGTTTTTCTTGAATACTATTTCCCCCTCATTATTATAATTAGAAAACTAGTGATGGTTTACTCAGGTTTAACATTATAACTGAAATAATCAAATATGACCTCATGTGCCTGACATCAAGTTGGTTAAACTAGTTTTAAAAAAACAGTCAGGGGGGCTTCCCTGGTGGTGCAGTGGTTAAGAATCCGCCTGCTGATGCAGGGACATGGGTTCGAGCCCTGGTCCGGGAAGATCCCACATGTTGCGGAGCAACTGGGCCCATGTGCCACAACTACTGAGCCTGCACTCTAGAGCCCGCGAGCCACAACTACTGAGCACTTGTGCCACAACTACTTTAGCCCGTGCGCCTAGAGCCTGTGCTCCACAAGAGAAGCCACCGCAATGAGAAGTCCACGCACCGCAACAAAGAGTAGCCCTTGCTTGCTGCAACTAGAGAAAGCCCGCGGGCAGCAACGAAGACCCAACGCAGCCAAAAATAAATAAATTTATTTAAAAAAACCAACAACAACAGTTCAGGAGACTGTGTATGTGTGTGTGTGTGTGTGTGTGTGTGTGTGTGTGTGTGTGTGTGTGCAGGGAAGTGAGAAAATGGTTTTTAGCTTAACTCGCCAGTCAATTATAATCAGGTTTGGTCATTCTGAGGATATAGTTTTATACAGTAAATTAATTCATTCAACATGTTTGGAGGAATGATTGCAAGCTTCTTTGATAGTTACTGCCGTGATTTATTTCTGGTTGGTGACTGGCAGCCATGTTTATTACTGCACAACCCTATTCTCTCCAATAGCTACTTCTAAGCATCAGGCTAGATTGAAAGATTAGTCAGATGATAACATGGTGGGTGGCAAATCAATTTTTCTTTCTTTGTTTTTTAAATTTAAATTTAAATTTTTTTGCGGTACGCGGGCCTCTCACTGTTGTGGCCTCTCCTGTTGCGGAGCGCAGGCTCAGCGGCCATGGCTCACGGACCTAGCCGCTCCGCGGCATGTGGGATCTTCCTGGACCGGGGCATGAACCCCTGTCCCCTGCATCAGCAGGCGGACTCTCAACCACTGCGCCACCAGGGAAGCCCTTTAATTATTTTTTAAAATCTATTTTTGGCTGCGTTGGGTCTTTGTTGCTGCATGTGGGCTTTCTCCAGCTGCGGCCAGCGGGGGTACTCTTCGTTGTGGTGCATAGGCTTCTCACTGCTGTGGCTTCTCTTGTTGTGAGAATGGGCTCTAGGTGCACGGGCTTCCATAGTTGCAGCATGCGGGCTCAGTAGTTGCAGCACGCGGGCCCTAGAGTGCGTGGGCTTCAGTAGCTGTGGTGCACGGGCTTAGTTGCTCTGCAGCATGTGAGATCTTCCCAGACCAGGGCTCGAACCCGTGTCCCCTGCACTGGCAGGCAGATTCTCAACCACTGTGCCACCAGGGAAGTCCCTCAATTTTTCACATTATGATGATAATGGATTACTTTTATAAATATATAATGAGCTAATGCTGTTCCTATTCAGTATTCAATCGGTTTTAATCCATTGAGACATCAAAAAAATTTCCCCACTCCCCAAAACCAAAATAGCCCTCTAATTTAAGTAAGTGGGTTTTTGGGTACGTGGAGATGAAGGCAATGAGGCAAGTTTGTGCTCCCCCACCTCCAAGTACATATTTATAAGGATGAAAAGGCAAAGACGATTGTGTCTCTAAAACAAGGCACAGGGAAATACGCCAAGTCCTCTAGATCTTCCTGTTTCTCAAAGATGCGGTATAGATGTGGTCCCCAGTGGGGCAGAGGCCACTGGTCATTTAATGAAGAAAAAAAGCTGATTCCTATAAAACACATGGAAATGATACAGTTATGTGTAAGGGGTGAGATGGTCTCTATAATTGTAGTTACTTCAGAGTTAAAAGAAATAATTTCAAAGGCCAGAGTGTGCTGGTTCCCCATGTCAAAGACTTTACTGCTGTGTTTGAACTCAAGTTCAGATTGAAAAAAAAAAAAAGATTAAAGGCAATTGCTGGATTGCTAGTTATATGGTACCTCGGGAATGTCCATCATCCTTCTCAACTTCTGATCTCTCCAATTCCAGTCAAAAACCAGAAACTTTAAGGGGTTCAAATTAAGGCCACCTGAAAGAGACAGGGAGAGAGTTGCTACATTAAAGAACTTATGACATAAGCTTATTAAAATGATTTTTTATTCCTCTGGTTGCTTTTTTGCCTCATTTGCTCTTTTTTCCCCCAGTAACTAATCTCTGCACGTTAAGTGCTGTCCCTGTCTGATGGAAAACAAATGCAGCACTCAGAGACTTACTCTCCTTACAATCTTATCACTGATTCTCAGCGAAGCAGGGAAGCTGCTCTTGCTAAGCTCGTGAAATGCTCAAGTTCTGGCAAAGAATCAATCCCAAGCCTCCATTTCATGAAGCCCCAGAGGGTAAAGTGTCATTCCCGACAGGGATTTGATAAGACATATCCTTGTAATTTGGGATAGTGACCCTTCAGAGGAGTTGAGTCCAACAGAGTCTGCGTGATTCTGAAGAGGTGAGTCGGCAGAAGGACAGGGTTGGGAGGTTAATTTCAGGCAAAAAGGAAAGTTAAGATGAATGGGCTCTATTCAAAGCCTGCTATCCTTTGAGGAGACTGGTAAACCACTTAAGGACTCATTCCTGCTGTCTTCCTGTGTATCTAGAGACAATTATGGAGTGTGGGGCTGGAGGGAACCTCAGGGGTTGTCTGTTCCTCAGAGGTCTCAGAGTTGGGCAGTTAGTTTTTCCCATTCTACACATTCTGCCCACTGCCCCAAGCTATCACACCTGGAAACATAATGAAGCCTTCCTTTATCCTTCAGCACTTCCCCTCAATATTGGCTATTTCAATAATTTCCCCTCTGCCCTAAAGACTTTTTCATGCTTCTTATAACTACGATGCCTCTTATTTAGAACTCTCTCTGTAAATTAAAAATGATGGAAATTAAGAAAGACAATGGGTTGATAGTGTTCCCTTAAAAATAATTGACTGCTGGCCTTCCCTGGTGGCGCAGTGGTTGAGAGTCCGCCTGCCGATGCAGGGGACACGGGTTCGTGCCCCGGTCCGGGAGGATCCCACATGCCGCGCAGCGGCTGGGCCCGTGAGCCATGGCCGCTAAGCCTGCGCATCCGGAGCCTGTGCTCTGCAGCGGGAGAGGCCACAACAGTGAGAGGTCCGCGTACCGCACAAAAACCCAAAAAAACAAAAACAAACAAAAAAAAATAATTGACTGCTGATGGGACAGCAAACAGGTACAGCCTCTCTGGAAGGCAACTGGACATTATATAATAGGAGCTTTAAAATGCTTACTGTTTGATAAAATCCTTCTCTGACATATCCCAATAAAACACCAGAAACTTAAGCATAGTTACTTATAAAGATGATCACTGTGTATTACTTATAATAGCAAAACAAATTAGAAACAACCCAAATATCCTACCATAATAGAATTGCTAAACACCAATATAACTTGGGGTCAATATCCAAAATATATAAAGAACTCATACAACTCAAGGTCAAAAAACCAAATGATTTGGGGCTTCCCTGGTGGCGCAGTGGTTGAGAGTCTGCCTGCCGATGCAGGGGACGTGGGTTCGTGCCCCAGTCCGGGAAGATCCCACATGCCGTGGAGCGGCTGGGCCCGTGAGCCATGGCTGCTGAGCCTGTGCATCCGGAGCCTGTGTTCCGCAACGGAAGAGGCCACAACAGTGAGAGGCCTGCGTACCGCAAAAAAAACCCCCCAAAAAACCCCCAAATGATTTGATTTAAAAATGGGTGGAGGAACTGAATATACAGTTTTTCCAAAGGAGACATCCAAATGGCCAATAAGTACATGAAAAGGAGCTCAACATCACTAATCATCAGGGAAACACAAATCAAAACCACAATGAGTTATCACCTCATACCTGTTAGAATGACTGTTATCAAAAAGACAGGAAATAACAAGTACAGGCAAGGTTATGGAGAAAAAAGAACTTGTGTACTGCTGGTGTGATTGTAAATTTGTGCATTCATTATGGAAAACAGTATAGAGGTTTCTCTAAAAATTAAAAATAGAACTACCCTATGATCCAGCAACTCCAATTCTGGGTATATATCCAAAGGAAATGAAATCACTGTCTTGAAAAGATATCTGTACATCCCATGTTCACTGCTACATTTATTCCAAAAGCCAAGATTTGGAAACAACCTAAGTGTCCATTGACAAATGAATATATAAAGAATATGTCACACACACACACACACACACACACACACACACACACACACAGCAATATTATTCAGCCATAAAAAAGAAGAAAATCCTGCCACTTGTGAAAACGTGGAGGGACCTTGACAGCATTATACTAAGTGAAATAAGTCAGAGAAAGACAAATACTGTATGATCTTACATATATGTGGAATCTAAAAAAAACCAAAAAACAAAAATGAACTCATAGGTACAGAGAACAGATTGGTGCTGGGTGCCAGAGGTAAGAGGTGGGAGAAATAGATGAAGGTGGTCAAAAGGTAAAAACTTCCAGTTATAAGATAAATAAGTGCTGGGGATGTAAAGTACAGCATGGTGAGTATAGTTAACAATGCTGTATTGTATATGTGAAAGTTGCTAAGACAGTAGATCCTAAAAGTTCTCATGACAAGAAAAAAAACTGTAACGATATGAAGTGACTGATGTTAACTAAACGTACTGTAGTAATCACTTTACACATCACATATACCAAATCATGTTGTACACCTTGGCCAATACAATGTTATATGTCAATTATATCTCAACAAAACTGGAAAAAAACTCAATAGAATATTATGCAGCCATTAAAAATGAAAAATTAAAACTATTTCATGACAAGCAAAGTTCTCATGGGATATATTAAGTAGAGAAGACAGGTTATAAAGTTATGATATGCAATATGATCTCCATTTATAAAAAATATAGATAAATGCATAGAAAAAAGACTGAAAGGAAATATATTTAATATTAACTAACAAGACATTACCTCTAAAGTGACCTATTTTCTTTTCTGTACCTTTTTGCATTTTACAAAGGCTCTTATAATTAGAAAATCCCTTTCCTTATTAAATAAAACAATACAATTCTGTCTGTAAGTGTACTGATCCCAATGTTATGGAATATCTTTTGATGTTTGGAAACTCTCCTTAATATATCATATATATAAACATCTTAAGTCATAAACAGCTACATAAAATGAGTTATGTGCCATTTGTCTTGCTTTGTTAGACTTTCAGTTTTTGGAGTGCTGGAATTGTTCTCTTTAAACATTTTGTATGTAGCCTAACATCTGTAGTCAATGAATATTAAACCATTCATCCAATCAGAATCAGAAGAGTTATTTTCATTAGTATTATAAATAAATCAACAGCTCCTTAAATGATTTTTCCACTCCTTAGATGAAATAAGCTTTCACAGTGAGTTTTCAAAACTCTGTAGAAATATAATTTCAACAGTCTGGGCAGCTTCGTTTTCTCTCTCTCTCTCTCTTTTAAATATTAAATATGGAGAAGAGTGGCCCTGTTGCCTGGGGGACCTGGCGACACATACAAAACATGTGGAATCCAGGAAGGGGAGAGGTGAGTCTTTGGCTAAGAGCTGTGGGAGAGGGAGGGCGCATCCCAGGCCTCCCAGCTGCCCAGCCAATCTCTCCCACCTCCGCGTCTCATGGATGGACTATGAGCACCTCTCACCTGCGCCTTTGCTTCCAATACCTTCCTAGGGCCACAAGACAAAAATCCAGCCAATCACTGTGCAAGGGCCTTCCTCCAAAATCTGACTTTCTTTCCAACTGAAGCACAGGCTACCACAGCCCACGAAGTCTCCAACCAAGAAAGGTGGTCTCTTTAATAAAAGTAATAACTAGTATTTGTTGAGTTCTTAAGGTGTAACACTAACTGTGTTTAGCTTTTTATTGGCATAACAATCCTTTGAGGTAGGTGCTATTACTATCTATGTCATTCAGATAAAGAAACAGTTTTAGAAAGGTTAAGAAACTTGCCAAGTCACAGAGCTGGTAAGCTGCTGGACCTGGGATTTGCATCCATAGATTTGAGTCTGTAATAGGGGCTCTTAACCTCAACACGTATTGACTACTTATTGTCTCCTTTGGATATACCCCATGTATCTGCCTGCCTGCTTTTGATTCAGCTGTCGTCCCATTCCTGAATGCTTTTCTCACATCTCCATACTTTAAAGTATATTAAAAAGATCCTATTTTAATCCTACCCACACTTCAAAGATCAGTTAAAGATCCTTTTCTCTGTAAAGACTTCCCTGCAGATTCAGCCACCATAACAATCTCTCCCTCATTTCAACTCCTGTAGGACTTAGAAGTACTTGTTTGGACCTTGGCATTTACTGCTTCATGTCGTCAGTCTCAACTTATGCACATTTATCTCTTCAATTGGATCAGGAGCTCCTGGAGGGGCAAAGGCTCTGGAACCAGGAAGGCCTAGAATGAGAGATCTTGGAAGGGGCTACATGACCCTCCAAGCTTCAGCTTTCTCTCATAAGAAATAAGAATACTAGCCTGCAAGGATGCTATGAGTACTAAATGAGATATGTGAGGGTGTCTAGCACAGCACTGAGTACAAGTAGGAACTCAAAAAATATTTGTTTCCCTTCCTTGCCTGGGGCTACCAAGTTTGCTACTTCCTTGTAATTGCACAGACCTCTGCATATAGTGTTTTCACTTACCCAAGGTTTTCATCTGGAGAGAAACACTAGTATTTTTAGCTCTTGTTTGCTTCCTTGCAAATGACCATCTCTATACTGAGATATTATATTGATGAACACATTACTTTTAGATATGTAAAAATCCAGGAATAGCTCCAGGCAGTTATAAAATAAAGTTGTTAAACAAGTAATTTGGAAATGAGTATTTAAAAGAAATCTTTAATCTGTCTGGCAGGTAAGGTAGAACATGTACTAAGGTAGAACATGTAATTTGGAAATGAGTATTTAAAAGAAATCTTTAATCTGTCTGGCAGGTAAGGTAGAACATGTACATGGCTTTGAGAAGGTCAACAAACTATAAAAACCCACCGGTGGGGCTTCCCTGGTGGTGCAGTGGTTGAGAGTCCGCCTGCCGATGCAGGGGACACGGGTTCGTGCCCCAGTCCGGGAAGATCCCACATGCCGCGGAGCGGCTGGGCCCGTGAGCCATGGCTGCTGAGCCTGCGCGTCCGGAGCCTGTGCTCCGCAACGGGAGAGCCACAGCAGTGAGAGGCCCGCGTACCCCCCCCCCAAAAAAAACCCATTGGTGGATGATGTCTGGAACACTTTCTGGGTAAAGCACTAAAAGAAACACATGCGCCAGAAGTGTTCTAGAGTGCTTGTATTTCATCCATAGAAACTGCATTTTTGTTTCAACATATCTTCTATACCAGCCCTCAATTGGAATGGGAGTCTTGGGGAGCCGAGACTCAATTAAGTGAGAGGGAAATATTCAACACATTCAGCTATACAAATTCCAGAGTCTGCAATCGGTGGAATAGATTGTGGACCCACTAAACTGCTTAAAGCAACTGGAATTTGAATGTCTTTAGATGGGCATAAGTACCACAGTTTGCCACAGTCCTTATCATTCCCTATTGTACTACACCTGCTGGCTGGCTTTAGGGACTAAAGGCTAAGTTTCCAGCTCCTGAATTAACACAGAGGTCTGATTTCACTACATCACACATGTGGTTTCCCAAACTCACATGGGGGTTAGGCAAACACTCAGCTCTGAGTAGGAGTATCACTACCTCTTTTCATACCTTGTTTAATGAGTTCTTTAATCCTCCCTGGAGTTCCTACACCCAGGTGTACCACACGCTTCTCCAGCAATTTTACCTGCTCCTGGAGCTATTCCAAAATGGAAGAGAACAAAGAAAAGAAGAGTCATTAGAAAGTTCAATCATAGTCCAATTTAGAGCATTTAATCTAAAAGTTAAGAAAGTAAAAAAGCAAAAGGGGCTACTCTTGTTTAGGGTCAACTTCCAGGGCAAAGAAGGTTAACATCAAGACAGAAGAGCATCTCCCCGGAAAACTGGTTAAGTCTCCAAAGAGTCCAGGGCTCAAACCTCAGCTTCTGTATGGAAACCTCAGAGCACAGAGGAGTAGTGACTGTTGTGGGAGCAGAGGCAGGAAACACAAAGAAAATCGGAACAGTCGTTCAATATGTTACAAAAGGAAGGCACCAAAGAACATGCTTCCTAAGGAGATACGGAAAAGAGGCTGAAGTGAAACAACTGAGGTCTGGAAGTGGCCCTTAAGGATCACTTCCACCCCCGACTAGGAACCACAGGTCCTTGCTTACCTTTATGTGTTTTGCGAATAATTTCACGACTTTGCTGTCTCCTCTGAATGCGGTCAATGACCTGATGAAAAGCAATAGATTTACGCAGAAGAAAAATCACTCATTCAGGGCCATGTGACATCTTAAGTATTACACCATATTTATTCAAAATAATATGCACATTTATGTGTGTCTATATGTACATATGTATGTGGATAGATACGCACACACAAAATTCTGATTTTCAGGTTAGTCCATCTCTGGAATGAAAGTGGGGTGGCCTTTAATCAGGCATGCATCTGGGTTGGCTTCTAAGTCTCAGGCACACGGTTAACTTTACTTAGGTATCCTTGATTATTGAAACATGTGGATTTGCCCTTCACTTGTGTTAAAATGAAAACCACAGTCCCAAAATGGTGTCACTCATGCTAAAAGCCCATGATACCGAAACCCAGATTTAATACTTCATCTAATTGCAGTTTCAAACTTTTCTGAGAAATGTAATCTTAATCAACCAGTCTGGAATCTCTGGTCAAGCACCAGTAAGGTAATCTGTCCTGTGGGCCCTTTCCATACCAGAGAGGAACATAAAACCCTTGCCATTTCCTTCCCCCGCAAAAGAAGATGTTCTGGCCTAAAAAGTAGTCTTTCTTTTCTTTTGTTAATGGCTCCATTGCTCCACCCTTTTTCCTTTTTTTTCTGGCTGCGCTGTGCAGCATGTGGGATCTTCGTTCCTGACCAGGGATCGAACCTGTGCCCCCTACATTGGGAGTGCAGAGTCTTAACCGCTGGACTGCCAGGGAAGTCCCTCCACCCTTTCTCCTATTAAAAACTTTCATTTTGCACAACCCCTCGGAGTGCCCTTCTAGTTGCTGGCTGGGTGCTGCCTGATTCATGAATCACTGAGTTAAGCCAATGTGATCTTCAAATTTACTTGGTTGAATTTTGTTTTTTAACACCTGTAATACAAAAGTTCTGTATTTTAGGTCCCTGGCAGAGAATTTATCTTCAAACTCTGCGTATAGTTCTCATAAAAAATTTGTTTGTGAGAAATATCTTAGCAGTGATGTCAGCCTGTGCTCTACAGAGCCCAAGGGCATGTACAAAGGTCTGTGTGTGGCTGCCCTGCGGGGACAGGGATAAGCTAGCAGGAAGAAGCAGGAGGGCTTATGTCCTTCATTCACAGCAGCCCCCCTACTTTTATGGACTTTGCAGAGTGAGTTTATCTGTAAAATCTTATATGTGGAAATGCTTCGGGTATAAATGGGTATAAAATGGGTATAAAAGAACAATCTTCTAGTTGATGTTTGGGAATAGAATATGGGAATACTGCTCGGAATATTACTTTCCTTTTTATATCCTTAATATGCTTGAGAAATATTACCAACCAGTAGGAATAAATGAATTTACAAAATAGTGACTCATGCTACACACGTTCTGTTGCACTCGAGTCTGTACTTACACGTGAGCTTTCTCCATGGCGAAGTTAACTAAGAAGACAATTTAGGGGACATATTTAACATAACTCATGGTTCTCAAGAGAACAGATATTCTTACAAAAGTTAGAATTATTCAATATTAGCCTTTATGAATAGGGTTTGTTATGCCTGCTCAGAAATCACCTTCTGCAAATCACCTAACCTTGAAATGGATCATAATATTACTGAAGACATAAAGAAACACTGAGAATTGGCAAATGAAGTACGACAACATAGTCCTTCTATGCCCATCAGAAAGGCATCTATGTACGGTAAAAACTCAAATCAATGTGACAACTTGTTTTTAAGAGGCCACCTCCAGGCCAACTTCTTTGCCATTAGTGTTTGAATCTGAAATGAGTTCTGTGGGTAGTCTTTAAAACACTGAAATGTCAATGTGAATTCTTATGATTTCAGAACCAGCAAGTACGGCTGCCCAGAAAGAGTTGGAGTCTTGAAGATCAATTATGTTTGGAGCAGAAATAGTTAAAAGAAACACTTTCGTTTTACTGAAAGGGTGTGTGATACAATTTAACGGTGTGCCTAGCAGAAAGGTTCTGAAGGACGATTAACAAAGCTTAAAAAACTACTTTTCTAAATTCATGGTCAGATTAGCTCATTTAGAAAAATAGATGCTAAATAACTACCGAGAGTCTACTTTGCACATTAATCTATTTGATCAAGTTCCTTTTTCTTTAGGACTTGGATTTTCCTGTTTTGTCTCTGGTCAAAGCCCAGTGCAGAGCCTGGCCTTGGGAGACGGTGAGTCCCAGGAAATCCCATTTTACTCTGACAGCTCTTCTCTGAAAGCTGAACGCTACTACAGATCCAGTGGAAGCCTTTTTGTTTATTCTACAAAAGCTACAGTAAATGAAAAGGTATGTGAAGGCACTTAGTAAAGCACCGACAAACTGTCTTTAAAACATAATTTTTACATATAAATTTTTGGTCCACTTGGCATTTATCTCGGTATAAAGAGTGAGATATGGAACCCAGCTTAATTTTTTTAGATGGCTACCCAGTTGTTCCAATACCAATTATTAAATAATCCATCTTTCCCTACTGATTTTTCACTTTTGCCATATCCTGTACTTTCATATGCATATGGGTCTATTTCTGAACTTTCAGTTCTGTTCCACTGTTCTGATCTGTCACACATGTGCCAGTTCCATACTCTTAATTATTGAGACTTTGTAATAGGTTTTTTTAAAAAAAAATCTGATAGATATTATAGGCATAGTATCCTCACTAGCATTCTTTTTTAGAATTTCGCCAGCTATTTTTTCTTCTGTATTTTCTCATATGAACGTAGAACTAGTTTATCTAGTTTAAAAAACAATTCTATAGGAGTTTCATTGGGAATCTGTGAAATTTGTAGATTATTCTAGGTAAAACAGACATCTTTACGTTGAATCTTCCTATTCAACAATATGGTACTCCTTTCTGTTTAAGATCTGCTGCATCCCTTATGCAATATTTTCTTCATCTAAATTTTGGCTAGTTTTTTCCTTGGTGTTCTATTTTTTCTTGTTACTATTTTAAATTAGATCTTTTCTTTCATTTATTTCTCCAACTGGTTATTGCTTGTATGATCTCCCTGCTTTACCCTTGTGTGTTCTCCACACAGCAGCCAAAGTGATCCTTTAGAATGATTATTCAGATCATGTGTCTTCTCTGCTCAAAATCCTCCAATGGCACTCCATGTCGGGGCCTTTTGTACCTATGTCCCCTCTGCCTGGAACACTTTTCTTCCGGATATCTGCTTGGCGTTCTCATTCACTTTGTTTAAGTCTCTGCTCATAGGTCAATCTCCTAAGAGGCTTTCTGTGACTACCCTTTTAAAAGTAGCCCCCATCTTTTTCTATCCATTTGCCATGCTTTATTTTTTTTCCTACATAACTTATCACTACTTGACATTATAATGCATATTTATTTGTTAATTGTCTGCCTCCCTTACTGGAAAGTAGGTTCCATGAGCGAGGGGACTCTGTATATTTTATTCATTGCTGCTCTCCAGCATATAGAACTTGTCAGCTCGGCACATATCAGTTACTCAGAAAACAGTTACGAAATGGAACAGGTGAAGCTTCCAACCTAATGAGCTCCAGGGCTCGGATGGCAGAGCCACAGATAATCAGCATCAGGACCGATTTCTTCTCACAGTGGTTTTTCCGAAGTTTCACCCATTTAGGGCAGACTGAAAAAAGACCATGAGAAAAATATTACCCTAAATATAGCAAAATAAAGCCTCCAAAGTTGAACATCCCCCAATTACTTCTTTGTTATTGCTTAAGTAAAATAAAATATGAGCACTGTTTAGATTCTATTCTCTGGTTATTCTAGATATTAAACAAAAATGAAATATCATTAACTTACACCACAAAACATATAATATGCCAAGTAGCTAAATGTGACCACTTTTAGAACTAAGTTTGTACAAAAATAAAAGAAAAGGAAAATTTAAAAAGTTTGTAATAATACAACATTTTCTATTTTTTAATTTATGTTTGTTGCTTAAAGGCAGTGTTGACTAAACGGAAAAAGAACTGATTTAAAAATACTACATTTGCGGGCTTCCCTGGTGGCGCAGTGGTTGAGAATCTGCCTGCCGATGCAGGAGACACGGGCTCGTGCCCCAATCCGGGAAGATCCCCACATGCCGCAGAGCGGCTGGGCCCATGAGCCATGGCCGCTGAGCCTGCGCATCTGGAGCCTGTGCTCTGCAACGGGAGAGGCCACAACAGGGAGAGGCCCGTGTACCGCAAAAAAAAAATAGATAAATAAAATAAAAATGCTACATTTTAGGGACTTCCCTGGTGTTACAGTGGTTAAAAATCCGCCTGCCAATGCAGGGGACACAGGTTCGAGTCCTGGTTCGGGAAGATCCCACATGCCACGGAGCAACTAAGCCCGTGCGCCACAACTACAGAGCCTGCTCTCTAGAGCCCGCGAGTCACAACTACTGGGCTCACGTGCCACAACTATTGAAGCCCACGCGCCCAGAGCCCGTGCTCTGCAACAAAGAGAAGCCATCACAATGAGAAGCCCGCGCACCGCAAGGAAGAGTAGCCCCCGCTCACGGCAGCTAGAGAAAGCGTGAGTGCAGCAACAAAGACCCAACGCAGCCAAAAATAAATAAATAAATAAATAATGCTTCATTTTAAAGGGACTCAGCATAAGATATAAAATGGAAATGATATTAAAATAGCAAACATTTATTAAACACTGACACTGTGCTATGCACTTTACATAACTTTTTTAGTTCTCATAATCCATTGAGATTGATTCCATTATTACCTACATTTACATTTGCTGAATTTGAGGCTAAGAAAGGTTTATGAACTCAAGCTGAGTGTCATCAGAATTGGTTAGAATTTGAAAAAGGAACGTTAAATCACCATGTCTAAACTATTTCATTGTTGGTCACAATAAATGACTACCTAGCATGAATAATCTAGTTATTACTGCCTACATTCAATCGAAAAGATCAAATTAGATTGTCTGTGCAATAGCCATGGTCTGAATTCTGAACATGGGAACAGAATTTCAGAACCTCAGAGATGGGTTCAAGATCACATAGTCCAACTTCCTTGTCTTTCAGATAACAAAATAGAGTCCTGGAGGAGTCCTCAGTGATTTGTGCCAAGTCAAATAGCAAATTGGTGGGGTACCTGCAACTAGAACACTGAGAATTCTCTGGATTCCAGGAGCAATACTTCTAATGTGTTGTAAAACAAAAACAAGACCAAAACCCAAATCCCCAATACCAGAGAGAAACAAGAATAAATTTAAATAAATAAAAATTAATATCAAGATGGACCTAAAAAACCTTCATTTAAAATCCATTTAAGATGGAAACTTGATTTTAAATGAAGTTTTAAAAGTTTTTATTTTAAAGAGATACATCTAATGTTTTAATGGAAATAATAAAACTTGATGAATAATTTTTAAAAAAATGAGTTTACTTACTTTCTTTTAGATATGATGAAAGACTGTGAGTCAAATCATTGGCCTTGAGGAAGCAGGAGTCTAGAAATACGAGAAACATGCTTTGTAGAGGATTTCGCAAACACATACTCAAAATAGATTACATGTGAATGGTGTATTCTTGAATAGGTTGTACAACATTAATGAATTGGGGACTCATATATTTTAAAGTTGTCTAGCATTTAAAACAACAGCAGCAGCAACAATAAGTAAACTTTAAACTGTCCATCATTTCTTAGAGTAGTGAAACAGAAGCTTGTATCATTCAATGGACTAATGAAGCATCTTTATTTTCAAATCCATGGAATAGGCAATATACAAAGGCAAAGCTGAAATAGCTAACAAATCTATGTGGAGATGCTCAAACTCGTCATCACAGAAATGCAAATTAATACAAAATGAGATAACACTTTGCACACACTTTAGAATGGCAACTGTTAGAAAGATGTATATACCAAGTGTTGCTGAGAATGTAGGATGATGGAAACTCTTTGTGAACTGTAGGTAGAGGTGTAAAGTGGTATCGCTATCGTGGATGGTAGTAAAATTAAGGTGTTTATACCCTATGACCCCAGGATTACATTCCTGAGTAAATAATGGAAAGAAATTCTTGTGTAGTCTGTAAAGAGACATACTCAAGTATATTCATACTAGCATTATTTGTAATATTGGGGAACTAGAAGCAACCTAAAGGTCCATATCGGAGAAAATGGATGAGCAACATGTGGTCGATGAAATCATTGGAATACTATGTAGCATTTTAGAAGCAACGAAGTAGATGTACTTAAAGCTATACAGGTATCTTGAAAAAGTGCTAAGTGAGGAAAGAAACAGAATGAGAGGTTCAGCACAACATCATTTAAATAAATTGTAAAATGTATCCACACGCAACAATATGATATATTTTAAAAGAACATATGCATATTTAAAAAGGTATAGTAACATTATGCCTATGGAGAAAGGAATTTGGAGTGTGGATGGGGAAAAGCGGGAATAATGCATTAAAATAGAACATTAACATAACACAGCACAACAACATAATGAAAGAATGGAACGGGCTACAATAAAACATAGGAGCCTTGCTCAACCAACAATGATCATGGTCTAGCAATTATGTAGTATTATTAACTCTGTACCTGAGATGTATAAAAAAGCAACATAATGTTTAGCATCCTAATTCATTATAGCAGAAGAAGTCTGTCTATAAACATAGCAGTGTGTTAGGGAGTAAACTATTACTAAATTAAATAAAACTTATGCTGTGCCCCAGCATATATAACTCACAATATGTGAGTAACCAACTTCAAAGATGTTGCCCCCTATACGGTTGTTGAGCCTTTGATGGTCTTTAAAACTGTAATCTCCGAAGCCTGGATATGACCAGACTCACCTGGAGAACTTTACAAAAAATACAGATTCCTGGAATGGACTCCCCCTTGCTCAATGAGTCAGAATTCCTTAGGGCTGGGCCTGGGAATTTGCTTTTTAAGTTCCTGGGTGATTCAGTTGCGGCTAGCTTACAGGCATTTAGCACTGATCTAAACCACACTGCAGCTCTCAGGAGGACAGCTGAGTTAGCTCTAAGTGATTCCTGACTCAAAACTCTAATTAAGTTCCCATGTGTATGACATTAACAATGTACATGCACAGTATTAATTGAAAAGACATGTTGCTGCCCTACAGACACAAACAACTTCAAACCACAACCAAGTTAGACACTCAGCAAACTAAATAGGAACAATATTTTATTACTTATATCCATCTTGTATTTATGCCCCTTCCTGAGACTGTTCCAGATAGCCCATGGCGTGCCCCTCCTCTCAAATAACAGAGACCTCCTCTGTGTCCTTGGTCCTGACAGTGTAGTGATGGGTGTTTTCTCTAAAACCTTCCTATGATGCCTTTGTTCACTGTGGCTCAGAATGGCCTAATTTCTTAACTGAAAATGAAAACCTGTTCCTTTTGGCTATAGCAGTATTTTTAACATATTTTAAACATTTTCCCCTCAGCCAACCATGACCACACATTCTTGCCTAACTATATTACTGCACTCTAATGATGATATAATATAATGTAAACTCAGTATGGAACTCAAATGACTCCTTAAAGGCTTTTTCTTCTGACTTTTGACTAGCAAATTACAATGTTCCATGAGGTTACAGAGTAGCAGTGGTCCCATTATCTTACAAGTCCTTATTCAGGTGAAGGTAAACTCTAACAAAGAACTAGAAGGGAAAATTGACCACTGAGTCAGAGTAAAATCAAACTTCAGTTAAACATTGAAGGGGCTTTGTTATAATACCTGGTTCCTGAGGATAGAAGAGCCAGGACCTAGCTCTCCTCCTGAGGAGCTGCTGTGCTGAGAAGAGTGGTTTCTAACTGCTGTTGGGCTTTCTGATCTCAGTACGTAGAAAACTCCAGAACTCGCTCATGTGGAAATGAGTTCCTTCAATTCCCTAAAGAGTATTCCTTTTGGAAAAGGAACAGACAGGGGTACTGATGTCTCCAACCTAACATGCATTTAAAACACACACACACACACACACACACACATACACATCATTTTATGAAAGAATTATAAAACTTCAGGGTATGGGATGTTTTTCAGCTTCTCAAGCCTCTAGAAAGCATAAAGTTGTAATGGAAAAAGGAAATCAAGCTACCCTTGACTTTTTCCAAAAGCAGTGTTAGATATCTCTAGTAGTCTATATATAGAGAGCTCATCTGAAGCAGTGGTGCCCAAACCCTCTGCGGTTTGATTTTATGACACCTTCTCTTCAATCTCTGTGCAAAAGAGTTACAGGTTATACCATTATTTTGAAATTAATTAAAATTGGTTTTTAAAATAATTTTCCAATATCTTTTAACTTAATTATACATATCTAAGGCAGTAGATCTCAAATGATAATAGGCTTAAGAATCACACAGGGCTTCCCTGGTGGCGCAGTGGTTGAGGGTCCGCCTGCCAATGCAGGGGACATGGGTTCGTGCCCCGGTCCGGGAAGATCCCACATGCTGCGGAGCGACTGGGCCCATGAGTCATGGCCGCTGGGCCTGCGCGTCCGGAGCCTGCGCTCTGCGGCGGGAGAGGCCACAGCAGTGAGAGGCCCATGTACGGCAAAAAAAAAAAGAAAAAGAAAAGAATCACACAGGGTGAGGTGTCAGCCTTGCTAAACATGCAGAATTTTGTCCCTATCTTTAGATGGTTTACTTGAAAAAAGTCTTGACTGGGACCCAAAATACTACCCTAAAAGCAAAACCATGACTAGATATCCATGATAAGGGCAACAACAAAACTAAGATGCTATTAAAGCTAAAGTTTTTATCTATAAAGGATGAGTAAATTAATTATGTATACTTTTGAATGTGTGCTTTATCTTTTTTAAATTTAACTTCTATCCTCATTAAAATTCTTATTCATTGAAGAATCTGTCCAAAAAAATGTACACCCAATACCTTTTGAATAAAAATTACAAATCCTTCTATTAGACTGAACGAATACCAGTTAGCATCTGAATGAAGAAATCATCCAACAGTTAAAACTATTAGGTTGAGGAAAGGAGTACTAGCACGTGGAAATATATTAATTAGAAGGAATAACAACAAGGAAGCCTGGCTGTACCTGGTAGGGTTAGTTCTTCTAATTCAATCACTGAGCGGTTGCTGCTATAATAGTCTTTCATCAGCTTCTGTAGGTCTTCAGGTGTCCCTGGTTTTGGCTCTGATTTTGCAAGAACATCAGTAATTTTCTTCTGATGAGAAAGAAGTAAAAATGGGAAGACAGATTTTAGGATGGCATTTGGCTTAGGAGAGGTTGATTTCTCTGGCATTTAAACTGTAAGTAGGTTCTGTGATAGCCAAGGGTGAATGGGAGTTCTAATAAACACACTTGAGAAAACTTAAAAGATACTTCTTGGACATAACTACTGCTTTGAAAAATGAATGGATGATCTAAAAGACTCCTTGTAACTCTTGGTCTCTGCTAGGAGAACTAAAAATTTTGCAGGAGTCTATAATAGGTTACTATATTCTGTTAAAAGTCAATAAATCTTGTTGCTTGTGGAAACCTCCTTTTAAGCCTCAGAAAATGTGTATTCCTGGGAGAGTAGAATTTTGAGAATTCCTTGTGTAACCTGGTTCTTAAGGCACTGAGTCTCAGTTTGGATTTCTGGCATTAAAGTAAGAGTTGCAGGACTCATCTCAGCAAAGGAGGACACTAAATAGGGGCACTTGAGATCCTCAATTCTCAAGTCTTGGGAGAGACATCTTGAATTGGCCCTATGGAAAGCAGAACAGGATACTTTACAACATCTATTTTGATTTGGACTTATCTGTGTAGCATTTACTGAATGTCTGCAATGTACTAGGAATGCACAATTGTTCATTTAACTTTCATCATAAACTTCCCTTCTTATTTCTTCCTAGTATTTCACCAAAAATCCAGAAAGAGCCCTTCCTTGCCTTCTACCCCAGCTTTTCCCCCCTCCTTCCATACTATCTTCCTTTTCATACCACTGCCAAGAACGGTCAAAGTTCTGTCAAATGAATTAACTTTAAAAGAACACGTCATCCGTGGGCACATTTTAGCATGACCTCAGCCAAGGCTAAACTAGCTAGCTGGAGTTCTGACCTTGAACCCCAAGAACTTAACACTCCTGAAGGCCATTAGTGTCAAACTATCAAAGAGAAGTTAAAAGTCGTTTCTTTAAGGACGTGCCAAAACTCAGCCAATTTGGCATTTCCCATACTCCTATTTGGCCATGTGCAGGCAAGGAAAACATATGCACACACACTCTGTTTTCTAAAAGCTTGCTGTTAAGTAATTGGTTTGAGTCCATCTTGTTTCCTCTAATCCCAATCGCATTTCCTCTGCTAACTACATCAGTAGACCTTTCTTGGCAGGGAGAGAATTACATTGCTGTTTTGACAACTGTGGTGGAAGGTCAAAGCTAACCACACTTTCGGGCTTCCCTGGTGGTGCAGTGGTTAAGAATCCACCTGCCAATACAGGGGACACAGGTTCGAACCCTGGTCCACGAAGATCCCACATGCCACGGAGCAACTAAGCCCGTGTGCCACAACTACTGAGCCTGTGCTCTAGAGCCCACATGCCACAAATACCGAAGCCTGGGTGCCTACAGCCCGTGCTCGAAAGCCCACGCACAGCAACGAACACCGAACGCAGCCAAAAATAAATAAATTAATTAAATAAATTTATTAAAAAAAAAGCTAACCACACTTTGTTCAAGGCTGAGCCATAAGAAAGTTTGTATAGGAGCAACAGAGTTTTCCGTATGTTCACAGGCAAGTCTTAAAACGCAAGGGGAGCCTTTTGCTTTAAATTATCGTTTGAAATTAGAGTCAGAAATGCCTTATACTTACACTATTTCATCTGCTTATTATTTTCTTTTTATTAATACTTTAAGACATAAGGCTTTTAAAAAATGAAATGGGTAAGAAAAGAAGGTTGGTAAATTTCTTTTCTTGGACAGAGCCAGAGGGGCCAGAGGGCAGGAGAGCTCTGGGCCCCTTTTAGAATTAGAAATCCCTGTCTGACTTCTAACCACAGTGAAAACACAGGGTGGGTAACAAAGATGTTTGGTATCCACAAGACTGAAATAGGAATTAGAAGAATTTATTTTTAGCTCCAACAGAAACACTTATTACTAGTGACCTTAGGAAAGTCACCAAACCTCAATGAATTTTACAATTTTTGCATATCTAAAGTGGGGATTACAATAATTGCCTCATCAAAGTACACTATATAACAATGTGATAGAAACCATGTGGGGCTGTACCATTGTAAAAAATTATTAATATTACCTTTTTCCTCTTCCTGGTCTTGGTGGCATCTTCATTTGTTTCCTTTGGTTGTATCAAGAAACATTCTTTAGGCTATAAAGAAATGTAAATGAGAAAACTTTCATCTTAGCATGATGAGGTGTCAACTAATGGTATGAATCCCAAAGTATCAATATCTACTGTCATGCATGTATTCTTCAGAGTATCTTAGACAAAGAAATGTTGGAAAATCCACTGAAGGCTATTATGCAGGGGCCAAGCTGAGAGAATTTGTAAAAGTGAGAAAGTGCAGATGACTTAAGACTGGAAAATCTTTGAACAAAGGTCAAAATGTGTGATTAAGTGTATATATGTGTTTGAGGTGGTGGTACAGGGTATTATAGATGGAAGACAGTGGCTAGGTTTGGAAAATACAGGCAGAAAGAGATGTGATTAAAATTAAGATGTAAAGAAGTCTTTGACTAGAATGACCGGTGTTTCCAGGAACTAGCAATGTGTGAGTCTGTATTTCCAAGTCACTGACTTATCATTTTGTTATTCATTCCTTTCCTCTTCTCAATAGGCACAGAAAATCTGAAGTAGGATATATTTACTTATATTTTTATGAAACCAGCTGCACCAAATGTCTTATCTATAGTGACTACAAAATGAATGTTTCTGCTTATGGTCTGACAAAAGCCTCAACACCATGGCATCCTGAGTAATTGATTTTGCCTGTTGCCTTGACCCCTGGAGTACCCTATATAGTTTAGTGCTATTTTTACCCTAAGGATTTGTTTTTTGTTTTGTTTTGTTTTGTTTTAGTGTAGAAAAACAGGAAATTTAGACTAAGACCTTGATTTATAAAATAGAATGCTTCAGATTCCATATTTATTAATCATAGGCAGTTATATAAAATGTTTCCTGTATTAGATCTTTTATGCAACATTTTCAAACAAGTTGCCAAGTAAGACATAAAATATAAGTGAAAACTTATTCTGAGTTTTTTCTTGATTAAGTTTCCATTCCAACTAGAGAGTACTCAGTTTAAGCTGGTAAACTACTAACTAAAGCAATCTTGTCTCTACTGGCTCTGTTTAAAATGATTACAGATGAAGCTTTCTATTAAAGTTTCCAGATAGCCTGCAGATTAAGAATGTCTATGGCCTGAATCCAGAGAGATATAATACTATGTAATTTCTTCAAGACATGGGGCCAGGACCAGCAGTTTCTAGACTCTGTTTCAGTTATAGAGAAGTAGATTCAAAAGGCTCAGGATTAAAGTAATATGGGAATCTTGAAATTTCAGCTGCTTCTCAGTTAAAAGAAAAAACCTGCAAAGTACAATTGCATCATAGCTAAAGAAAATAGATATTAGGACCTCTCTTATTTAGAAAGTTAAGCTGTCTTGTGGATGCAGATACACGCTAATTTGATGCCAATTAGAAACTGGGCCAAGGCCACTAATATGTCACAGAAGCTGCCAGACAGTCATAAGAGTCCAATTACAGATCAAGCCAACATCAGCTCATGCTGCTATGGCAAAGGCCTGGATACAATTAGTATCTCCCTAGATCCCTCAAGGCATACTTCAGTATCTTGTCCCCATTATGAAGGTTTTGGGGGGAAGCAGATGTAGAACCTGTTTCATTTTCTTATTTAGCAAATGGGGGTGCTCTCTAAGAGTATGTTCAATGTGCAGGGTTTGTATTTATGCCAGGTTTACAAAGCCAGTTAAACATGACACAAGTTAAATGTGGAAATGAGCTCAGTTATAAGGATATGGACTCTCCAATTCTGGAAGAAAAAATAAAAACACAATTCTGAATCACGCAAAGGAAAAAAGAAACATGCTTAACAACTGCTTTTGTCAAGATACCATAACAGGTTTACATGTTAGGTTCAAATTCTTACATCATCTTAAAGGAAATGCAGTATGATATTTGTTTTCTGGGAGCAGTCATTTTAGCTGGTTGCAGTAGGGTGCTAATGAAGAAGCAAGTTTATGGGGTCAATTTCCATAGAAGTGAGACTGCTTTATGAAGAAATACAAAGCCCATAGTATTGAAAATTCCTAAACGTTGCCAGCTGCCTTACAGATGCTGATGTCTACCCTCAGAGAGACTAGGTAAGATGAGGAAGACTCAGGGTAGGCCAACTAACCATTTCTAGAAACTGATTCCAACAGTATCTGACTTTGGCAGTTAATAAGTAATGTCATTTCTTTATGCAGTGATTTTTAAATATGTACCCTGAGTATGAAGTTAAAGATTTAGAAGAATCACACTTGCCCAAAAATATACCAAAAAAAACTTATTAAGCTTTCAGTGAAGCAATTAATTGGGGCATGTTTTCAATTCCTTAAAGTGTCAAAAATTATATCCTTTAAGAATGAGTCTTCTGGTTTTAACCATGGCAATTCATTTTCAAAACGCTACTAAAATGAAAATAAAGGAGGGACTTCCCTGGTGGCGCAGTGGTTAAGACTCCATGCTCCCAATGCAGGGGGCCCAGGTTCTATCCCTGGTTGGGGAACTAGATCTCACATGCATGCTGCAACTAACAGTTCACATGTCTCTACTAAGGAGCCCGCGAGCCCGCACCTGCTGCAACTGAGACCTGGCACAACCAAATAAATAAATAAATATTTTTTAAAAATTGAAAATAAAGGAAACTGAAAAAGGTATAAATCTATAAGGACGAAGAAACCAGGAGAAAGGACAACAGTAGTGGAGAGATTTCAACAACATTTTGGAAAATGGAAAGGGTTGAAACTGGATAGAAGCTATTTAGCATAGGGAGAGAGACATCTAGCACCTGGGTTTCTAGAGCGACAGATGCTAACAATAAGTGTGTCTGTTTCACCTGCTGGACTCTGAAAAGGTTCAGCAGTGGGTGGTACAAGGTACTACAGAGGGGAAAGGGTTTGAAAGAAAGAGACTGGTTGAAACTTTACGTTTAAAATGATTAGCCTCCCTCCTACACCCACCTGGCTATATCTTCTGCTCAGGCAGCCAAGCAACTATCCCATTACCGCTTCCTCTCATCTTGTTCTTCCTAACAGAAGACTGGAGATTTATGCTCTGGAGAGAATAAGAAGACCAAGAAGTCTAGCACAAGGGAGGCAGGGTAGAGGTTGAGGCTCATTTCCTTTTCCTGTCCCTGTTTCAGGATATTTCAAGAGAGGCTTATATAGTGTAGGCAGAACACTACTGAATTCTTCTCTGGAAAAATAAAATGGTCTAAGAGAAATGCCACAAGAGAGTGACATTTGGGGGTTCCATAGTAAATGTCCAGCTTTGTTATCATATCACCCTACCAAGAGGTCCACTAATTAACAGGCCCCACTTATGCACAAAAGTTTTCCATTAACTTTTTAGTGTGTCTCTCTTTAATATGAATAGACAGCTAAGGTTCATCAGACATCTAAGGAAAGTCTCCAACATCATAGCAAATAAACAAAAAAAAGAAAAAAGAACACTGAGGAAACAGAGACTGTACTTCAAAACAATTACAATTAATATTCTCAGAGAGAAGAGGGAAGAATTTTCAGCCATGAAACAAGGTGCTATAAAATGAGGATGCTATAAAAAAGGAAAAAAAATTAAAAAAACATTTAAACCTTAAAACAAATAAGAAAGTTGGGGGACTTCCTTGGCGGCACAGTGGTTAAGAATCTGCCTGCCAATGCAGAGGACATGGGTTCGATCCCTGGTCGGGGAAGATCCCACATGCTGCAGAGCAACTAAGCCCACGAGCCACAACTACTGAGCCTGCACACTGCAACTACTGAAGCCAGTGCGCTCTAGGGCCCGCGTGCTGCAACTACTGAGCCCACGTGCTGCAACTACTGAAGCCCACGCGCCTAAAGCCTGTGCTCCACAACAAGAGAAGGCACTGCAATGAGAAGCCTGTGCACTGCAACGAAGAGTAGCCCCCACTTGCCACAACTAGAGAAAGCTTGTGCGCACCAATGAAGACCCAATGCAGCAAAAAATTAAAATAATTAAAATAAAAATTAAAGAAAGTTGGAATAAAAATGTAGGAGGAAGGCTTGAAGATAAAGTAGAAAAAATCTCCCAGAAAGATGAAAAAATGCTAAGAAAAAAGTGGTAAGAAAATTAGAGAATCAGCCCAAGAGAATCAACATGCCAATAAAAGGTATTATAGAAAGTAAGAGTCATATAAAACAGTGGGAAAGAAGTGATAAAAAAATAATGTATGAAAAACTTTCCAGAACTGAAGGAAAATTTCTAGAACATGAAACTCCACATTGAAAGCCCATTAAGTATACAGTACAATGGATAAGAAAAATAACCATGCTAAGGAAAATCACTGTGAAATTGCAGAACATCCTGGACAAACAAAAGATTCTAAAAGAATATGAAAAGAAAAACAGTAACATACAAAATACAAAAGGTCAAAGAAAAGAATGGTGGCAGACTGTGCAACAGCAGTAATTGATGCTTGAACTCAGTAGAACAAAGCCTTCAAAATTATGGGGAAAATTCATTTGCAAATTAGATTTTTTTTAAATTAGATTTTTATACCCAGCAAAATTATCAATCAAGTTAAGAGGAAAATTTTCAGATTTCAGTAAACATTCTCAGATATTTAAGATCTCAAAAAATTTACTTCCTACCCACAGATACTCAAGGCTCTATTCCAGCATAATAAAGGACTAAATCAAGAAAGAGGATGACATAGGATTCAGTAAGTAGGGAGACCAATCCGGGAGACTACTGAAGGGGCAGTAAAGAGAAGTCTCAGTTGTTCAGCAGGCCTAGAGAATAACCAATTCAGAGTGGAACAAAAGTGCGGAGATCTGTAGGAAAGAACAATAACTGATCTATTTGAGCATATGGAAAATACTGTCCATGGGCATGTGGAAGAGATGTTGGGACATACGGGAGCAATTAACAGTAGGAACATAGCAAGCTAGGCAAGTGAAGAAATGAGGTAATTATTAATACCATAAAAATAAAGTGTTGTATAAGAAAGGAGGGATGATTATAGCTTCTCTTTTTCTCAGCACTGAACAGTGTTTCCATGGTCATAATAATGAAAGAGTGACAACTGTTTTAACCAAAATGTAATATTGTATCAGCAGAGGAAGTAGCAGTTGGAGAGGGAATAGGGCATAGGTGAGAGGACTATGTCCTCCTATGCTACCTCAGGAAGATAATCAGAAAGTGGTAAATCAAGAAACTGCAGTATAAAATATAAGGTAGCAAGTAAGAAAAACAGCTAAAGACTGATGGATTTACATGAAATCCTAGAAAAAGCAAAACAAATTTTGGGGGAGAAAACATCAGAACAGTGGTTGCCTCAGGGGCAAGGAGTTTGGAATGGTGATTAACAGGGAGGTGGCATGAAAGGATTCTGGGGTGATGGTAATGTTCTGTATCCTGTAGGGGTCTGTGTTACGGAGCTATAAGAATTTGTCAAAACTCATTGAATGGTACATTTGACATTTGTGTATTTTATTGTATGTTAACTTCACCTTACAAGGAAAAAAAAAGAACTTTAAAGTAAATATTGAGCTTTTAAAAATAATATGCATGCTGAAGCATCTGAGGGCAGTGTACTGATTTTGCAAATTACTTTGAAATGTGTCAAAAATAAGGTGATTGCTAGATGGATAGTGCCTGAACACGCTGTTCAAAAATTTTGGACACAGTCACAGTTACATAAGAAATCCTTAAAGGGAACTCCCTGGCAGTCCAGTGGTTAGGACTCCATGCTTTCACTGCTGAGGGTCCGGGTTTGATACCTGGTCGGGGAACTAGGATCCTGCAAGCCCCACAGTGCAGCCAAATTAAAAAGAAAAAACAAAAGTCTTTAAAGAAATTAAAGGTGTGCCTCGCAGATTCTCTCAAACATGAGTCTAGGAAGCTTAAGGGGTCTTATCTTGTAATTGTCTCAGCTGAAGCCCAAGGTACAGAAGGGTTTATCTGGAAAACATTGTGGGTGTGACTTTTGCCTAATAGAGTAAATCCCCAGAAGAATCATAGGAGACCCACACAATTCTTTTTTTAAATTAATTAATTAAATTTATGTATTATTTTTGGCTGCATTGGGTCTTCATGGCTGCATGCAGGCTTTCTCTAGTTGTGGTGAGCAGGGGCTACTCTTCATTGTGGTGCGCGGGCTTCTCACTGCAGTGGCTTCTCTTGTTGCAGAGCACAGGCTCTAGGCATGCAGGCTTCAGTAGTTGTGGCATACGGGCTCAGCAGTTGTGGCTCGCGGGCTCTAGAGTGCAGGCTCAGTAGTTGTGGCACATGGGCTTAGCTGCTCTGTGGCATGTGGGATCATCATGGACCAGGGCTCAAACCTGTGTTCCCTGTATTGGCAGGTGGATTCTTAACGACTGCATCACCAGGGAAGCCCCCACACAATTCTTAAAGGAGTTATATATTCAGAAGCTGAGAGGGTCAGAGAGGAGCCCTCAGAATTCTATTATCAAGAAGCAAGCTGAAAGAGCTGCTTAGTTGCAAACACATGTTACCTTTCATTTAAAAAAAAAGGGAGGATGACTCAGAGGACAGAACAAAAACCCAAACAGCAGTGCCAAGAACCATAAGACCCTGGGCCTTAAGACTTAATCAAGAAACTCCTAACACTTTCTGAATGTTGTGGACCAATGACTCTTTGTTACTCCTATTTGAATAGAAATGCCTATAGAGGTTATCCAATGCTTGCCTCACTGCTTGGTGTTGGGTATGTAGGGGTGAGACAACTTGTCTCTTTAGTTTCATAAGTTGAGAAAAAATACACTCAAAGAGTTATACTTAAAGGTCTAAACCCGAGGAACCTTAACTGCACCTGGACCTGATCTAGACAATGAAATTCTGGACACCAAGCTCATGCTGTAACGTCATAAGATTTCTGCAAGCCTTGGGAGGGGCAAATATATTCTGCGTATGGGAGGGATGTAAATCACTGGGGCCAGAGGGCAGACTGTGGTAGCCAGATTACAGGATAGCACCAGTGATCACTATCTCCTGGTATTCATCCCCTCCTCTTGAATGTGTACCAGATTTACTGATCTGCTTCTAACAGAATATGGCAGAAGTGATGTGATGTCAGTTCTCAGATTAGGTTATAAAAAGACTGCTGTTTCTCTCTTAGAGGAAAACATAAGAAGAACACTCTTTGACATAAATCACAGCAAGATCCTTTTTGACCCACCTCCTAGAATAATGGAAATAAAAACAAAAATAAACAAATGGGACCTAATGAAACTTAAAAGCTTTTGAACAGCAAAGGAAACCATAAACAAGATGAAAAGACAACCCTCAGAATGGGAGAAAATATTTGCAAATGAAGGAACTGACAAAGGATTAATCTCCAAAATATACAAACAGCTCATGCAGCTCAATATCAAAAAAACAAACAACCCAATCCAAAAATGGGCAGAAGATCTAAATAGACACTTCTCCAAAGAAGATATACAGATTGCCAACAAACACATGAAAGGATGCTCAACATCACTAATCATTAGAGAAATGCAAATCAAAACTACAGTGAGGTATCACCTCACACCGGTCAGAATGGCCATCATCAAAAAATCTACAAACAATAAATGCTGGAGAGGGTGTGGAGAAAAGGGAACCCTCTTGCACTGTTGGTGGGAATGTAAACTGATACAGCCACTATGGAGAACAATATGGAAGCTCCTTAAAAAACTAAAAATAGAACTACCATATAACCCAGCAAGCCCACTACTGGGCATATACCCTGAGAAAACCATAATTCAAAAAGAGTCATGTACCATAATGTTCATCGCAGCTCTACTTACAATAGCCAGGGCATGGAAGCAACCTAAATCTCCATCGACAGATGAATGGATAAAGAAGATGTGGCACATATATACAATGGAATATTACTCAGCCATAAAAAGAAATGAAATTGAACTATTTGTAGTGGGGTGGATAGACCTAGAGTCTGTCATACAGAGTGAAGTAAGTCAGAAAGAGAAAAACAAATACCATATGCTAACACATATATATGGAATCTAAAAAAAAAAAAAAAAAGGGCTCTGAAGAACCTAGGGGCAGGACAGGAATAAAGACGCAGACGTAGAGAATGGACTTGAGGACATGGGGAGGGGGAAGGGTAAGCTGGGACGAAGTGAGAGAGTGTCGTGGACATATATACACTACCAAATGTAAAACAGATAGCTAGTGGGAAGCAGCTGCATCGCACAGGGAGATCAGCTTGGTGCTTTGTGACCACTTAGAGGGGTGGGATAGGGAAGGTGGGAAGGAGACACACGAGGGAGGGGATATGGGGATATATGTATACATATAGTTGATTTACTTTGTTACACATTAGAAACTAACACACCATTGTAAAGCAATTATACTCCAATAAAGATGTTAAAAAAAAAAAAAAGACTGGTTTTGGTCTTGAGTGCTCTTGTTAGGTCCCTCTTGGGTCACTCACATGGCCTGAAGGAAGCCATGGGCAATGTTGTGAGGCATCCTTGTGGAGAGGCTCACATGATGAGGGACTGAGGCCTGCCATCAGCCACCTGAATGAACTTCAAGAAGGGTTCCTCATGGTGGAGCCCCTAACGTCCAGCTTACAACTTGACTGACAACTGATGAGAGATGTAGAGCCAGAGAGACTGAACTTAGCCATGCCTGTGAGGTAACAGAAACTGAGATAAGGAATCTTTTCTGTTTTAAGCTACTAACTTTGGGGGTAATTTGTTGTACAACAATAGATTAATACAAAGAGAAACAGAATTGAGACACCAGCATGGAAAGGAGGAAGGTAAATCAGAGTAAACAGGACACAGTTCTCTTTTCTCTTAATCAAGAATAATCTTGAAGAGTAGGAGAGATATGAAATGATCAATGTGAAAATAAAGAATTAGTAAGAGGGCTTTCCTGATGGCGCAGTGGTTGGGAGTCCGCCTGCCGATGCAGGGGACACGGGTTCATGCCCCGGTCCGGGAAGATCCCACATGCCGCGAAGTGGTTGGGCCGGTGAGCCATGGACGCTGAGCCTGCGTGTCTGGAGCCTGTGCTCCGAGGCAGGAGGGGTCACAGCAGTGAGAGGCCTGTGTACCGCAAAAAAAAAAAAAAAAAAAAAAAAGAATTGGTAAGGAGGGAAAGGGATAAGTACTCTTGCTGAAGATTCTTTTATGATCCAAGCAGATAAACAAAAGGCTAGCTTAAGAAAAAAAGAAGTCCAGTGTTGTCTCTGACGGGGAGAGGATGGGTCATGGAACCATTAAAAGGCTACTGACATCATGGAGACATCAATGAAAATTCACGAAATCCCTCATAAGGGATTATATTCTGGGAACCGTAATTACAAAGTCACTAGGGCTGGCTCTGAAATGAGTGATGTTGAGGAGGGAAGAGGGTGATGCAATCTCTAGGAGTAGGGGAATTCATCATTTATTTTGGAAGCAGTATTTGGAAAAAAAAAAAAAAACTACTGGCAAATCTTTATACTCACATTATTAAGGAGGCCAAGAATGATTGTTGAGATGTGAAATGGTTGCTAGAGATGATGTAGTTGCAAGGGTAGAAAACTTGTAGAAAGTTATAAACCTGCTGCTTGAAAAACTGGACAGATGGGAGGTGTGGACTCAGTAATAAAAATGTGAGGCCCAGCTATGGCAAAGGAGGGAACACCATCTAACTGGACACTCTCACCTGGTGATATGCATATTACAGCTAGCAGCATAATGCCAGGCAGTTCCTATGCAAACATTAAAAAACAAAGCAAACAAGGGTTTCCCTGGTGGCGCAGTGGTTGGGGGTCCGCCTGCCGATGCAGGGGGTGCGGGTTCATGCCCCGGTCCGGGAGGATCCCGAGTGCCGCGGAGCAACTGGGCCCGTGGGCCGTGGCTGCTGGGCCTGCGCGTCCGGAGCCTGTGCTCCGCGGCGGGAGGGGCCGCGGCGGTGAGAGGCCCGCGTACCGCAAGACAAAACAAAACAAAACAAACAAACAAACAAAAAACCCCTTCAAGAACAGCAACCAACTAAGCAAATTTGAAAAAAATTCAAAATTTAAATATAGTAAACAGTAATTTCTTTTTTCTTTTTTCTGATCCAAGAAAAAAATATGAATACTATTAAAAAACAAATACTTGGTCACATGTGCCAAATGAATCATATGCCTATGTCCGTGCTAGGTACCACAGTGAACACAAAAGAAACCCTGTCCTCTGAGGTGCTTATGGGCTAGTTGGAAATGCAACCTCTATGTGCATAAACAACTAGAGAAGGACTCAAGAAATGACAGTCGGGGGCTTCCCTGGTGGCGCAGTGGTTGAGAGTCCACCTGCCGATGCAGGGGACACGGGTTCGTGCCCCGGTCCGGGAGGATCCCACGTGCCGCGGAGCGGCTGGGCCCGTGAGCCATGCCCGCTGAGCCTGCGCGTCCGGAGCCTGTGCTCTGCGGCGGGAGAGGCCACGGCAGTGAGAGGCCTGTGTACCACAAAAAAAAAAAAAAAAAGAAATGACAGTCGGCCTGACAAAAAGGCTGTCCTTGGGGTGGTGAGATGAGTTCCAGAGGGAGAAGAGCAGCGGGAGACAGGATGAGGAGGCCACAGAAGAGCCCAAGGAACTGTGTGGTATTCGGGCTGGAGGAGAAGAGACTCCCAGGTCTAATGTCAAGGTGGGGGACCCTTCAAGGAGGGGCTGAAGGAGGGACAATGGTCACGGGGCTCCAAAAGGCGTCTGCGGGCAGCAGTGTCAGGGAGCCAATGGCTCACAGCTGGGACACAAAGGGTTGCGATGGGAAGAGGGGTAAGAAAGCTGGGATACCAGTCTAGTCATCCATTATTCCTTTTCACAAATGAGTGCCAGTTTGGGGAAGGCTCTGTGCCAGATGCAGTGGAGATGCACAGATGTGTACAGCACGGTAGGGAGACCAGAGAGGTAGATGGATGACACTCAAATAAGGCAGAGGGGCACAAGGAGGTTCCTGTGTGAATTCTCTGGCCAGGGCATGAGGATAGCCTTGTAGAGAGTGATAAGGGCACTGTGTCTACCTAGGACTTTGATTCTTTTTTTTTTTTTTTTTAAATTTATATTTATTTATTTATTTATTTATTGGCCACTCAGCATGCAGGATCTTAGTTCCCGGACCAGGGATTGAACCAGTGTCCCCTGAAGTGGAAGCGTGGAGCCCTAACCACTGGACCGCCAGGGAATTCCCAGGACTTTGTTTCCTTAAAGCAATTTGTTAGTGAAGAAATTAGAGCAAGATGAAGGTGGTTAAAATGAGCAGTAAAATCTCTGGTGATTTTTTTTCCTTGGCATAAAATAGCAATGGCATGCGACCAAGAAATTACTTGATGGCATGGTAGATCCAATTTTCCCAAGTTGAATGAGGAAGGACAGGTGGAAAGGGAAATGGAAGCAGTGTCATCCTCAGGGTGTGGCTTAAAGACAGTCAAGTGGGTCATCACTCCTGGTACCCATCTCTCTGAGCTTCAGGTTCTTTGTAAAATGGGGTCCCCCCTACTTCACAGGGCACCTGTGACGACTGAGTCATGGTGCCTTACACAGTGCCTGTGGTGAGTGTTCAATAAATCGTCTTATTATTGTTGAAACCAGGGCTGCTGAAAGATAGGTGAATGCTCATGGAAATTAAGAATGTATTTAACTTTCTCTTCCTCGATCTTTCTCCTTTCTTCCTGTGGTTCCCTGCCATTTATCTAACTTGATGGTTGTGGGAAAAGAAGACTCAAGTTGGAAGGAGGTAAAAAATAGGTGGAAATTCAGCAAGGCGAATGCTCTGCCAATAAAAAGACAGTAAAGATGCAGGCTTGGGTGAGTTTATTGATGCAAATTTATTCTTTCACCAAAGAGTCCAGAAAAAGTGAAGAACAATCAAAAATAAAATCAAGGGATAAAGTAATAAAAAAGAAAGCCAGTGGGCTACAAAGAATATTTGGAGCAAGTGCAGTAGCACTCCTCACCGTTATGGCGGCGGTGCCGTCCAGTTGGCCGCTGGTGGTGGTGGCCACTTCCCCTCGGAAGTCCGGTCGCCGCCTCCTGTTCCCACCCTGCTCGCTCGGCGGCGGCAGCGGTGGTCCCTGCCTCTCTGCCTCCTCCACCTCGGCCTGTCCACTGGCGGGCGGCGTTGGCGCGGAGGGGGCCCCTGCCTCAGAGAAGGTACCACGTTGAATGAGCAAAGACTGAACTTTTTACAGATACCTTTTGTAAAAGGCTTATAAGGAGTAGTGCCATAGTTTGAATCACAATGGATTTCACATTATGAGGTGAATGGGAGCGGAGTATTGGACAAAAATAGATTTTTAAATCTCTGCATCATGGTTTTTAGCTCCTCAGTTGTTGCACAGTCTCACTATTTGGGGAAAGTTCATGCTAAAAAACTGAAGCAATCAATGGGTGAATATGATCAAATTTCTCCACCAAGTTCTCAACCTGTTAAGGAGAACTCCTTGTCAACCTAATGAAGCATTCAAAGACATGTGACTCTTTTCAAGATGAACTTGAAGATTACATCAAAGTGCAGAAAGCCAGAGGCTTAGAGCCAAAGACTTGTTTCAGAAAGATGAGAGAGGATTATTTGGAAACCTGTGGGTGCAAAGAAGAGGTTGATTCTAGACCCAGGTGTAGAATGTTTGATCAAAGACTCCTTTGTGAAACCGTCCAGACCTACCGAAGACCATGCAGTATTTCGCAAACAGTGGAAAAGTGGTTACCTCAGTGGCTAGCAGCTCATGACAGCAGGCTGAGACTGGACTCCCTGAGCTGCTGTCAATTCACCAGGGACTGTTTCTCAGGAAAACCAGTACCCCTGAACTTTAGTCAGCAAGAGTATAACTGTAGCTCATACAGTGTAGAATCTGGAGTTTACAGGCACCTCTCCTCAGAAAACAGTACCAGTGCCCGTCAAGCTAGTTATAAACAGATACATCAGAAGAGAAAAAGGCTCCCAGAGAAAGGCCGGGAAAGACGAGAGGAGGAGCGGCCCAAGCATAAGAGGAAGAAAGCTTGTGAGGAAAAAGATTTAGACAAATACAAGAGCATCCAAAGAAACAAAACAGAGGTGGAAACAGTCAGTACAGAAAAACTTAAGAACCGAAAGGAGAAAAAAAGCCAAGATGTAGCCTCTAAGAAATAGGAACTTAAGGGTAGTAAAGAGAAAAAGGAACAAGTCAAAGAAAGGAAGAAGAGGAGATGCTTTGGGACCAGTCTCTTCTTGGATTTTGAAGCTCTTGCATTGGTTCTCCTGAGGTTAAACTGAAAAAAGAGTTGAGGAGCTTGGTTTTACGATGTTCCTATCGCTCCTTTCACGTGAGCAGGTACAAAGGCTAAGTGAACAGAAAACATTTAGTGTGCTTGCTCTCCAACATGGAAATTACTTTTCCTCTTTTCTAAAATCATTACTACATTTTTCTTATACATAATGTAATTTCCCTTAACGAGAGTGGCTCTGCTTTAATTCATCAAATTGCTATGATGGTGGAAGTATTTTTCCCTTAGGACGTCATTTATTTTAAACTGGAGGATTAATAGGCTTTACAGGATCTATTTCTTGACTGGGTTTTAGTTTGGGGTGGGTGTTTTTATATTCATTAGTTTTCTCTGTGAAGCAGTTTAGATTGATTTTTTTTCCTTTGTTAGATCTAACTTGCAGTATATTTTCTATATTGGAAAGTGGAAAATGACATACATTATAATAAGCTTAAGTTACATACAGTTTTAAACGTTTCAAGGAGTCTTGATACAAAATCAGTTTATATTCTGGAAATGTTTATAATATAATAAAGTTCTAATTTCTACAAAAAAGAAGAATATTTGGAAACAAGTTCTGCAAGTAGGCACTGATTAGAGGCAGAGGTCAAAGAAGGTATGACTATGGTATGGTCAGTGGAGTTAAGTGAGGTAAAATCAAACCCCATCTTTGTGAAATAAATTGAAAAGCTACAGATGTTAACCTGTAGATCTTAGAAAGAATGGTGCAAACTAAAATTGATACAGGGCCTTGGAGTTAAATATTTAATGTCTAGAGAGAAAACCAAGACTGATTATACATTAAATACGTATATCTTGCTGCATTCCCCACCTCACAAAGAAAAAATAATGAATAAAATAAAAGACTTGAAGTATATTTTACTATAAGAATTATCACTTCAGTGCTTACTCTTTGCCAACCACAGTTCAAAGAGCTTAACAAGTGTTAATCATTTAATCCTCACCCGTAACCCTGTGAAGAAAATACACGTATTATCACCACTTTACCAATACGGAGACTGAGGCACAGAGAGTTTAACTTGCCCAAGGCGTCACAGCTTGTAGGTAACCAAAATGCTAAACTGCTTCCCACAATTATCCTGAGCCTGGTCACAAACTTTGGGTCACAAAACTCTAGTGGAATGTGTTTAGGGCCACCTACAATAAGAATAAGGCCACATATGTTACTATGAAGAAGATGGTAACTTTGGACTGACAGTTAGATAGTCCTTTAAAAAATCACACATAGTTACCAATTAGGTCTCAGGGACAATAATGTAAGAAAGGTGCAAATGGATGTGAGTGGCCAGCAAGAAGATTAAAAAGGCAATAAAAGGTCCTAAGTCCAAGGAGCAAAGTTTATCAAATGGCCACTTGTGGTAATACAAAGGTAGCAAATCCCCAATAAGAATTCACACAACAGACATGATGCTAGATAGACATGAAGGCCTGGGAGCCTGCTCACAGCATGTCTTGGTACTGTAATAATGCATTGGTGTGGGGGTAATCTTGCATATCTATGCTATTTGTCTTCTCCTAGGAACTATACCCAAAGAATAAAACTGGGTCTTTGGTAAAAATGTAATACAAGAATCTAAGATATCATTATTGTAAAATATATTTATATTGTAAAAAACATATTAGGGGGAAAAATAGACCTTGCTGGTTTGTAATTGATGAAGCATGGCTCTTTCAAAGGCAGAGAAGGTAAAAGCTTCCCTCAAATCCCACCAATAACTGGTATTGAAGCACACGGAATGCTGTAGCGGGGTCGAAGAGGCTGATTTCAGAGCCAACAGCTGTGACTCTCCCACAGTGACTGTCACCTGTTCGGTTTTCTTTGACAGGGCAGGAACTGGAGCTCTCTCCTGCTGCATCATTGCTGTGTCTCCTCCTCCTTCACCATCTGATGCTTCTAGGAAACAAAAAGTTTAAAAATGAGAAAAGCACCTCTCTCTTTCTTTCTCCCATTGCTAGTGTAATCTTGGTACCATCTTTTTAGAAGGTTCTATCCCTTGACTCATTAATTTCACCTCGAAGAAGCTGAATTTAAGAAAATGATCCAAAATGAAGACAGAGATTTAAGAACCAAGGTGGCAGTGTTATTTACAAAACTGCAAAAATGAAGATTATTCAGATGTCTAAATTTCAGAATGTTTAATTATGGAACACTCATGCTGATTTTACAGATATTAAACTCCCCATTTTCAGATAAGAAAGTTGCTGCTTAGAGGGATGAAGTAATTTGCCCCAGGTCACACACCTGGGAACCCTATTTGAGTCCAAAGTCTTCCCCACAAGTGATACTGCCTGCACTGAGAACCAGCCAGCTCCTGATGCCAGTGTGCTGGCTCCAGGGGTAATGTTAAGAGAGTGGAACAGCAGGATTATAGATCATGAGAAATTCTTAATTTGAATTTATAAAATCTTTCAACACTGGAAAAAGTAAATTCTTACTCCAAGAACCAGGAAAAATAAAAACTTTAATAATTTTTCTGTTAAAAAGCTCTTTTAAAGAAACATGGCAACCATAAGTTTCTTGCTTCCCATAATGCCATACTGTCTTCCAGATTTTAGTGGTTGTTCTCTTTGAGCACATTTTTGAATCTTTGAAAGGCTTTACTCACTCCCTTTGAGTTTTTCGGTATATCTCAAGCCCAAAATGTGAATTTGTGAGTAATATTGGTCAGAATTCATATTTAGGTACAAATTAACTAGTTTGGTAGTCCTGAGCTTTTAAATGTTTACATACTATGATGGTTAATTTTATGTGTCAACTTGATTGGGCCACAGGGTGCCCAGATATTTGGTCAAACATTATTCTGGATGTTTCTGTGTAGGTGTTTTTGGTTGAGATTAACATCTGAATGGGTAGACTGAATAAAGTAGATTTCCCTCCCTAATGTGGGTGGCACTCATCCAATCAGATATGGCTGGAATAGAACTAAAAGCATTAAAGAAGAAGTAACAACTGACACTGCAGAAATACAAAGTATCATGAGAGATTACTACAAGCACCTATATGCCAATAAAATGGACAACCTGGAAGAAATGGACAAATTCTTAGAAAAGCAAGCCTTCCAAGACTGAACCAGGAAGAAACAGAAACATGAACAGACCAATCACAAGCACTGAAATTGAAACTGTGATTAAAAATCTTCCAACAAACAAAAGCCCAGGGCCAGATGGCTTCACAGGCAAATTCTATCAAACATTTAGAGAAGAGCTAACACCTATCCTTCTCAAGTTCTTCCAAAATATAGCAGAGGGAGGAACACTCCCAAACTCATTCTATGAGGCCACCATCACCCTGATACCAAAACAAGACAAAGATGTCACAAAAAAACAAAACTACAGGCCAATATCACTGATGAACATAGATGCAAAAATCCTCAACAAAATACTAGCAATTCGAATCCAACAATACATTAAAAGGTTCATACACCATGATCAAGCGGGATTTATCCCAGGGAGGCAAGGATTTTTCAATATCCGCAAATCAATCAGTGTGATACACCACATCAACAAATTGAAGGATAAAAACCATATGATCATCTCAATAGATGCAGAAAAAGCTTCTGACAAAATTCAACATCGATTTATGATAGAGACTCTCCAGAAAGTGAGCATAGAGGGAACCTACCTCAACATAATAAAGGCCATATACGACAAACCCACAGCAAACATCATTCTCAATGGTGAAAACTGAAAGCATTTCCTCTAAGATGAGGAATAAGACAAGGATGTCCACTCTCACCACTATTCTTCAACATTGTTTTGGAAGTTTTAGTCACAGCAAGCAGAGAAGAAAAAGAAATAAAAGGAATCCAAATTGGAAAAGAAGAAGTAAAACTGTCACTGTTCGCAGATGACATGATAGTATACATAGAGAATCCTAAAGATGCTACCAGAAAACTACTAGAGCTAATCAATGAATTTGGTAAAGTAGCAGGATACAAAATTAATGCACAGAAATCCCTTGCATTCCCATACACAAACAACGAAAGATCAGAAAGAGAAATTAAGGAAACACTCCCGTTTACTACTGCAACAAAAAGAATAAAATACCTAGGAATAAACCTACCTAAGGGGCAAAAACCCTGTATGCGCAAAACTATAAGACACTGATTAAAGAAATCAAAGACGATACAAACAGATGGAAAGATATACCATGTTCTTGGATTGAAATAATCAACATCGTGAAAATGACTATACTACCCAAAGCAATCTACAGAATCAATGCAATCCCTGTCAAATTACCAATGGCATTTTTCACAGAACTAGAACAAAAAATTTTACAATTTTTATGAAAACACAAAAGACCATGATAGCCAAAGCAATCTTGAGAAAGGAAAATGGACCTGGAGGATTCAGGCTCCCAGACTTCAGACTATACTACAAAGCTACAGTCATCAAGACAGTATGGTACTGGCACAAAAACAGAAATATAGATCAATGGAAGAGGATAGAAAGCCCGGAGATAAACTCACGCACATATGGTCACTTTATCTTTGACAAAGGAGGCAAGAATATACAATGGAGAAAAGACAGTCTCTTCAATAAGTGGTGCTGGGAAAACTGGACAGCTACATGTAAAAGAATGAAATTAGAACACTCCCTAACACCATACACAAAAATAAACTCAAAATGGATCAAAGACCTAACTGTAAGGCCAGATACTATAAAACTCTTAGAGGAAAACATAGGCAGAAGACTCTATGACATAAATCACAGCAAGATCCTTTTTGACCCACCTCCTAGAATAATGGAAATAAAATAAAAAATAAACAAATGCGACCTAATGAAACTTAAAAGCTTTTGAACAGCAAAGGAAACCATAAACAAGATGAAAAGACAACCCTCAGAATGGGAGAAAATATTTGCAAACAAAGCAACTGACAAAGGATTAATGTCCAGAATATACAAGCAGCTCATGCAGCTTAATACCAAAAGCAAACAAACAACCCAATCCAAAAATTGGCAGAAGACCTAAATAGACATTTCTCCAAAGAAGATATACAGATTGCCAACAAACACATGAAAAGATGTTCAACATCACTAATCATTAGAGAAATGCAAATCAAAACTACAGTGAGGTATCACCTCACACTAGTCAGAATGGCCATCATCAAAAAATCTACAGAAAATAAATGCTGGAGAGGGTGTGGAGAAAAGGGAACCCTCTTGCACTGTTGGTGGGAATCTAAATTGATACAGCCACTGTGGAGAACAGTATGGAGGTTCCTTAAAAAACTAAAAATAGAACTACCATATGACCCAGCAATCCCACTACTGGGCATATACCCTGAGAAAACCATAATTCAAAGAGTCATGTACCCCAACGTTCATTGCAGCACTATTTACAATAGCCAGGAGATGGAAGCAACCTAAATGTCCATTGACAGATGAATGGATAAAGAAGATGTGGCACATATATACCATGGAATATTACTCAGCCACAGAAAGGAACGAAATTGAGTTATTTCTAATGAGGTGGATGGACCTAGAGTCTGTCATACAGAGTGAAGTAAGTCAGAAAGAGAAAAACAAACACCGGATGCCAACACACATATATGGAGCCTAAAAAATGGTACTGATGAACCTAGTGGCAGGGCAGGAATAAAGACACAGACGTAGAGAATTAACTTGAGGACACAGAGGGGGAATGGGAAGCTAGGATGAAGGGAGAGAGTGGCATGGACATATATACACTACCAAATGTAAAGTAGATAGCTAGTAGGAGGCAGCCGCATAGCACAGGGAGATCAGCTCAATACTTTGTGATGACCTAGAGAGCTGGGAAAGGGAGGGTGGGAGGGAGGCTCACGAGCGAGGGGATATATGTGTACATATAGCTGATTCACTTTGTTCTACAGCAGAAACTAACACAACATTGTAAAGCAATTATACTCCCATAAAGATATTAAAAAAAGAAAAAAGAAGTAAAAGCATGACCTCCCCTGATTAAGATAATTTTTTCTGCCTTTGTACTTCAACTGAAACATGGGCTCTTCCTGGATCCGGAGCCTGCCAGCCTTCAAGCTGGAACTACACCACCAGCTCTCCTGGTTCTCAAGCCTTCTGACTAGGATTGGAACTAGACAATTGGCTCTCCTGGGTCTCCAGCTTGTCAGTCTATCCTGCAGATCTTGGGACTTGACAGTCTCCATAATTGCATGAGCCAATTCCTTTATATATACACACATAGATACACAGAGAGAGAGAGACAGAGAGAGAGACAGAGAGAGAGACAGAGAGAGAGAGAGCGATAAATATAGATAGATATATAGATATCTATTCTGTTGTTTCTGTTTTTCTGGAGAACCCTGATTAATACCCCGACTTTTAACTATGTAGCATGAAAAAAAGGACTCTACCCAATGAAGTAATAGCAGGTAGAAGATTAACAGGGCTTTTTACTTATTTTTAAAATTTATTTATTTATTTATTTTTGGCTGCATTGGGTCTTTGTTGCTGCACACGGGCTTTCTCCAGCTGTGGCGAGCAGGCACTACTCTTCCTTGCGGTGCACGGGCTTCTTGCTGCGGTGGCTTCTCTTGTTGCAGAGCATGGGCTCTAGGCATGCGGGCTTCAGTAGTTGTGGCTCACGGGCTCTAGAGCGTCGGCTCAGCAGTTGTGGTGCATGGGCTTAGTTGCTCCACAGCATGTGGGATCCTCCCAGACCAGGGCTTGAACCCGTGTCCCCTGCATTGGCAGGCGGATTCTCAACCACTGCGCCACCAGGGAAGTCCCTAACAGGGATTTTTAAGTGAAGGACTAAGTTGGCATTAAAAGTATTTATAGTGCTGCTTCTGGGAAGAGAGTAGTAGTAGTCATATTTTCCCTTACTCCTCCTGCTAAGTACAGCTAAAATCCTGACCATTACATATAAAACAAACATTGGAGATCTCTGAAAGGTGGAGAGAAGTCAGACATGCTAGGGACTTCGGGGCCCAAGGAACAACACAGCAGTGAGCTCCCTGGGTTTTCTTTTTGCCTTATTATCTCAGACTTGGAGCTAAAGAAGCTAGTAACTTGGAAATGCCAGTGAGAGCAGACAAAAAACCCCAACAAATGTCTGCTCTGTTTAACAAAATGACCAGGAAAACAACAGCCTAGCAAGACTGAAAACCTTTAGATAATAACTACTTGACTTCAGCCAAACACAACAGAAAAACTGTTTTCTTTGCTGCCTACACCAGCAAAGGCTGAGTGGGCAACCTAGACTTCCACCTTTGTCAGGCTGTAATGAGGTACCCCAACTCCTCCTCCACCTTCCATCAGGGTGGTGTGAGAGGTGATCAAGTAGGGACTGAACCCCTGAAGAGATTTTCATCCCTGAAGGGTGGTAACAGACCCCTGCTCTCTACCACCACCACCAGTGCAGTATCAATGGAGAACACACTGTGAGCCTGGACTTCCATCTCCTCCTGGTAGTAATGAAGGGCACCTTTCCTTCCCCACTGGGGTCAGAGAAACCCTAGTAGAGAATCAGGACTTTACATACTGCCCAGTGGTAATGAGGCCAACACCCACACTAGTGCTTTAGCGAGCACTAAAAAGAGCTATGCAAAGAGATGTACTCAAAAATACTACAATAAATCAAAACAGAATTCTAAAAATGTTCAAGTAACGCACAGGAAGGCAGAAAGATAAACAAGAAATAGCAAGTAAACAGAAAAGACAAAATAAAATGGCATATTTGAATCCCAACATATCAACAATTACATTAATGTAAATGATCTAAACATACCAATTTAAGGACAGAGATTGGGACTTCCCTGGTGGCGCAGTGGTTAAGAATCTGCCTACCAATGCAGGGGACATGAGTTCGGTCCCTGGTCTGGGAAGATCCTACATGCCGCAGAGCAACTAAGCCCATGCGCCACAACTACTGAAACTGCGCTCTAGAGCCCGAGAGCCATAACTACTGAGCCCACGTGCCACAACTACTGAAGCCCGCGCACCTAAAGCCCGTGCTCTGCAACAAGAGAAGCCACCACAATGAGAAGCCAGCGCATTGCAATGAAGAGTAGACCCTGCTCGCCGCAACTAGAAAAAGCCTGTATGCAGCAATGAAGACCTGACGCAGCCAAACATAAATAAATAAAATAAATACATTTATATTAAAAAAAGACAGAGATTGACAAAGTGGATTAAAAAAATGACCTTAACTATATGCTGTTTACAAGAAACTTACCTCAAATATGACGATATAGCTAAAAGCAAAATGATGGCTGAAATATAACATGTAAATATTGATAAAAAAGCAGGAGTTATATTAATATACTCTATTAATTATATTAATATGATTAATTATATTATATTTGATATTAATATCAGATAAAGGTTGAATAAATTAGTTCTTTCTTTAGTCTGTGTGTGATGTTTTTTGGTTCCAAAAAAGAAAACTGTTTTTCTGAAGTAAGGATGCTAGTACTGTGATTTCCATTAAGAGAGTATTAAAAGAACAGTAATGGGACCCAACCTAACCAGCCTGGCTCTAGCATCTAGATTTCTCTAGAACTGCTGGCATTTGAGGAGTTTAAGCTAGGCCTGTGCCACTCAGTCCCAGTGGCTGATTTTCAGCCCATGGAGTGGAGTCACCAAGACAGTGCAACCTTATTTTCAACTCCTTGAGGGTCTACTTTAAAAAAAAAAAAAAAAAAAAAAGGATACCACCAGATGGGAGTGGAGTCAAGTACACGGTTCTTTTTCAACCCCAGGCAAAAAGAGCAAAAAGCTAAAATTAACAGTTGCACATATCTTTCTCTTTCCTTCAATCCCTGACTTTGTCCTCTTTATGAAAAGTATCAGAAATCCAATTTCCCAGCAATTTCCTTAAGCTTCTAAGTATTTACTTGCATGAACTCCTTCTAGGCCCTAGGGAGAATACTGGCAATGGATCATACAGTTAATTTTTCTTAAAAAATCTGCAAAAGAAAGATATATGGTGATTAAAATAAATACAATAGACCACTGTCTATTTCTACTCAGAATTCACCTCTGTCCCTATCTCCTAGTGAGTAGTGTTGGAGCTGAAGTGAGCATTTTGGGGATCCAGTTAGAGGGAGCTGGTTGGACAGACATTGAGCTTAAGTTTAATGAGATATTATAAGGTTCATAATCATAAAGTCTATAGTTAAATTATTGCTAGCTCTCCTACTGTAGGAATACTTCCAGGAATATTCCTACCACCACATGCCAACTCACCAGACATCTGACACAAAGTGTACAGGGCTAGAGGTTGTGGACTGTGACACAAACACACCTGTAGCCTCCTTCCTTACAAATATGTGGGAAGTGGAGGAGAAAGCAGGTTTGGGATGAATGAAACCAGAAATTAGTCAGTGGAAAATTCTTCCAATCATCAAAAATTTAAAACTGTAAGCAGAAAATTAGGTTCCCATTTTGTCTATTCAAAATGGCAAGTCTCTCCTATAGGAATACAGTAGATGCTGTATTTTACAGTTATCTGATAGGGATGAGTAAAATAAAACTTTTCAAAATTCCTGTGTTTATAACAGTACTGTTGTGATTTCTTATTTAAAATAATTTCTTTCATACCTAATTTTGTATCAGTAATTTTGTATTCTTTTTCTAAGAGAGGGTCCCCCAAATTACGTAAGATTTAGGCCTCACAAAAACCTAGATCTGCCCTGGCTATAGACCTGCTTAACTCTCCTATAGTTCTCACAGTTTCTCAACAGAATAAACTACTGAAACCCATAACCTGGTAAGTTTCAAAAGCACGATGCTAAGCAAAAGAAGCCAGAATCAAGAGGTTATATAATGTGTGATTCCACTTATTTAACACCCTGGAGAAGGCAAAACTATAGGGATAAAAAAACAGATCAGTAGTTACTGGGGACTGGAGATGGGAAACTTCTGGGGATTGTTGGAAATGTTCTATAACTTTATTGTGGTGGTGGTTACACAACTGTATGCTTTAGTAAAACTTCATAGAACCATACTCAAAAAGGGGTTAATTTTACTATGTAAATTATTTACTATATAAATTATTCCTCAGTAAGCCTGACTTTAAAAAAAAATGATGGAAGGTAACTTTCATCAAACAATTTGCTAACACTTGCCCAGTGTCACACAACTAATAGGCAGAGCTGGGATTTGTATCCCAAATATTCTAATGTGGAGTCCACACTACCCTTGCATGAGAAGATGCTGCTTATAGCTAAATGATGTTTCCTTCTATTCTGTTTGCTAAGAGGTTTGTTTATTGTTTTATTTTAAAATCACTAATAGGTGTTAAATTTAATGCAATGCCTTTTATTTTTACATTTACTGAGATGATTATATGGGTTTCTCCTATAATCTGTTAATGTGGCCAACTGTGAAAATAGGTTGTCTAATGTTAAACCATCCTTGCTATTCCTAGGATAAATCGCAATTGATCATGACGTATTTCTTTTTTAATAATGTTGGTTTTTATCTTGGTTACCATTTTATTTAGATATTTATTTACATAATTTTCCTTTCTAGTATCGTCCTTGTCTGGTTTAGGTATTTTGGTTATATATATTAGCTTCATAAAAGAGGTGGGAAATGTCTCCTCATTTTCTGTCCTCTGAAATAGTTGTATACGAATAGCTAAGATGATCTGTTTCTTGACATTTGGTAAAATCTGTTAGTAAAAGAAGCAGAGCGTAGTATTCTTTTTGTGGGTATGTTTTAACAAATGCTTCAATTTCTAACAGTTATATAATTATTCGGGTTTTTCTTCTTTTTTTTTTCCAGTACGCGGGCCTCTCACTGATGTGGCCTCTCCCGTTGCGGAGCACAGGCTCTGGACGCGCAGCCTCAGCGGCCATGGCTCATGGGCCCAGCTGCTCCGTGGCATGTGGGATCTTCCCGGACCGGGGCACGAACCCGTGTCCCCTGCATCGGCAGGCGGACTCTCAACCACCTCGCCACCAGGGAAGCCCCCGGGTTTTTCTATTTTTAACTCAATTTTGGTAAGTATTATTTTTCTAGGTAATTGGCTGTTTTATTTAAATTTCTCAAATTTATTGGAGAGGTGTGATCATTATATGTAGCTATGTCTTCTTTTTCTTTTCTCCCATCTTTTATTTGTACCTTTTTTTTTCTAGTTCTGCCTTGGAGAGGTCTTTCCTTAAAAAACCAACAACAACTGGGTTCTGTATTATAGATGCTTTCTATTGCTTCTTTGGTTTCTAGTACACTAATTAACATTCTTTACTTTCTTTAGGTATACTCTTTTGAGTTCTTAATTTTTGTAGTTGGATATTTAGCCCATTAAGTTTTTCTCTTTCTGATGTAAGCATTAAGGATATATATTTTCTTAAAACTTTATAACAACTGAATACCATACATTTTAATATTATAGCATTTTCATTATCATTTAATTCTAAATATTTTTAAAGACTCTATAATGACTTTTCTTTGATGAGTTATTTAGAAGTGCACTGTTAAATTGTCAAACAGATTTTTTTAAGTTACCTTTTTTTATATTGTGGTTAGAAAAATGGCCTGCAAATCAATTCTTTGATATTTGTTAAGACTTGCTTTATTTTCTAGCACAGGGATCACCACACTTTTTAGGTTTTTAGGGCCACACGGTAAATAAGTGTAGGGTTTGCGGAGCAATAAGGTCTCTGTCAGTAATTACTGGATTCTACTGTTGGGCAAAAGCAGCCTTAAGACAATATGTAAATGATTGGGCGTGGCTGCGTTCTGATAAACTTTATTTACAGAAACACATCCTGGCTGGATTTGGTCCATGGGTCATAGTTTGCCAGCTCCTGACCTAGTATATAACTATTTATTGATTGATTTTTATTGAAAATAGTTGACATAGAATATCATGTTAGTTTCAGGTGTATTACCTAGTAATTTGACATTTGGATACATTATGAAATCATCACCACAGTTAGTCTAGTAACCATTTGTCCCCATACGTAATCAATTAAAAAAAATTTTTTTTTTGGACTAGAATGTGCAGTATCTAATTGTTAGGTGCATAATTCTATACATGATTACAGATAAACTTAACGATGTTTTTCAAATCTGCTATATGTTTATGAATTTTTATGTTTTATCTATCAATAATTGACATATACATCTTCCACTCTTATTTTGAATTTCTCCATGTTTTCCAATAATTCTGTCAGTTTTTGTTCACACATTTCATAGGTATGTAAGGTGCATGCAAGTTTGGAACTGTTACAACTTCCTGTTGGTTGATTGTTCCTTTTATCATTATGTAGTGACACCGTTTCAAAAATCCATCTTGTTGTAGAGAACAAAGGTATGGACACCAAGTGGGGGAAGTGGTGGGGGGAGGGGTGGTGGTGGGATGAATTGGGAGATTGGGATTGATATGTATACACTGATGCGTATAAAATGGATGACTAATAAGAACCTGCTGTATAAAAAAATAAATAAAATTAAATTAAAATTAAAAAAAAATCCATCTTGTTGGGACTTCCCTGGTGGCGCAGCGGTTGGGAATCCGCCTGCCAATGCAGGGGACATGGGTTCAATCCCTGGTCCGGGAACATCCCACATGCCGTGGAGCAACTAAGCCCGTGCACCACAGCTACTGAGCCTGCCCTCTAGAGCCCGCAAGCCACAACTACTGAAGCCCGCGAGCCACAACTACTGAAGCTTGCGCACCTAGAGCCCGTGCTACTCAACAAGAGAAGCCACCGCAATGAGAAGCCTGCGCACCGCAACGAAGAGTAGCCCCAGCTGGCCGCAACTAGAGAAAGCCCGTGTGCAGCAACCAAGACCCAATGCAGCCAATAATAAATAAACAAATAAATAAAATAAATCTATAAAAAAATCCATCTTGTTTAATTTAGTTCAATTTCACTTATTTGGGGAGGGGTTTTCTATATTTCTAGAGGCGGTCAGCTGTTCTCTGGGAAATCTAACTATACACACTGAAAACTAATGTTGGAGACACAGCTGTACTTCAACAGTCTAAAGTGTTCTGCTAAAATTACTCATCCGTAGAAACCAGAATGTTTTATTTGGCCAGGAGAAGCAGGGCTGGGAACCACTCTTCAAGACCGTGTTCCCAGCTCATTAAGGGACTCCTACCAGCATCACTGAGAAAGAACACAATTCCCACATCCATAGAACAGGGCCCTGTGAAAAGTGAACTCAGTGAAGGCCCTAAGGCCATGCCAGCAAAACAACACAGGGCAGGGGGAGGGCAGAGCGAGGGCAGAGCAGAGGAAGGGAGAGGAGGGGAGAAACAGAAGTGTAGCCAGTGAAAGAAAAGGGCTCTCAATTCTGGCTCCACTTGTACTAAGTGCGCATGCAGTGAAGGAAGCTCCATCCTTTATCGCTTCTGTACACTTTTCAAAATAATGACTACAGGTGTGCCATGACCAAAAAATAAGGGCTTACAATCAATTAGACCATGCCAGAAAAGAATCATACATCTGTAAGTGTACCTCTCATTTATTCGTACTGTTCATAATGCCTGCTCACCCTTTATCTTTGTCATCTCTCCTTTTCTATCAAAATCTTAGTCCCATCCTCCAAAATTCAGCACAAGTTTCCCCCTCTGTAAAGATCTTCCAAAAGTAGAAACAAGACCATCTTAGGGCTATAATCTAGCAAATAGCTGCAACTTTCACTGAGAAAAGAAAATGCTGAGAAACGGGGAACAGGATCTAGTGTACAAATGAAGAATTATGTGATCGGCAGCAGGAGGAACAGTAAACCCGAAGCCATGTCTATCGTGCCCAATCCAGGGCACCTGGTCGTATTGAGGGGGCTGCTCGGAGAAGCCTTGGCAGGCTCAACCTTTAATCTCCTAGCCTTTTCTGGCCACACATTCCCTGCTCTGGGTACAGGGACACTTGACCACTCAAAGTCTTCTGTAGCCTTGTGGTGGGTCATCAGGGTTTACATTAGCATGGCATATGCCTCTCTGATTTTGTTTCATTTTTCTTAGGTACCATCTTTTCCTTTTTGCTTTTTCACTCTCATAGGCAGCAAGAAACGGGGCATGCTCTACCTTTTCCATCTCTCAGGCTCCTTAACATGTCCTCTCCCTCTCTCTCCAAAAGATTTGACAAAACAATGTTTCTGAATGTAAGTCCCCTGTGAGTTAGTTCTTGCCATCAGAAGTCTTTCTGTCATTCTGAACTGGAATGGGGAATGGGGAATGGGGAATGGGGATGGGGTGGGGGTGGGGAACCCTTTTCCCATTGAATTTTGCTGTTTCTAGTGGCAACTGCTACAGCCTGGTCTACATTCCAGTAATGCTCCTATTTTCATAGCTGAAGATGTCCCTAGCAACAGATCCAGACTTTGTTTATAAAATATGTTTCCAGTTCCCACAGGAAACTTTAAAGTTAGAAAATTTGGAATAAGATGGCACAACTCTGAACTGTTGTCACTTTATGGGTCCTAAAACTCTGAGAGAAAGTAAAGCACTACGACCAATAACACTGTCTCAAAAATACATGACTAAAGAAAAATGTTTCACCTTCTATCTGTGGGGATCTTAAATGCTACACAATTTGTTGCCAGTAACATGTCAGCAGTTGTAATGTATAGAAATATCTAATCACTATGTTGTATACCAGGAACTAACGTAGTGTTGTAGGTTAATTATACTTCAAAAGCAAACAAACTCATAGAAAAAGAGATCAGATTTGTGGTGACCTGAAGCAGGGCGTAGGGGGAGAGAGAACTGGATGAAGGTCCTCAAAAGGTACAAACTTCCAGTTATAATAAGCAAGTATTAGGGATGCAATGCACAGCACTAGTTAATATAATGAACACCACTGTATGTTATCTAGGAAAGTTGTTAAAAGAGTAAATCCTAAGAGCTCTCATCACACGGAAAATGTATTTTCTCTCTTTTTCTTTTAGTTTATATCTATATGAGATAACGGATGCTCACTAAACTTAATTGTGTTAATCATTTCATGATGTACGTAAGTCAAACCAGTATGCTGTACACCTTAAACTTACACAGAGCTGTAATGGGGGTCCTCAATTCCTCCCCTCTGCCTGGAAGAGGTGTGGACGTGACCCATCTTTAGCCAAGAGAATCTGAGCTGTGTTCTGATAGCAGAAAAGGTTTACTATCTTCATGGACACTGCTGATCTCACGTGATTTTTCCAGTCTCCAAGTCACCACCCTGGATAACTACTTGCCTCATGTTGCTCTGTCTGCACGATAATAAAGACCTTATTATTAAAAAAAATTAGATCTCAATAAAACTGGAAGAAAGAAAAAATACAAACAGAGTAGCTAAATAGCAAAACAAACAAAAACATACACAGGACAGGCCCCTGAGGAACCACCCACATTGGGTTAAAGCACCCAAAGCCACAGGAGTCTGACCTCTTCTGTGAACGCTCACACTTAAGCCTGGCTGCGGTGGCAGTAAAAAAAAAGGACTTTTAATGCCAAAACTGAGGGTGCCAGAGGACCTGTCCTATCTTTAAGGTACAAAAATATAGTGGAGATCATGTAAATATCAGAGGACAGCTTTGCAGGCAGAATAGTTGCCTGCCGGCTATCTGTCCAGAATAAGGCATTTTTCCCTTTTATCCTATTTTATTTTTAGCTTAAGGGAAAAAAAAAAAAGGTAACTCAGCTGGGGCAACAGGACCTCAACTCTAGTCTTGAGTGTTACAGCTTCACCCTTCTTCCTTTCTAGTTTATTTTAAATGTTGGAACATTTACATATTTCGGGGCAGTTTTCAAACTATGAGTAATTTCAATTTAACCTGTTCTGGTCAATCTTTGTAGTTGGAGTTAGGTGAATAGAGCCATGGATGCTGGCAGTGGCATTTTGGGTCTTATTAGAATTGTTATGTTTATTGGATGAGTGTATTTGTTACATTTGGAAGCACTGCTATATAAATTCTCCATTCCTGGAACAGAAACTAATAACAATGTTAATAACTCTTACATAGTCCTTATTTTGAGTAAGGCAGTGTTCTAAACGCTCTACACATATTAACTCATTTAATTCGCATGTCAGTCTTACGAGATGGGTACTGTTACTATAAGCTCTGTTTTACAGAGGTGGACATGGAAGCACTTGTCCAAGGTTAATGAGAGAGTGCATCAGGATTTGGATCTAGGTGGTTTTGATTCAGTTTGCTCTTAACCATTATGCAATACTGCCCCTCTAACTTAGAAAACTAGGTGGCTCTCAGGTGGTACTAATCATTAAGCTAGGTACTGGAATCCACAGGGCTTGGTATGTAGAGCCCAGTTTAACAATAATGTATGTTCTTACATTTGAATAACACTCATCTAACTGGGGCAGAAGCTGCTGCATGTGGTGAATAGCTCCCCTCCTCCAAAACAGACAAACAAACAAACATATCCAATTAGTCCAGATATCTGTTAGGAACTCTCCCCCACCACCCCTTCCTCCATCCTATATTTTAGCTGGGGAGAAAATATATCCTGGTTTGCCTAGGCTAGTCCTGGTTTTTGCTTGTCACTCCCACATCCCATCTGATTTAGTATCTGTCTTATTGCAGGCATCCTTTAATACATTAATATGCATTACTACTGTCCAAGTGTGAGAATGGAAATGAGATCACCCTCAGGTTTATTTGACCCCTGAACTCTGCTCTTTGCCGCACAACTGTTAACAGCTCCCAGAACAGCACTCTATGCACACCTTTTGGGAAGTGCCAGTATAGAGGAGTGACAAAGGAAGTCCTAGAAGTCTTAGATTCTAGTTCCAACTTTTGTGATCTTGGGCAGATCATTTACTTTATGCCACAGTCTTCCTATTTGTGGAATGATGAAGTCAGACTTCTATGATTTATGATTTTCTGGTTCAGGCCAATTTCTATTAAGAATGCAGTATACCCTGGACAAGTCAAAATTTCCAGAGTGAGGTGAAATGTTGAAGTACAGAGGTATAGGGTAACATTAAAAAAAATATAGGTGAACATGGCCCGTTATATGACTATGTGAGTTACGTCATGTCCCCTGAACAGAAATTTCAAAAGGAAAAGGCCTATGAGGCTGCAGTTAGACCTGCTACCCACTCACTCTTGTTGTAAAGTGTGAGCCCAAGGAAGAGAAATGTTACAATGGAAAAGCACACTGTTTCTGTTGTGACTGCCCTATAGCCTTCACAGAGACTTCAACTACCTATTACATTACTTAATGTATGCCTTTAATGTGCATCTTGTGAATTGTTAAAGGTGGGTGTAATGTTCACAAGCCCTGCTTCAGAATGCTTAACTTTCTTGCCAGGCTTGGCAGTGGAAAACCCAGATCTTAACTGCCTTTTTGTGTAGCTTAGGAAAAGGTACTTTATTGCTTTATCCTTAAAGTTTCCTGCTGTTAAACTAGGCTTAAGGATATTAACCAAACAACTAACTGCCAGCTACACAGGAAATATACAGAGAGGGGCTTGTGTTTGGAATCATCTTCAAGAACTGTAACTCTGAGGTCTTACATGATAGAGTGGGATAAAGCTGAGATCTAACAGTCTTAAAGGGGTAAATAAATAAGAGACTGAAACAAAAATTTGGCACTACCATAAAAAGATGGTCCCACTATAATAAGAGATATATTCTTATAATTTTGATACAGTTACTTCTACCTTTTGTTCTGTCTCTCTGTGTATATATGCATACATATCTGGAATTACATGTCATATACAAATACTTTATCTTTTAATATTATATCATGAGTATTTTCCCATGTCAGTAGTCTTGAAAAACATTTTTAATGTCTATGTGATAAACTGGTGTTTGCCTACACTATATTTACTTTGTTCTTCTATCATTACTTAGATTCCTTCTAAAAGTTGCCTTTGTAAATTTATTGTCATAGACAGCTTTATAAATTTCATGCATTTCTGATTAGAACAGAATTCTAGAAGAGAAATTACATTGTAAGAAGGTATGTGTGTTTTTTAAGGGTTTTAACAACTTCTAAACTGTTTTTCAGATGGTTTGGGGTCAGTTTTAAAGTCATCAACATGTATAAAAACACCTGTTTCATCACACTACAGCAAATACTGAATTTTTAAACATTGCTAAGAGGTAAAAATGATACTGCATTTTAATTTGCATTCATTTGATATGACCAAGAGTAAATATTTTGGTTTTTATTAGCTTGTGTATTTCTTATATGAACAGAATGTCTTAACCTTTGTTTGTCAAGAAGGGTTTTAATGTTTTCTTACCAATTTGTATAAATCTTTTAATGTTAAGGTTAATTTAAGAAGTTGTTTTATCTTTTAATTTTTAAAATTATATTTGGGGCTTCCCTGGTGGCGCAGTGGTTGAGAGTCCGCCTGCCGATGCAGGGGACATGGGTTCGTGCCCTGGTCCGGGAAGATCCCACATGCCGCAGAGCGGCTGGGCCCGTGAACCATGGCTGCTGAGCCTGCGTGTCCGGAGCCTGTGCTCCGCAATGGGAGAGGCCACAACAGTGAGAGGCCCGCGTACCGCAAAAAAAAAAAAAAAAAATATATATATATATTTGACCTAGAGATGTTTTAAATTGTAATGAGATCGAATATATCACCTTTTTTCATTGCAGTTATGCTTTGCAAAGTTCACCCTACTCTTAAGTAGATACTTTTATCTAGTTTAAAAAAATTTTTGATCTTTATTTTTAAAAACATTTAACTTAAATCCTATAGAGTAGATTTTTTTGTATGGTATAAAGCTCTAACTTTATTATCTTTTCAAATATTTAATCAGTTGTCCTAACATCCTGCTGAAGGATTCTTCTCTCCCACATTATCTTATTACAGCACTTTCATTTAATCAAAACAAAAATCATACATATGCTCGGGTCTGGTTCCATTGATCTGCCTGTGAGTCTTCTATGGGTACCATACCATCATTTATTTTAAAAAACATACTGAACTTTCTTTTTTATTTTTGAAATGGCTATCACATTGGGGTGCAGGGAGTAACAAAAGAGGGAATGCCAGATTCAGGCCAACATCTTTGAGAGAGGTAGAAAGGGCCAGGGATGGATGGAGGTCAGTAAGGATGCTGGGACAGAAGTTAAGCTGTTTCTCTCCGGAATCTCACATCACACCTTTGTCACTCAATAGCTGTTTGGCTTTGGGTAGGTTAATTCACCTTTCTGTGCCATGATTTCCTTATATGTAAAATGAGGTTGTTAAGAGGTTGAGTGAGTTAGTGTGAAACTCTTAGAACAATGCACAGCTCATGGCAAAATTATCAGTTAGTTATTTGAAGCTATCTTCCACTTCCATCATGTCGCTGAAATTACTCTTCTAAGGACATCAATGATTCCTTAATTGTCAATTGGGACAGAGATTAAACTTATAGGCTCTCTAGAATCAGGCTGCCTGGATTAGAATAATACCTCTGCCATTTAATGTTGTGTGACCATGGCAAATTTACTTGGTCTTTCTGTGTCTTAATTTCTTCATCTATAAAATGGGAATATTAATAGTGCCAACCTTATAGGGGTATTACATGGAGTCTTGACATAATAAATGTAAATTGCTTAGCACACTGTCTACCACATAAGTAAATTCTCAGGAAATGTTCATTATAACCATCGTCTTACCTGACTGCCTTGGGGCACTTGACACTGATGTTGACCCTCAACTTTTTGATACACTCTCCTCCTTTGTGTTCTGGCATACTATGGTTCTCAACCCATCACTTCATGCACTCTCTTCTTTTACCTATCCTGTAAAATGCTGGCATTCTCCGAGGTGTCCTCCACTTACCTTATTCTTTGGTGACCATACACTTCCCTGGTGTTCCTTCCTCTAAGCCAGGAGTTGGCAAAATTTTTAGTAGAGGACCAGATAGATAATACTTTAGGCTTGTGGACCCTACAATCTCTGTCACAACTACACATTGAATCATGCAAGCATTCACTGAAAATATGTAAATGAGCAGGCATGGTTATGTTACAACAAAACTTTGTACACAAAAACAGGCAGTCAGAAAATGGGCCATAGTTTTCCAACTCTTCTTCTAGGTAGTTGTTACAGCTCAGGTATCCCTGGATTAGACTACTCATCACATTGCATCTGTCCTCCCTTCTGGACTGTGGGCTACCTGACAGCCTGGCGTCCTTCCATCCTTGCATGTTCTGCATGTAGCAGAAAATCTTGCAGATATATTAAATCAACATCTGCAGAAACATTGAATGAGTTGAGCATATAATATCAATCTTAACAGTTAAAAACTTTGTTGTGCTGTAAGGAAGAAGGCATTTCTTCCATATGACCCCCTCAGTAGCTCCCAAAACAAACTATAGAGAAGACCTCATGGCCTGTATAACACACTGAAATGCCTAGTAGAATTAATCTTTCTTCCCCAAATGTGAAAAGGAAATTCAGGTCCAGGAAATTCACAATTTCAAGGACCAAGTAATATTGCAGGCATCAAAATAGAGCTGTCCAGCATGATCTATAAAACAGGACGTACTTTATAGGAATTGAGAAACAGCTGTTTCCCCATTTCTGTTTTAAAAAGGGGAATAGGCTACAGGGCTCAGAGGTATAGGCTAAGCATATGGAAAGAATTTATTTGCTTAAAGAAATGTGACATGGAGCTGGCAAAGGGCTCAGTGTGTAAGAGATAATGTCCTGGTGGGTGAAATTAATAGGCTAAGAAGGATATATACAGAGTCATTTCAGCATTGTGATTAATGAAAAAGGAAACACCAATAAACACTGAAGGGAAAAAAAGAAAAGTAAAGTTGAAGCTGGAAAGAACTGAATATGCTCTAGGGAAGACACTAGCTTCAAGAACCAAACATCACTTGCAATAATAATGACTTTAGTAAAATAAATTTTAGATAAAGATGACACTAGTTTAGGGGAAAATATGGAAACCAAAACTTGAGTCACAAGTAACAGTGTGAATATTGAGTTTCTCTAAAAACAGTTAGAGAATACTTACAGACCTAAGAATACCTGGAAAATATATTAAAGACTCCAGGGAAGAATTTTAGACTTCTGGAATATCTTTAGAATAGGTAATAGACAAAGAAGCACGTTTTAACTTTTTCCTTTTAATTTCCATGTTTAAACTTAACCAGTAATAATATTTTTAGTATAATTAAACATTTGCTGAACTCCTTTTATGGGAGCTTACTCATTTTGTGTGACTCAACATATTCTCTCAAGTGGCAATTACCAGGCAGCACTCTTTAGAATTTTGTAAAATTATAAAATCATTATTGCTGTGAAAAAAGGACCTAAGATTTTCTTAAAAAGTAACTCAGTCAGGGCTTCCCTGGTGGCGCAGTGGTTGAGAGTCCGCCTGCCGATGCAGGGGACACGGGTTCGTGCCCCAGTCCGGGAAGATCCCACATGCAGCAGAGCGGCTAGGCCCGTGAGCCATGGCCGCTGAGCTTGCGCATCCGGAGCCTGTGCTCCGCAACGGGAGAGGCCACAACAGTGAGAGGCCCACGTACAGAAAAAAATAAATAAATTAAAAAAAAAAAAAGACACTCAGTCAATGTTGATTTTCTTCAGTTTTCTACTTCCTCCTGCCTCTTAAGAATTATGAGAGGATTCATTATGTGGCTACATTAATTCATTCATCCTTCAAATATTTAATGAGCACCTACTATGTACCAGGTACTGTGGTAAGCACAGAGGAGGCAAGATGAATAAGATACAATCCTTACTCTGAAAAGCTGACAATATAGTGAGAACAACAGACATGTGTATAAGCAATTAAAATGCAATGTGATGTTATAGTGATAGAGAACAGACATAAAGTGGTCAGGGACTTGGGGTGGGGGGAGGGTGGGACTATAAAGGGCACACTAGGGAATTTTCTAAGGTGACAGGACTGTTTGCATATTGATTGTGGTGGTGGTCATACACATCTGTAAGTGTGTTAAAATTCATACACCTGTATGTCAAAAGAAAAAAAAGGATAATTTTACTGTACAACAATTTAAAAAATAAAATGAAAAACAATGTGATAATGCCCAACAACAGGAGAACAGATAAATAAACTCTGGTATATTCATATGACGGAACACCACTGAGCAATAAAAGGAATGGACCACTGATAAATGCAGCAATATGGATGAGTCTCAAAACCACGATGGAAAGCTGAGTGAAAGAAGCAGGATACAACGAAATACAGCCTGTATGATTCCATTTATATGAAATCTAGAGTAGGCAACATTAACATAGGACGACAGAAATCAGATCAGTGGTGGCTTCTGTATGGGAGGGTGAGGGTGGGGTAGGGATTGACTGGGAAGGGAACTCAGGGAACTTTCAGGTGTGATTGAAATGCTCTAGGTCAAAACTGATCGAACTTAACATTTGAGTACCTCAATACATGTAAATTATATAACTCAATAAATAATATGCATTTAAGCTATCTTGGCTTGTCTTTCACAACACAGAATTTCTAATTGTGTTTAAAGTTGTAAAAAAAACATTAACCTCTCTACCATATGCTACCATTTTCTTTTAAAGTTAAATTAGAATTTCTTTTGATTTCTTAATGAAATAAACATAATATCCAATAATAAATCTCATGGCAAACATAATTAAAATGCAAGTGAAGAGTATGCAGCAGTAGGGGGACAAGGAGGCCAGAACTCTGCATTCTGTTGGGGTGAGGGTCTGTTACCAGGGAAGGCATTCAGGAAGAAATGAATCTCATTGGGATGCTGAAGAAAGAGTAGGCGTTCAATGCAAAGACCAGGAAAGGAATGGCTTTCCAGAACAACATGTGCAAAGTCATGGATGCGAGAGGGCTGGGGCATGTCCTTCTGGGTGAGGTGCACACAGGGGAAATGAAGCTGTAAAGGAGGGCTGGGCCCAGACTGTAAAGATCACCCGTTTCCCTCCCCAACCCTCCAGTGCACCAGTGCTAAGGGCTTTATGTGGACAGTTTAATTTAATCAAAACCGTCTCCATTTTTCAGAACTGGGGCTTGCAAGGTGCAGGGCCTCACCCAGGTCCCTTGCCCATTAAGCATTCCCACACAGATAGCTCAGGCTTTCACTCTCATCCTCAACAGTGTGCTGCCTCCTATTTGCCATGCTTGAGGAGTCTGGCCTTGATTATGATGCTGATGGGACCTAATGGAAGCTTTTGCCTGTCCAGAATCTGCTTTAAAGAGATAACTGGGCTCTGACAAGAATGGATCAGTTGAATTGTGGTTCAGTCTTTTTTTCCTGCCTCAATTCCCTTGAGAACTACTTTTAATATCATTAGTAATGATGGCTAAGCAGTGATCGTCAAAGGCTGTCTCCATGCCCACCCCATCCCCACTCTACAATTACTCCCCCTGACAAGAGGTTCTAATTTTGGGATTGGGTCAGCAACTAGGTGATCGTTCTATAAGTCTCTAAGTGGGAGATGGTGTACCCTTGGGATCCCCAGATCTAAATGTGAACATGTATGGAGTGGAGGGGCTGGTACTGGGGAATTTTGTACAGATGCCTGAGATCCTGAGGTAAGTGGATTTGCTGATCAGCTAGTTTCCAGGTCTTGGTGATGATCCAGATTTCCTGGCCCCTGGACCACCTGAGGTATGGAACTCTGTCAGGCCTGGAGGTTTTACAGACATCCTCGAAAAGAGGACATTGCCTCTGTGGTGCTCTAAGGATTATGGTTCTCTGCTAGAGGGGACCACAAGAAGGCTCTCAGAAGAACCCAGGCCCTGATTTCAGGACAGACACTTCCTAGGAAGTTCCATCTACTGAACAGAGATGAAGATTGAGCAAAGGGCTTGGCACTGGCATTGGAGAGTTGCCTTAATTGATAATGGATTTAAAATAATCACAACAAAGCAGTGCAGAGCTCTGTAACCTATCAAGTATATTCACATTCATTATCTAAAAATGATTTTGAGTCCCCCTAAAATGCTGGAGGCCAGATGAAGAAACTGAGGCTTAGGGGGGTTAAACTGTTGACACTTGCATAGTTTGCCCGCCTGCCTGATTTTTTTTCCTTATTTCTCTCCCTCCCTTTCTGCCCAACTTCCTTCCTTCAGTTTTAAAAAATATCCAGCTATTAGAGTTAACTATGGGCCATCTTATTTTAGAAAGGATTTAAGGCAGCTTACAAGGTGACGCACACACAAAAAAGATAGTATAAATTAAAAGTGGGAGTGAATATGAAAGAAAAATAAAAATTAGAACTGAAATCAATCCAAGAGTTACACTAAAGATGTTATAATGACCTATATATTTGCCAATGTGAAAAAAGGAAACCTTATCACTATTCAGAGTGGCCAGTGGCTAAAAACAATAATAGCAACAACAACAAAACAATCAATTCCTCAGGAGAAGTATGATTTTGGGTTCTTAATAATTACAACACAAGTCAAAATGCACAGCAACTTCCTTTGATAACTTAACAGCTTTGAACTAGGCCTAAAAGGTAATTCTGGTTTTCACACAAGAGAAACTACCATGTCATGTTTTAAAGAACATGAAGAGTAGACTACCTCTCTGAACTCCTGCAGCAAATTCCATTTACAGAAACCAAAGCGGATGAGACCCAGTGAACTCATTAGTTGTTGAAACAGTTTCAGGACCAAGGGAGACAGGCAGGGTGACTATTTCCGCGTTTGCTGCAGGGGAAGAGACAAAAACCCACCTACCATGCTACAGGAATAAATAGGTCTTCATGGAGATATTTCACCTTATTTTGTAAATTGTTTTAACTTCATGATTAGGACTTGGTGGCAAATATTACACAATCTTTTTACATCTTATGTTTCTACTGAGGACTGTTCCGGAGCGCCACTTTCTATGTTGTACATCTTGCTGCCTTCAGGCCCCAGGGCAGGGTTTATTTATGTTGGCTATTTTATACTTTCTTCACTCAACCCTCCAGTTTCCCTTACTTTTATGCCAAGGAATGAGCACAGAGTTTTTCCTTTTTATAATTTATATATGCAGAAAATACATCCAAGTCAGTAATGCCCCTTTCATCCACAGGAAGAATCTGGGGCTACCTGACTCATCGACATGACAAGCCCAGAAACAGAAAACGCAATCTGGCTGAAAGGCAAAAATGAGTGGAAACTTCTAAGCCAGTATACAGCTAAGGTGCTATGTCATATGAAATTAATTCTCTGAGGTCAACAATTAGAATCAGGTTACAGCCCATACATAATTCTCCCTGCTAATTACGTGACCCAATATTTATTTCATTGAGCGAGATGCCCAGCCATGACTTCCAAGTGTGGGCTTGGGGCAGAGGGAAGGGAGCAGCCAGCCAGAGAAATAGCCACCCCTTTCTTTTACAAGCAGACATGTATCCCACGTCCCCAACTGAGACAATTTCCCTACCTTTCTAAGTGAGAGATCAGATGTGTCGTGCTCCTCCCTTTCCGGCAAAATGAGGCATTTGAGATCACGGAGCTCTTTAGTAAGATGCATAAGATGCCTGAAGAAGCTGAGTCTGTTCTGTCATGAGAACCTGGAGGTGAGATGGTAACAAAACCACCTTGTGTATGGGAAAGAGGAGGAAGCCAGGCAGGAATGGAGTGGCTGGAATGGTGTAGGTATGCATCTTTGGACTTCTGAAGATGTATCCCCCCAATAAAGACATTCAGAGTGCCATATGGAAATGTTGGATGAATGAGAGTACCATGAACAGGAATCACTAAAATCCAGGGAATAAATGAGGACAACAGCCCTCACTTAAATGAGGTGTCAAGCAGTGCCCGAGGGGTTGGTGGGGCTGCGGAACAGCAGACACTGGATCTGTAAGCTGGCACCTCCCATGTGAGACTCACCAGTAATAGAAATAATCGCGTCAGCAGATGCTATCACCCTACGGTGAGTGACTGCTCTGTGCCAGGCACCGCACCAAAAGTTTTATGCCTATGACCTCGCTGAGGAGTGCTGCCCCCTCCCTTCCCACACAGCTCCCAGGTGGTCCTTTGCCATTTGGGGACATTTTTCCCCTTATGGGATGTCCTCGATGTTCAAACAAGTCAATGGCACCTGAATAACAAAGCTGGGTGCTGAGGATTTTGAGGATGGGGAGGCATCTACGCCATGACTGGTTTGCTGCTGGCCCTGAATCACGAGGCTGCTGAGAGGGTCAGGGTCACCAGCTGTGTGACCTGGGGGCCGATGGGAAGGTGTGACCTCCCCAACCTCTTGCTTTCTCCCATCATTCTTATTTCTGCCCCAAAATCGACACATGGTGAAAGAAAAGAAGGGAAAGACTGATGCCTATAGCTGAAGTGTGCAGTTTAATGGCCAGAAACCAGACTTGTCTCATGTAATCAAATCATCATAGTGTCGGTGACAGAGTAAAGACAGTTGAAAAAACAGTTACTATTCCAACTCCCAATTTTCAAGTTATTGTTGGGGCTGAAATTTCTCTCACCTCAAGAGTTTTTATTCTGGAAAATATCCAAAGCACACTTTTTAGCCATATTCGGGTAACTGAAACATGAAAAAAATAGCAATGTTTTTCAGCCATATTAAACTCTAACCAGATGCTCTTAAAAACCTTTTTGCATGTACACAGCATCTTTTATTTTAGAGGAGAGTCATTTTATTTGCCCTGAATTATATCCACCGTAGACTGATGCATACAATCTCCAGAGAGGAAGCAAAGAGGACCCCATCGGCCTTTCTAATTCTCCCTCTCTACTCACACCACTGGGAATCCAAGTCAGATCAATTTAACAAACATTTACTGAATACTTTCTGCATACCAGGAACAAAGCTGAAGAACGTGGAAAGTTGGCATGAATTTAACCAACTTGCAAAGTGAAAATGACATGTAGGATTCCTGTAAAAAGTATTAGGGCCAGGACCCTACCTGAATAGCTCACCTGACTGTTTGGCTCACCTAAAAGGCAGTGCTTCTGACACCTTTTCTTCTATTAACCAGTAGGCAAAGAGAGAAATGGCTTGGGAATTTGGAGGAAAAGCAGCGTGGAGAAAAGCTATGACAGACTATTCTCAGGTCACCACCCTCAGGAAAACCCCAGAGCATGACCCAGCAGTAACTTGCTTGGTCCCCCACCAACCACTTTGACTCCTTCCATCCTCTACGTGAATGCCAGAAAGATCTTTTAAACATGTAAATAAACTATATAAACTTCCAGGTTAAAACTCCATATCAGTTTGCTTTTATACTTAGAATTACACCTGTACTCCCTACCACAAACCAAAGGCCCTGCCATGACTGGGCCTCCACTTACCCCTTCAGCCTCCCCTGTTCTCCTCCTTGGCCCACTATACCCCAGGCACACTGACCTCCTGCGGTTCCTAGAACATGCCACCCCGCTTCTTGCCTCAGAGCATTTATGTTTATTGTTCTCATACCTGGACCACTCCTCCTGGTCTAGCTCCTTCACAATACTCAGGTCCAGCTTAAATGTCACCTCTTCAGAGGTCTCCTCTGACATCCAAAGTGGGCCCTCCCCTCCCTCTCCATTCTCTGCCATGATTTTCTCTTACTTCCTACCACAGCTATATCACAAGTTATAATTAACTGATTTATTTGTTAACTTTTAATTTATTTGATCCCTCCCATAGATTTAAAATTCCAAGATGGCAGGAACCAACAACATCTGTTTTTTTGGTCATATCTTCAGTGTTCACGATAGTCTCTGGACACAGCAGAAAGGCAATAAATAATTGTTGGATGGATGAATAAAGTGAATATAATTGCAAATAGTAAATTAAAAAAAACAATAGAAGTGGGTCAGCTTTTTATTTTATGTTTTTGCTACCATAAATACTATTATACTACTGTAAATCTTGGATTTCTCTTTGAGGTTTTTCATGTATTCATTTTAACCAGGACCACCCTGACTGAACTTAAGAGGCTAAAAGAATGAAGACCTAACTTATGGCTACAATTAGAAAGTTTCAAAATGAATGCTTTATAACACCGGGTTTGGCATATAATACATTTTAAATAAGGGAGGATTAGCCCTTTCTCATTTAAAGATATTTGTGGTTGAAAGCAGAGCTGCTATTATGTATGTAGCGCAGTGTTTCTTAAGAAAAATTACAAAAGAACCTTAAAGTCAAGCACCAGAACACTAAGAATGGAGATTATACGATGCATTCCTGGAAAGCTATTGTGAAGCTGGTCTGAGTGGAACATCCTTGTCACCCCGCCATCTGGCTCTGGCTTAGGATGCCAAACAATGGAGTTGCATGGAAACTCAGAAGTACCCTGGGTACCAGGCCTTCCTCCTCACCCCTGCCCAGCGACTAAAAATTAAGATCTGGAGTCTTCAGACTGTGTTCTGTCTGGTTCTTTGGCCCGTAAGAACCATGACTGGTCTGGCCACACCAGAAAGGGAGGTCTAGAGTCCTCTTCCTGCCTAGGGATGCTCTCTGGAGGGCCCAGAGTGAGCCCTGGCCACTGGTTTACTGGATGCAGAGGAGCCTTTCTCTGATCACGTCCTGACTTGCTCAGCCCTTAGGATCAATCGTTCTCCTTGGTTTCCTCAGTGTATTTACTTTTTCTGCTAGGACTACAGCTGCTCAGCACCTAGTTTATTTGGATGGGGTTCAGCTTCCTTGTATAATTCTTGTCTTTCCATGTCTCCTGCTCCACATTCCCTAACTGCTGCTTGGGTTCTGGCCCCAACTCAGGCAGCTCACTTGGAATCACGCTGTAGCCCCCTACCCAGATTCTCCCTGCAGGGCAGAAATACCCCCTTGCATTTGTAAGGTTGTAATGTATGCTGCTCGTCCCCATGCTGGGGCCGACTCACCCATTCCCCATCCCCACCCCACAGGGGTCCTAGCATCCTTCATCAGTAAAGTGCATAGAGGTGACACTAGTAGCCCCCTCAGGTCACAGGGATAGCCTTGCTTAAACCCAGGGATGACTTTGGGGAATCTGGGATATAGTGGCTTCCTTAAGGCTTTATGTCAAGTAGAGGGCACCCAGTGGTGTGAAATTTAAACCTGAGTTACACAATTTTCATGAATAAAACATGAGGCTAAAGTTAGATGAGCACTGAGTTTCTTCTCAGGAGAAACATACCAGAGTCCCACAAAGAGGCCTTCTGGTTCCAAATCCTGAAGGTTTCCGACTATACCTCCCTGACTATAATTTTTCTGCTAAAATGCCTCTGGTGGCTCCCCACTGTCTATGGAATACAGTTATAACATCTGGCATCAAAGCATCAAGGCTCTTAACATCTTGGACCCAAATAAAAATTCCACATTACCTAAGACAAAGCTGGACACCTTACTCCTGTCCTTCGGGCATGGGGGCAGCTTGCCACTGCTGAGCCCATCATGTGCTCTCGTGCCAGCGTGCCTGTGCTCACATGGTGCCCTCTGCTGAGAATGCTCTCCTTTACCCTTCCCCTGGCAGAAACCTACTCCTCCTCCCCCAAGGCATCCAGTTCAAATATTTCCACACCCACCTCTACCCCATGCAACCTCTCTGCCCTGCAGTTCACATAGACTCAGACAGCACTATGTTTAGCCCTATGTTATAATGCATAAAGCATTACAATTAGAATTTTGATGTGTGCCTCTCCTACTAGATTCTGAGTTTTGCGCGGTATATTGTGGGCACTCAGTAAGTATCTGTTGAAGTGAACTGAAAATTGTGTGCTTATACTTGTATACCTGTCCTTTAGGCTATTAAAGACAAAAGTTACTAAGGCAAGATTTGAGCTGAAAAATTAAACAAGCTTTCTGCTGATATAACATGTCTTTATAAGATGTGTCATTAGAAAGGAAAACAAGATTAGAATGAAACAACATTTTAAAGAGAAGAAGGGCTGATAGGGGAGAAATACTTCTAACTCATGTATTTTCCTGTTCACAAAGGAACTTTCTAGCCAAGAAGAAAACATTGGTCCAATTTGAGATGCTGCTGGAATTATTCCTTCTCTCCTTTTTTCTCTAGTTTTGGGAGAACTAGTACCCATTTGGAAAAGTAATGGAGATGCAAAAGTGAAGAGAGCTATGCAGTGATATATACCAACATGGCTACAGAGTCATGATATAGCTATGCCAAGAGAAAAGCATTACATAATGACATCAAAATAGGACACTTGAGGAATGTCTTAGAGCTAAAACAGCTGTCACCTGGTATTTTGGCATTCTTGAAGTATATGAAGAAATAGCACCTGGAAACCGAAAAGTACAAATTATTTGTAACAACAAGATTCCGAAGTCAAAAATATGTTTTCCTCATCTTTTTAAAAAAGTTAACCTGGCGACTTCCCTGGTGGTCCAGTGGTAAAGAATCTGCCTTCCAATGCAGGGGACGTGGGTTCGATTCCTACTCAGGGAACTAAGATCCCACATGCCACACGGCAGCTAAGCCTGCGCGCCACAACTACTGAGCTTGCGTGCCTCAACTAGAGCCTGCGTGCCGCAAACTACAGAGCCCACGCACGCCACAACTACAGAGTCCATGTGCCCTAGGGCCTGCCCGCCACAACTAGAGAAGAGAAAACCCGTATGCCGCAACTAGAGAGAAGGCTGCGTGCTGAAACAAAGAGTACGTGCGCCACAACAAAAGATCCCGCATGCTGCAACTAAGACCCGATGCAGCCAAAAATAAATAAATAAAATCTTTAAAAATAAATAAATAAAAAGTTAACCTGTTAGCATCATTTTCACTTTAGAAAAATGTGAAACCCTAAAATATGTATAATTCCAAAACATTGCCCACAGGTGGGTTTCAAAAGAAGAGAGAGTCACCTCTCATTATACCAGGTTTTCCTAAACAGACCTGTTTCACTGGGAGATACTTTTCTATTTTGCGGCTTATCCAGACCTCTTTTTTAAAAAAAATTTTTATCGGAGTACAGTGGTTTACAATGTTGTGTTAATTTCAGGTGTACAGCAAAGTGAATCAGTTATACATATTATCCAGACTTCTTATTTTTATGTATAAGTCACTAATCCCACCCTTAGGGAAGATGAAGGAGAGGATAATATGTGAAATTTAAATCTGTCAATTTTGCTGCTGGTAAATGTCTGTTAGGAAAAAGTTTAAAAGCCTGGAATTTAAAAGTGACTGAGAGGTTTAATATGTGTGCTTTCTTCTTTCTTGACCTTCCAGCTCATTGAGATGTTGTTTTAAAGTTGCTTTAGTCTAGAGTTGCTTCTTTCCTCTGTCCACTTGGTCAAAGTGGTTGGTGATGCTTCCTCCATACAATACATATTTATTGTGCTCTGACTGTGTGCTTGGGGCTGGGGCTACAGTGTTGGAAGGTGCACTCTGCTCTAGGAACTCCCACTCTACTGGGGGAGAGACAAGTATGTTGGCAGTTGCAATTAAAGTGGGATTGAGGGTAAGGTGCAGTTAAGCTCTGGGTGCCTTGGGAGTACCAGGGAGGAACATAATCCACGTGGGGTGGGGAGAGGACAGTGGAAGGATGGGTCTGGAATCTGAGTCAGGAAAAAGTGAGGCATGCCCAGGAACACTGTCTGTGATAACCTGTGATCCAGCTCTGCTACTGAGACCTCTGTATTTCTTTTCACAATTCACAGAAATAAACAAACAAAAAACGACAGTTTTAAATGAGTTTCAACCTCACTATATTTTTAAGAACTGATACTGATATATCTCCCAACACCTTACAGACATCTGCAGTGATAACTATTAGTAAGAGTTGAGCAAAAGGCTTAGAGTTAGGTTTTCCTGGATAATTTTCAAGTCATCAATTGACAGACTCACAGAATATTAGTGCTTAAACAGAACCAAGATATCTTTCAGTGCAAAACCTTCACAGAGGAGGAAATTGAAGCTCAGGGTCAGTGAAAAAATAACCACTAGAAGATTAGGAATATTTTTTTCCCTGCTATTTTCCTTCTTTACTTGGTTGCTTGGTCACCTGTAAGTAGGTGGAAAATGACCCTTTAGAGAATCTGTTCTGCTTATGTACACATACTCATAATTCCATCATCTGTCTGTTCTACTACAGAACTACGATTCAGCTCAGCTTTCCTCTTTCCTCCCCTGAAGATATCCATTTGCAGTAGACACTGTGACATGAAGGCTATAGGAAGGGGAGAGAATGCCTGTCCTTGGGGCTCAGTTTTTGAAATTTAATTGACAGACTAATATTAATCCCATGGATCCAAAGAAATTTTAATCATGATGAAATTTATGATAATTATATTTTAGGATATACACAAGCAGAGACAGTTACGTTAGTTCTGGAAAAGAGGCCCAGTGGATACTGTGCAAACAGAAAATTAAGAATTATTAAAACAACAAATGGATATTATCTCATACAGTTGCTTATATTTCAAAAGTCTATATTATTAGTATAATTTTAAGCGAAAAGCTGTTCTTTAACCCTTTCAAAGCTGACTGAACAAAAAGTGAAAAGTCTGATTTAGGCCCACTGTGGTATGTCAGAATCTCTTCAATATGCCATGTGAAAAGGGGAAGTTTGATAAGGAATTTACTTTTCTGTATTCATAAATACAATACTATAGCAATGCTGTCTAACAGAGATATATTACAAGGCACCTATGTAATGTTAATTTTCTAGTAGTCTCATTAAAAAGAAAAATGGTAAAAATAAATTTTAAAAATTGTGGTAAAATATAAATAACATGAAACTTATCATCTTAGCCATTTTTGAGTGTATAATTCAGTAGAATTAAGTACATACATTCACACTGTTGTGCAACCATCATCACTATCTGTCTCCAGAATTTTTGTGTCACCCCAAACATAAATTCTATACTCATGAAACAATAACTTCCTATTCTCCCTTCCCCCAGCCCTTGGTAACCTTATTCTACTTTCTGTCTCTATGAATCTCACTATTCTAGGTACCTGATACAAGTGGAATCAGACATTATTTATTCTTTTGTGACTGGCTTATTTCACTTAGCATTTGTCTTCAAAGTTCATCCATGTTGCAGCATATATCAGATTTCCATTCCTTTTTAAAGGTTGAATAATATTCCATTGTAGGTATATACTACATTTTGCTTATCTACTCATCTGTTGTTGGACATTTTAGTTGTTTCCACTTTTTGGCTACTGTGAAGGTAAAAATAACTTTAATGTATTTTATTTAACTCAATATATCCAAAGTATTAATATTTCAATATGTAGTTAATATAAAAATAATTAATGAGATACCTTATTTTTTTTTGTAGTAAGTCCCTGAAATTCAATGTTTATTTCACAATTATAGCACATCTCAACTTGGATTAGCCAAATTTCTTGTACTAACTAGCCACATTTAGCTAGCAGTTAATATAGGAGGGTTTGCAGTCAAGATTCGGTAAATCATGACTCCTCCTGGAATATATCATAGTGGATAATTCTACTTTATTGGTTCTCATACAGCCCAAGTGTTTAGAACTGGGGCTCTGGAGTCAGACCAATCTAAATTCAAATTTCAGATCTCTCACTAATTAGTTCAATTATGTTAGAAAGGTTGCTTAGTATTTCCAAATGTCAGTTCCTTTACCTGTAAGGTGGAGAAAAAATACAATTTCTCCCATAGGGTTGTTGTGTGGATTAACATTAGGTAACATGGGGCTTCCCTGGTGGTCCAGTGGTTTAGAATCTGCCTTTCAATACAGGGGATGCGGGTTCGATCCCTGGCCAGGGACCTAAGATCCCACATGTGTTGGGGCAACTAAGCCCGTGAGCCACAACTACTGAGCCCGCACTCTCTGGAGCCTGCCTGCCACAACTAGAGAAGCCCACGTGCCTGCAACTAGAGAAGCCCGCACACCGCAACAAAGAATAACCCATGTGCCACAACGAAGACCAAGCACAGCCAAAAAAAAGAGTAACACAAAGTGCTTAACATAGTGCTGCCACAAAATGTTACTAATAAGTAGTAAGTTTAATAAAAATAATCCACTAGATAATATATTCACAAAGGCAAGTACCATGTCTGTCTTTTAATGTGCCTGACACATAGTGGGCACTCAATTAATTAAGTGAATAAATATATGAACTCTTCCTTCAGTCATTATAAACTTTAACTGGTTTCCATGACATCTTTGCAGAAGTAGCATAATGATTTGCCATGAAGATACAGATGGCTTGAGGTACAGAAAAAGTATGAGATTCTTATCTTCTTCTTTTTACCTTCCTTTTCATTAAAAAAACATTATTTCTTTTCCCTCTCCTTGAGGGAGTAGGGCTGATGAGGCTTAAAAGACTGTAAAGGTGGTGGAAGCAGCCGGCAAGGTGGGAAGACTGGTTACACACAGAGGCAATGAGCAAATCAGTAAATACTTTGAGGATAACAGAAACCAAATTATCCTCACTGTTGGGGGAGGGAGTTACAAACATGGAAAGGGTAAAAGTTAGAACGCTCCATGGTGTTAGATCAGAACTGGAGCTACCAATTTGATCTCTCTGGTATTTGATAGAGATAGAGCAACAGATATGGCTGTGAGTGCGTGTCTATTTCCTAGCTCTTTTGGCTGAGAGGGTCTAGAGGCAATGAGCACACCCTTGTCTAGTGAGCATACCCAATGCCCAGATCTTGGTTTCCATATACTATTTTCCACAATGGACCCAGGTCACTTTGAAGATGCAGATAATTCCAGGGCTGGGTAGAGAAAGTACAAGATGTACATGGAACATTTTCTTGTGCCAGAAAGTAAGAAAGTACTCAGAAAATGATGAGGACTTCTCAAAAGGACACAAGAGCCAGCTGGAGGAGCTTCCACTTGCCAAATCTGGGATCATTTGGGCATCAAAATAAATAATGATATTAATGGAGTATAAGCCTCTGAATAAAATAGGAATCTATAACTGCGTACTGATGTAAATAAATACAAAAATAAATAGGGGAGAGGGAAAGCTCTGCCCTACAGTAGAAAGTTTACTTAGGAACAATATATTTATTTACATAGTCTCAAATTATCTTCCCAGAAAAATATTTATTAATTGCAAAGGGAAAAACTATAACTTTACAGTGGAAAAATCTGGCATATACCACCTTAACGAAGTGGGGCTGGTATGGACCAACTCCATTTATGTGTCTCCTCATATGATTAACTAAGAATAATACAACATTGCTTCTGTGATATTCCTGCCCCAAAATGCACAAACTCAGTCTCATAATAAGGAAATATCACACCAACCTAAGGTGAGGAACATTTTACAAAATGTACCCTTCAAAAATGTCAAGTCACAAAAGACATGGAAAGACTGAAGAACTGTTCAAGACTGAAGGAGAGCCATGACAACTAAATGCTCTACAAATAATCCTGGACCAAAAGAAAAAACAAATTTTCCCTCAACAAATGATATTATTGAGACACTTGGTGAAAAGTTGAATGGGAACTATGGATTAGAAAGTAATACTGTATCAATATTAATTTACTGAATTTGATAGTAATACTATAGTTATGTAGAAAAGTGTACTTGCTTTTAGGATAACAACACTGAAGCATATAAGTCGATTCAGAAAAATACATACACACACGTATATAAACAAAAGGGGGTGGTTGGGAAGAGGGAGACTGGAGGAAAAAGGTGGAGGGGAAAGGAAGGAGGGAGGGAGAAAGCAAATGTGGTAAAATGCTAAAAATTGGAGAACTTGGGTGAAGAGTATAAAGGAGTTCTTTATTATTCATGTATATTTTCTGTACGTTTGAAATTATTTAATGATAATAGCTAAAAATAAAGAGCATAGGTTTCGGTGTAACTCAGATCCAAGTTTGAATTCCAAGTCTGATACTTAACATCCATGAGACTCTAGGGAAGTTATTTAATTATTCTGAGCTTTGGTTTTCTTATTTGATCACCAATACAGGACTAACTGAAAGGGATGCTGTGAGGATTAAATAAAATAATGCACAGATTGAGCACCTGGCTGGTGATGGGTTTGCCTGGTAGAGGGCCTGATACCTAACTGGTGAGGCAGTACATAACTTGCTGAAGAAATGAACACGCTCCTTCCTCCTGCCCCTCCCCCTCCAATCAGAATAACTGATACCACTTAGAGAAAATTAGATTCTTCAAATTTTAGTAATGTAAAGTATGAGATTTTTCTTAACACCTGAATAATATAAAACAAAAATGTTCAATAATCATAATAAATACTATCATACATTTGAATGTTGCTCTGAAGTTTCCTCAGCACTTTGCACCCATGTCTCATGTGACACTAAGTGGAACAGGCAGGCATTCAAGTTAAAGTTCAACACAGCGTTAATAATAGCGAATTTCTGCAGTGCCTTGGGTTATGACTGTCAAAGAAGAGGGCATGCCCTTGTTACTTAAGCCTTGAAGGAAGCTTGCATCTGTTCTTGGCTGCAGGGTACAAAATGAGGTGCAGTCTAACGTCCACTGCGGCATCTGTTCTTAAGATGCTGGCACTGCTGTTTGTTTGTGGTTCACTGTGTATCTGGGGCAGTGACAAGGCAGAGAAGGTGAACCAGGTTGTGCCTGGGAGGTTTCTTCTCTCGGCCAAGACGTGCACATGAATTTGATATTATCCAAGAGGGTAGTTTCAGAGTTGCCTGCCAAAGAGTGCTGTCTCCTAATCTGGAGAGCAGCTGCTGGGCACAGGCATGCCAACATACACACAAACACATACACACAGACACACTCATGGAGCCTATACCTGCCTCTACTTGTCTGCTCTGGGCAGATGGCTTCTGGCTTTTGGGTCGCCTCATCCTGCAGCTCAGTACGGTTAGACCCTTTCTTCCGTGGAGACTGGCAAGCTGTGGGGTGAGGGATCCTGCAAGGTCGCCTGTCTTCAGAGTATGAAGGACACTGCCCGGAGAGGGAGGAGGGTTATATTTAGTGTTTGGGCCCAGTCAGTGTTGGGCTCCCCACTACCTCTCCTCTGCGGAACTCTCAGTGGCCCCTGGTGGCAAGCTCTCCGTGGCTTTGAAGCCTGCAAAACAAAAACTGAGAGGGTGTCCAAAAAAAAAAAAGAAGAAAACGTTGTTGGTCCCTGGATGCCACTGTTGGATTTTGGTGGGGATGAGAAGAGAGGACCACTGGGTGTGATCAAGCAAAGGCACCTGCACGGTAAGGTAAGTGTCCCTATTGCTACTGAGAAGCAGCTTTGGGGATGTTTCTGTGTTATCCAACAAACAGGAACTGCCAACACTGCTCTCCAGAAGCAAGAGCTTCTGGGCATTATGCAAAGGAATAGAGTAAATCTCAGGTGTGATTAAGGGCTTATGAAGGTTGATGACTTTTAGGCTAATATGAGTAACAGCTGCTTGCAAAATAGAGGAACTATCCTGACAGTAGGTATGTTTTGATAAACTGGTAGGTACGAAAGAAGACCAAAATAAAATCTTAAATTGTTATCCTCTTTAGAGTAAGATAACTGGTCAAAAATTTTTAAAAAATGGTTTGGGCAAATGACTTTCCTTGTTAATAGCTTGATTTTGTAAACTGATGTAAATGATTAATACATACTTTCAAAATCATCAAAAATGTGATAACAATGGAGAAGTATACTGGATAGGCTAGACGGGAGAGGAGGAATTCTCTTTTCATGGAAAGACAGAAGAAACCAGCATCTTAAAATGGCAACTAGAAGTATTCTTTTTTCTTTACTTTTGTTCATGTTTCTTTGATGCTAAGATTTGATGAATGAGGGCCAGAAAACAGAAGCACATTTTTGAGGTAGGGTTTTGGAAGGTCTTGGAAGACACCTATAACCCCAAAGAACATGATTGGATATCTATGGCACAACAAATCTCAGTGTCAATGGGAAATAATGCCAGATTGCTGCCAAATGATACCAGAGAAAGTTCTGCTTGCTGTACTTGCTCAGTGGGAGTATTAGTCAATGTTTAGGGTGAATGCATAGCTTTGAGTAGATCCCCATTCAAGAGAGGTATGTGTTCAGCTAAATTTCTTGTGACATATTCAATCACATATCAACTGATGATCACATATCTTCAATATCTATGCAAGTCTCAGGAAGAACTGCAAGAAAAGCAATACATATACTGCTTAGCTACATTCACCATGTTTCACGTGTGTATTAGGTTTGTAATAAGGGAGAACAGGGGGTAGCGTGGAGAGAACTCTTCCAGACTATGGCAATGTTCTTCTAGCTGCAGCTAAAAATGCTTTTCCTATGATGCCACGTTCCAATATATCAATCTTCTATCCCTCAAAACCAAATATTCCAGGTAAATATATCTCTACAGTTATCAGTTGATGCTATTATGAAACTCACATTATACTTAATTAAAAATCAGCATAGGGCTTCCATGGTGGCACAGTGGTTGAGAATCTGCCTGCCAATGCAGGGGACACGGGTTCGAGCCCTGGTCTGGGAAGATCCCACATGCCGCGGAGCAACTAAGCCCGTGAGCCACAACTACTGAGCCTGCGCGTCTAGAGCCTGTGCTCCGCAACAAGAGAGGCCGCGATAGTGAGAGGCCCGTGCACCGCGATGAAGAGTGGCCCCCACTGGCCACAACTAGAGAAAGCCCTTGCACAGAAACGAAGACCCAACCCAGCCAAAAGTAAAAATCAGCATAGACACTTCAAGAGCTCTTTGCTATTGAAAAATAGCAGTAATAATATTCATGGGCTATTTCTACTTCTTTAAGACAAATATGTAGGGCAATTAAGACAGGTCTACTCTTGGAAGAGTTTTTCAGGTAATTTCCCAAAGCAATGTAGAGTTTGGGTTCTTATGATAATCAATGCAAAAATATTCTGTAAAAATTCTGCGATGAAGGAAAGTATTGATTATAAGCAAAGAAGTGCAAAAAAATTTTTAAAAAAGAGTTTAGCTTCTGTTAAAGTTCATATGTCGTTGTCTTTTTTGCTTAAACTTTTTTGTTATTGAAGTAAAAAATTTGTTAGCCAAGAATTGATCTCAGGTAGTGGCATTGTCATTGGAGATGGAGATACTTTACTGTGGCTTCAAAATGATGATCCATTTGCCTATTGTATGAGACAGACGTTGCAATGTGCCAAGAGTTTGGCAGGTCCAGGAATAGGGAAAAACAAAAGTAAAGGGCCCTGTATTCTTCAGAATAGAGTTCATGTTATTCCTTGTCTTAACGTAAAGGAAAATTTTCATTACTACTGAAATACATGCCTCGCCTCTTCAGTATGTTACATTAAAAAATATTTAAAGAAAAAAATGTTAATTGCTTTTATTTGCCTTAGGACAGAACTAGTGGCCACCAGCATTTAATAGCCATTCATACTGAGCATAGAATAACTTTTTTTTGTTTCATTATAATTAGGTAGAACACTTCTATAGTAAAAGGGCTTAATTAGTTTGCTATTTATTCATTCATTCAACAAACGCTTAGAGTGCCTACTACGTGCTGGGTTACCGGGGATACAGCAGTGAGTGGGGCTAACGTGGTTTCTACATGCTCTGAGTGTAGAAATCTTCACGAAAGGGCTGATTATTAGTGATTTGAACCTTTATAATGTTCATGTTGTTTACCATGGTATTTTCAACTTTATTTCTAATTAAAAAACCAGAAAACTTTTTTTCCTACTTAAAATAGTTTATTTAGTGTCTGCAAGATAGGGGGACAATTCCAGGGACCAAATAATCGGATTGGAATATACATTTTAGTGCAAATATTTGAGTCTTCTTTGAGGGATGTTGACATTTCTGTTCTAAATACAGATGTCAGGCAATAGGCTCACATACTGATAGTTTGCTCCTTCAGAATTGGGTCGGATAAGAAGTCCCTAAGGAGGACATTAGAGCAAAATTCGTATTATAGCCTCATAGCTATCTGGGTCTCAAATCTGACGAAAGTTCAAGATGTTTCTGTCTAATCTGTCTGACCGGAGGCTACAACTAAAAGAGCAGAATACTGTGTTTCTCATCTTGGTTGCGGAAACTTTGTATAATGGCATCAATCTTAACAACAGTGTCGTTTTACACCTAGGAGGTGTCCTACATTGTTTACAGAATTCGAATATCCGTCACTCACTTGATCCTAAGGTGACCTGGCGTGATAGGAAAGGCAGGTATTATTCCCTGTTCAGAAGATGGAAAAACTAAGTTTTAGACCTTTAAGGGATCAGCCCAGCTAATGTTCTCTCTAATGCACAGTCTCATTAAGTAATTTCTCAAATGAAGGACTAGAAAAATTCTGAGTTTTCAACGTAAGTACTCACAGTTCGGACTACTGTTTGGAGGTGGGAGCAGCCAACTGGGAACTGACGCTAGGAGAGTTTCAGGCCTCCCCACACCCTATCCTCTTCCTGCCTCTGTTCCCTTCTACATACTCATCCTACAGTTCTTTCCTCTGGCCCTCGAAAATATCAGTTTAGTTTCTAAAAGAGATATAAGCTACTGCTTTTTTCTTCTTTTTAGGAAGGGAACGGGATAGTATAATAGTATACTCACCTATATGTGAATGCAAATGGAATTTTAAACTGCTGGTTAGTACCAAAAGCCTGGCAACATAAAAAGCTGTCAAATCAGATTAGACCAATTGTCCACCCAGCCCAGATCCTGCTGGGCTGGAAGCATAAGTGGGCCCTTGAGAGAAGCAGTTTATCATGGGTAAGAGAAAATATCACAGGAAAAAATTTTATATGGGGGAAAATGGTAACCTGAGAGCTATACCAACTGAGATATATCAGTTAACTGAGAGCTATATCAAGATAGGCAGAGCTGAACAGACCAGTCTTGAGTGAGTGAAGAAGGTCTTCCTGGTGGATTTTAAGAGAGTAAACTGATCTGCTGGCAACTGAGATACTGAAGGTAACAGTGTGTAGGGCGCCACTCATAGCTAGTACTGTCTGTTACTACTAGCTATGATCGATCGAATGCACTTTATTTCTTCCTTACATTTTTTCCTGGAATTTGTTTTGTGCCTATTTAAGGTTTATGGTAATTGTTTGTGGGCTTTTAGCTACTTTTCTCTCACGGCTTGGAAAGAATGTCTTAGATCTCCCTGATAGATTTAGGGTCGATCCTTTGACTAGGAAAGTAGAATTCAGGGGAGGATAGGAGTGTGGATAAAGCAGAGGCTGCTTCTGCGCTTCTTCGAGGAGCTGCTGCCCCAGGCCCTGAAACAGAAAGAGACAGAGGCAGCTGCCTCTGAGCCATGGTATTAAACTGCCAGGTTGTGACTGGGACACCAGCTCCTTAGTTTTCAGCTGCTCCAAACATCTTCACACGTAGCTATTTTAAGAACCTTTGCATTTGATCAGGGAGCATGTGGGGTTGAGCCTTGTGTTTTCCATTTCAGTTTTAGATCCTAAGCAGATGCAGTTAATAGTTCAGAATTTAAAAACTTATTAGTGTATTTCCCCCCAACCAGTGCAAAAATAACTTCATATTGGGGAGAAAAATCATGGAATCGAGATGGAGACTTGTTTCTTAAATAAAATTAAAAGAATTTAGAACTTGGATTTTTAAAAAAATCACTACTATTTCCCATCACAATTCTTATTTGGGAAATTTTGGCTAAAAGTATGAAAGAATAAATAAAATCATTTGGCTAGACTCAGGATAATACATAACTATTTGTGCTAGTGCCCATTAATCTAACCCTATATTCTACTTATTATGCTTGGAATATTGCTGACAAGGACATCTTTGTATATTAGGGACATTTAGGATTGCCTGATGATAGCAAATGGTGATTTACCACTTGAACTTTGACAATCAGAGAAAGGTATCCTCTAAGATACCTCACCACCCTCCCTGAAGAGATAGAGTTGAAACAAGAATGAAGGCAACATAAAACAAAAAATTCTTTCTTTTAAAAATCTTTTAAGCTAAGTATCTGTAAATTCCTCTAAAATTTATACAGGTCTTCCTTGGTCTGTTGAAATTCTATATCTCTAATGGTCCACCACATATCTATGAATCTGAACCAGAGTTGCTCAATCTCTTAGTTTAAAAGATACATTTGTACTCTTCAGGAGATTCAACAAAGCAGAAGTGCTGGAATCTGCTGCTTGGATCCAACTCTGGAAAAATAAAGGAGGTATGGTAACCAATTGTCCAGGTGCACCTGGGACTGAGGGATTTCCCAGACTTCAGGACTTTCAGTGCTAAAATCAGGACTGTCCTGGGAAAATCAGGGTAGTGGATCACCCTAAATGGAGAACACATACCTGAAATGATCCAATTATAGAGGCTTATTGCTATAGAGGACTGGGGTATAGAAACCAAGTGCCCCAATTCTCAGTCTGGTGCGCTGTATACATGGCAGACTCCTTGTTTAGGGAGATGGGGGGAGAAGTTTGGTCACAAGATTCATCTGTTTATGGAGTTTCACCCTTCCTAACACAAGAGGAGACCTGAAGGCACAATAACAAAGTGTCATCTGGAAGCTTGGGAAGTTCAAGTTTCCCAATGAATTGGCCCAGCTTCCCAGGAAAACAACCAAAACCAAGACTCCAAGATTATTCAGGTATTCCATAGTTATATCTTTTGTTTAAGATTTTACAAGGGCAACATATATGTGCTCACACAAATTCAAGGGGAAATAGTGCACAAAGCATACAAGTCTGCCGATCCCCTAGAACAGAGTAAGAACAGAATAAGGGCTGTCTGAACCGAATATACCAATATCAAACAAAATCCCAGTTAGAACTAAACCACTAAATGGATGTATTCATTATCATAGATTTTCAGTGAAAAAAAATAAAGAAATTTTAGGGTACTAAAATAAACAAAGGAAAAAGAATCCTTAGAAAATAACTGATATGGTCTGCTCCTCTCATTTCACAGATGAAGAATTGAAGCCTGAGGAAGTTTTCCCAAGGTCTTAGAACTAGTTAGTGGCAGAGAAATATGCCTGTTTTTCTGAGATAGTTAAAAATGATCAACCTACAGAAATTCAACTCTCTACTCTTGTGTAACAATGCCTATCAAAATTGCACTGTCTAATGTAAAAGGCCACCAGGCAAAAACCCACGCAGAAAACTTCAAGTAGCTGCCTCCAAATATACATAGTTGCCTGATAAACATACAATTACAAGGGAATATAAGCTGATTTTAGTAACAGAGACATTACTGCATGTTCAATATCTGTCAAAACCAACAGGCACCACTGCCGCCCCACCACAGCCCATACTCAATATGGGAGGGTATCACAAAAGAAGATGACTCAGGCCATATTTGGAAGGAGCATATACTTGTCCATTTGTTTACTTATTTTTGTAACAAGCAAATGCCAGGCAACCCAATTTTGATCTCAGAATTATATAGTAACATCTAGATAAGGAGTCACGCTGAACCACTAGAACAGAGTAAGGGCTCTCTGAGTATATCAATATCAAACAAAATCCCAGTTAGTACTAAACCAGTAAATGGATGTACTCATTATCATAATGCATAATGCTTAGGAGCATGGATTTTTCCAGGTGGCATCATGGGTTTTAATTCTAATTCTGTGTGGTCTTCAAAAAGTTACTTAACCTCTCAAAGTTTAAGTTTCCTCAGTCATAAAATGGAGATAATAATTGTACTTGCGTTTTGAGGAACAATAAATGAGAAATATAAAAGGTTAAGTACAGTTAGTGGCAAATAATAAGTGCTCAGTAACCAGGAGATATTATTATCATTATTAATAATACAGAAAACTCCCACCATGGTGTTATAGATTGGGTCTAACAAAATTCAGTCTTGAAAGTGTGGTATGTCAGGTCTTTCTGAGAAGCTGATAAATGTTACAAGACCCAGGATACACACAGACACAAAATTTGGATCCCTTGGACCAAATTAAGAAGTCTTGGGCTAGAAATGTCACCTAGAAACCAAGGGAACTGGCATTTGAATGATGTCTTTTCTTTGGGACCCTAAGAACCACTGCTTTAGACACTATATGCCCCCAGACAGGTGTGAGTTTAAAATGCCAAATTTTGTGGTTTTGGCATTAAAAAAACTCCAGAAAGTTGATTATTAAAGGTAAACCACAAATTTCTTTGACCTATGTTAAATTAAGTAGGAATATCCTTTTCCCTTCCTTGAGATTCTCTAGCCATAAGCAAGTCACTATTATTCTTTTTTTTTGCAATTCTTTTGTTCTCTCCTCCCATAAAATTTAGATCGTGTAATGGAAGTTCCATCAAAATATGATAATTTATGGGCCCACAGCACAAAGGATTTTGAGGAGACAATGAAATTCCTAATGTGTGCAAAATATTCCAGAATGGGAAATGACTCTTCCTGTGTACCAGTAATTATTTATGTAACAGTACCTTGGGAGAATGTTAATGGTAGAGCATTAAATTCCTCCTTTTAAAACAAGGCACTTCCACAGGGTTTTATATCTTCTTTCCTAATTTGGAAAGACAGCATTTGTACACACAAAATAGCAAGTTTTACTATTTTACTGTTAAGTGGTTAGGTCAGGTTTCAGACAGACTGTCCTGATGCATTAATACCTGCCAATTGTGTGGAAGGAAAGCTCCAGTTCAAACCATGACAGAGTTGTGGATCCATCACTATTAAAGTAAGCAAAGTAACCAGTAAATTCCAATAACAAAAAAGTGCCAAAAGAGGCCATAATGCCTACTGAAGGGAGAAAAACTTTAGTTTACCTCAAATTCACATGCACTTAGTAATTTCCCCAGATGGCATCATAAAACTGCAATCATGACCAAAATAATCTAAGTTATTTAAGCACGTAATTCTACTATTATGTTCCCATCCACATCTGGATAGTTCATTTGTAAAAGGCAATTTCAGTTGAGAAAAGAACTCAAAAAGTTCCGCTAGGTCTAGTGGAACTAATCTGTATATAAACAAGGAATTTTTTTTTAAGCAGTATGGAAGAAAATAAAGATTTTCACCTGTACTTGCAGCACTAAAACAGTAGTTCAGTGTGAACTGGTAGCTACAAATTTACTTCTCTTGGCTCTGTCACAAAATCTGTAAGAACTTAATGCTTTCAGGGTTAGATCAGATACACGTTAGTGGCAAAATGCCCGTCACCATTTTAGTGGGGCTTTTGCATTTCAATCCATTGCCCTAGTGACCAGAAAACATTTTCCTTGGTGTTTCCTTTAGCATATTTCTGCTATCTTATTAATTTTCAGCAGTTTTTTTTAAACAGCAAAATAACCTCTGGTATTTTAAAATTTCCAAAAATGTGAAAACATACTATAGGGATCAGAGTATCAGCCTGGGATTAGTGGAACAGCCAGTCAAACACCACTTGAGTGAATCAGATGGCATTTAACTCATTTAAAGGATTCCAAAGGGAGTTTGCATTCCTAGCAGGAAGGTGAGCAACATGCCCTAGCACAGGGTAGGGTACAAGCTTCTGAATCTAAAACTCTCACAAGGACACACAGTTACAGAAGATGATGCCCATGCATGAAGGCAGACTTTTTTTTTTTAACTAAGTGATCATTCTCTAGGTCTCAACTGTTCTTTGGGTAAAAAGCCAAAGTAGGGCTTCTTGGAACAATCCTCCACCAGGTAGCTCTAGATCCTCTGCCACTGTTTCTCACTATCTCCACCAGAGTCCTTGCCCCAGAGGTCCTACTGTACCTTGCTTAATCCTGAGATTAATAAATCTGTCCAGATGGGAGGATTGTTGAAACAGATCCAGATTAGCAGATTTGTAGAATGGGTGCAGCCTAGACTGGCCTGGAGGAGGAATGAGATTCCACAAAGTCAGACATCATCAACAAGTGTACACCTCTGGTGGTATTCTGCAGTCTGGAAGCATGCACTTCTGCTTGTAATGGTATCCTGACTGTCCCGACTTGTTTCTGTGTCCTTATGATGAATCAGTCTCTTCTGATTTACTGAGGAGGTGTTTAGGTCTGATTGTTCCATTAACCCCAGCCTATCACTGACAGTAATTTCATATTTCCTGCATATCTTATGCCTAGCACACATAGATATGTTATTTAATTGAAACCATAGGAAGTATATTCTGACTGCCTTGGTTTCTAGACTCCCAAGCACAACTCTGTTCACACCAATAAATGAGTCTGATGGCAAGAAGCTACGTGAAAACAAATGACTTCCAAGATGAGTTTTATGTGAGAAAGAGTAAGAAGAGGAAGCTCACTGATTAAAAAGGGTTTTGTTTGTGGAGAAGTGAGTGGTGAGAACAATAGTTAAGTATGGGCTTCTGCAAAGGTAACTAATCTGAAACATCTCCTGGGATTGTATCATCTTGACCTAGCAGTTGTTTTTCTTTCCTACTTTCCAAACTACCTCTGTGTAAGGATTAATGACCTTCCCTCAGCTCATTAACTCAGACCATCATTAATCTCCAGGAAATACCTTGTCAGTATTGCTTAAAGGATACATGAGAAATGCTTTGTTTTACATTAAAAATGGTTAATCATACAGCTCTTTAACTACCCTTTTCAATGATTACTGAGTCTTCTTGGAATTCCCTTTGCCCCAGAATTTGTTAATATTTTACTCACAGTCTTACTTGTAAGCTGTGAAGTTAAATAGAAACTGCAATTGATCCAAAAGAAATGCCTTCCTGGAGGGTAAACTGAGTTTTCAAAAACACATGTAAAAAAGGATGTTACTAAACTAAATTCCTGTAATTCATATGTGTTTTATGTACTTGGAAACTGAATGTTGCCAAACCCAAATCTACATTATTGGTCAGCTCCAATTATGGGCTATTTCAATTTTAATCTTTGGTTGGAGAATACATTATCTACTAAATCAGCTTTGTAAAAAGTCTAGAAAAATTGATATAGGCATAAATATTTGTGTACTTTTAGAGGAATGTTTATGAGACTTAACCAATACTTGTTAAATGTTCTTGTGGACATGCCAAGAAAAGGCTAAAAGAGTAATCGCTATAGCCAATTATAGCAGAAAAAAAACTCATAAATGAGGTCTCCTATAAACATAAATTATCTCATGAGGAAAAAGTTAGGTAAAGGCAGATATTTTAATAGAAATATTAGAGTGAAAGCACAGGTGAGGTTTTGGCTGTGACAGAGAGAAGTGCTGACAGAAGCAGAAAACATGGAAGGGAAGAACCAAGGATGCCAGAGGCTGGGCAGTGAACTAGCTATGCTAAAAACGGTGGCTCAGTCTCTGAGGTAAGGGAAAAATAACAGAAATGATTGTTTTCATTCTCAGTTTTCCAGAACTTCTCTTTCACTTGAGGAGAGTTAGCAAGCTGAGGGCATTGATGTAAATCACCAAAGCAACAGGGCCAAACTCACTGCCATTCCTGAAAAGTAGGAAGAGGCCCTCAACATAGGCCTTGGTCAGCCAGCTCTGCACTATATTCTTCTCTGCCTTAGTCACTGGCCTCTGGGTCTTGAGAAGACTGGCCTCTGCTCCAAGCCATTGTTCTTTAAACAAAGTTGTGAACCGCTAACAGTTTTGTTTAAAAGTTTATAAAATGGAAACTACATTGCTACATCTCTCTGGAATATCTCAAACAAAATGTGGTTCAAATTTCTTGTTAAAAAAAGAAGTTCAGAGTTCCTGAATAAACAAAGACAGCCGATGTAGTTAACGGGCTTTGTGTGACCACAGCTATGTCATCTTGGTCTTCTGTCTCTTGCTTTGGGCAAAGGTCAGGGTGGGCCATTCAGCGAAGGGGCCTCCAACCAGTCCAGAAGGTCAGAAGCTGCCTGAGCCAGCTTCTATGCAGCACCCCCCCGCAACTTGGCAGGACTGGCGGTGGGATGGGCAGAGAGGCTACCTTCACCAGAGGCTGCCCTCTCCTACCCAGACACACACAGACAGCAGCGATCTTCATGGCAGGGAAGTGAGAAGCCAGCTCTTCGCAGAGGATGACTGGGAGCCCCAATTTGGTAACTTGGCCCCTGGGCCTATAAGCAAATAAGGGGTACAAATGGACATTTCTACTAATTGAAAACCTCTGCGTTAATGCAGCTGATTAAACAAACTGTGGGAATCTTGGCAGGGTCCTGCTCATGGCTTTTATTAACAGGGGTTGATCTTTATGTAAAGATCATTGATAATGCCTTGAACACACAGGGTACAAAGATGCTTTTCTTTAGGGTAGAGGAGACAGATCCATTTTAGTGCGACAATTTGTTATCTGGACAAACATGCTATTGCAAAGCCAGGCAGGCCAAACCCAAATGTTTTCCTGTTTAAATTTTCCAGGAGACATTTTGTAATAGCCACTGGAAGTGACCATTCTAGAACTCCTAAGAACAGTCCATGCCGGCAGCCAACACACATCTCCTCATCCCAACTTTGGTCCTTCACTGCTTATGCCTCCTTTTTGCTCGACACTCAGAATGATTGCTGTTACCTGCCCGATCAGTACTTCCAACTTCCCAAGGAAGGTCAGATTCAAGATTTGAGGAAAAAACCCCTAAAGACTCTAGATCTTTAGTTACACAGAGGGACTCATGCTTAGAGTAGATTTTGCAAACATTAAAATGGCTATCCCGTCATTGATTTGCTTCCCTGTCAATAGCTGCGTAGCAGTTCCCAAAGGAGCGACAGCAGCCTTCAGAAAGGAGCTGCTCTGCTCAGGACTCAGGGTTCCACATGTGTCTTTCTGGCTGGCTCTCCCTGTTCCCTCTGCTCTTGCCGTTTTGAGCTTCTGCCATCTCCATGGTCTAACTGGGCCCCTCTTAAAGGGCCACTTACTCTGCTTATACAGTGAGATTTCTAATCACCAGCTGCTTTTTGAAGACTCCTAGCCTGGGATCACAGAGTGCACAGGAATATAGAAAGGAATCTACAAAGGTCGGGGAAGGTATTTCACAAAATATAGATCTATGCACCCCGGTCAGTTGGTTGGCTCCATTTTTATAGCACTTAGCATCCCGAACCTCAACCACACACATTTTCCTCATCCACTGGCACCTGCACCACCGTGAGCAGAAGGCATTACATCGCTTTTTCCGTTGAACTACCCTTGCCAATCAGCTCTGCCCTGACAGAGCTTGGACGTAGATGGAAAGGCTATTTTTGATGAGAGGAGGGCTTAGCAACATTCCCTAAAGAGAAAATATCTCTCCTACACACTCAAAGCATTATAGAACACTTCTTATATAATTTAGTCCCTGATCCCAGAAAAAGGAGAAAGCTGGCTTTGTGAAGTGTCATCTTTGGTGGCCAAGTAAAGAGCTAACAAATTCAGAGGAATCACGGTGTCCGGAATCACTGTGTCCTGGGGTTCGTTCTTTCAGTCGAACACTGAGTAGCTACTGAATGCAAAGCACTGTGGGGGGTAGAAGTAGAAAAAACCGAAAAACTATAAAACAGTGTAGAATATGAAAAATGTCACAACAGAGGTACAGATAAAGTGCTGGCATGATTCAAGAGAAAAAGAAAACCTTCCACCTGTGAAGAAGCAGAAAGATCCAATCTCTTCTGCAAGCATTCTATGCAAAGCACAGGCTTTTAAGGCTACTTTCACTTCTCTTTCCTTATTATCCCCTTTCTGCGGGCATTTCTTTATTCTCTCACTGTTCCAAACCCTCCTGTGATGAACTGGATCAGACGGCACATGTGTTACTTTGAAGGGCATATTTATTTTTACTGCAATCAAGAATTCCAGCGGAAGCACTTAACTGAAAGCAAGGTTGTGAGAGTCATAACTCTTCTTCAGTTACTTACTCATCCTCTGCCTTTTCTTTGCTTCTTCTGACCTGATCTCCCTCACCTGAGGCCACTCTTACCTGGCTGCAGAGCTGGACTGCTACTGCCCTCAAGTACCAAAGCTTGCTTCCAGAAAAGTCTCTGGTCCTGGCCTGTGCCCACAGTCAATGTACTTACTACCTTTCTTCAAGGGGCATGGGGAATTGCTGTTTCAGATGTAGCATTAACTGTCCCCTAGTAAAGGAAAGTAGGACATTTAGCTGTGCCAGGATGGTGAGGAAGGAAAAAATATTTTCTTCCTCAGAATCTGTTAAAAAGCTGTCTTGGACGGTAACTGGTAACTGCCACCTGGGCGAGGCTGATACATGTGTTTGCTTTTCACCATAGTCTAATGAAAATTCCAGCTTGCACCACACAGCTCCAGAGGTCCCCAAGTACAAAGTGGCCAAGGCACCCCAATATCTGATTGGCTCCCATCCTTCATGCAAGTGAGAGGTCATCCCACAGTTTCTTCTCTGCTCTCCATTATCTGGGCTAAAAGACTGACAACTGACACTCAGGAAGCTAAGCCTCTTCAGACTACCCCACCAGGAGCGGAAGAGTCAGGAAAGGCTGACCCTCTTCGCTAATAGCCTGGGAGAATTCTCTTCAAAGACATCAGAACACCTTCACAACAGGGCTCCCCCGGGACCTGCAGCAAGGCAATCACTAACCTCACTAGGCCTCAACTCTGCCAGAGGTCTCAGTGACTGCAGTCCTCAGAGTCCTGGCATTTTCAGCCCCCAGCAAAAATGCAAGCATCTCTGGCCAATACTCCGCTCATCTGCTGTATTTTCATTCCCGTATGACTCTGGCCAATACTCCGCTCATCTGCTGTATTTTCATTCCCGTATGACTCGGATTCCTCCCTCGGATTCTTCCCTTCTTCTCTGATTTCCCTCCAAATCCCTCCCATGGTGCTCTCTGAATCTTTCTGAAGACATGTGGAGTAGTACAAAAGCATAGCTTTGCAGTCAGGCAGATGTGGGTTCAGAGATTCTAATGTGGACTTGCTGCGTGACCCTAAATGATGCACGTGGCCTCTTTGTACCTTATGCCCTTACTTGTAAAATCCAGATGACAGTAATTAGTTTGTAGCATCCTATGAGGACTAAATGTATAAAACAATCAAGTACAGTACCTGGAACATCCTAGGTGCTCAATAAATGACAGCTATTTCTATTATTGGAAGCCCCACATGCTTAGCCTTTTCACATACTCTTTTTTTGTTTTTTTTTCCCTTTTAGTACGCGGGCCTCTCACTGTTGTGGCCTTTCCCGTTGCGGAGCACAGGCTCCGGACGCGCAGGCTCAGCGGCCATGGCTCACAGGCCCAGCTGCTCCGCGGCATGTGGGATCTTCCCGGACCGGGGCACGAACCCATGTCCCCTGAATCGGCAGGCAGACTCTCTACCACTGCGCCACCAGGGAAGCCCCACTCTCACATACTCTTCTTCCCTCCTCCTGTTCCACCTGTTGTCCAGCTCTTCCCCCAGGACTTACACCCTTTCAGCCCCTCAAGAGAAGTCTGTTCATACTCCCATAGCCCAAGCCCTAAGCCTGGCTCCACAGTGCTGCTTCCAGGCCATTCCTTGCCATTTTCATATCACCAGCCATCCCCCTCCCTGGAGGCTTATGTCATCTGCCCATGCCACACTTGTCCAATCCCCAGTTCTGCCACCTACTGACTTTTCATCATCATTCCACCTATTTAATAAGGACTTTGGCAACTAGGTCAAACTTTTTTCCTCTTAATTCCCTCCCCCTGTGGGTAGCCTCAACTTGAACATAGATGATCTTTACAACAGTGTGTCTTCAGAATTTCTCAACTCCAAAAGCAGTTTGCACATTCCACCTCAGCAATCCAGTTCCACAGCTATACCTGGAACGTTCTACCTCTGCACACCTATGATGCTTTACTGTACTTAAGTGGTTCCCAGGTCTGTCTCTCCTTGGTGAACTGTTAGTTCCTCACCAACAGAGATCACATCTTATTTGATTATTTTATCCTTATCCTTATAGGATAGTGTCTGATACACAGTAGGTGTTTAATAAATATTTATGGAATGAATAACATGGTATATTTGTACAGTTTTTTAGAGCTTATGATATGCTTCTCTATCCATTATCTTATTTGCTTATAGTTTTAGGAAGGCAGAAACATTATACAATTCCCCTGTACAAATATGGAAATGAGGCTCAGAAGAACTAATGACTTACTCAAGGTTACATGGTTAGACCACAATAAATAACTCTATATCACCTAGAGGCCAGCTGGGGCTTTTCCTACTATCTCAGCAATAAGAATAGCCCTGTTCTTCCTTGCCTTCCTTACCCTGTGTATTTGTTTCTTTTGAAAACTTCAGAGAAAATTTGGAAAGATGATAGCTTATTCATCTTGTGTACATATGAATAGTTCTGAGAGGAATATGCATCTCTGTGCTCCCGACGGTCTCCTGCCTTCAAACTGTACATTAAACTCTCGGGATCTTCTTAAAAGAATTATGTAATGTTATATTTCATTGCCCCATTGTGAACACTAACATGATAAATGTTCAGTCTATTACCAACATTACGTAGATTTCAAAACTAGAAAATACAGAAACCCAATCTTGCATTCTCTGATTAATTCAATCCTGGATTTAAGCTTCCCGATAAAGCCCACAAAATGACAACTCAAAACTCCTCTGGGTTACCAATGAAAAATGATCATTGGCAGAAATTTGAAAACTCTCTTTTAATATATAAAGATGAGCTCTGCAACTGGCAAAGCAAAAACGGCTTCCCAAGCCACTCTATGCCACATCCCATACACAGCTGAATCCAATAAGTTGTTAACTGAAATCTGATTTACAATCCCAAACTGTGAAGTATCTAGTTTCAGGTAGTGAATGAAAAGTCTTTCTTATCTGGGTCATTTGCTATCTTTAAAGTGTTTTCCTAGTTTAAGGAAGCCATTTTAAAAAAAGGGATTATAGCTAACTGTTTCTTTTCACGGTAAGTTTCCACTCCTGTATATGGCAATGATTTTTATGAAATTCAACCTTCCTTAGGAAGGTACCACTGTGCCAGACACTGAGAGGGATACAAAATATGTACAGTACTTGCACACTGAAAACTATAAAATGCTGATTAAAGACATCAAAGATCTAAATAAATAGAGATACATACTGTGTTCAGAGATTGGGATACTTAACAGCAAATATGTCGATTTGCCCCCAGTTGATACACAGGTTTAATGCAATTCTGACCCAAATTTCTGCACATTTTTTTTTTGTGTAGATATAGACCAGATAATTCTAAAATTTACATGGGAAGGTAAAGAAAGTAGAAAGCTAAACCATGTTGAATGAGAAGAAAAAGGTGGGAGGTATCAGCGTACCTAATTTCAAGATTTATATAGCTACAGTAATCAAGACTGTGTGTACTGGTGGAGGGATAGACACATAGATCAATAGAACAGAACAAGGAATCCAGAAATAGACTCATGTAAATATGCCTGAGTGAATTTTTTTTTTTTTTTTTGCTGTACGCGGGCCTCTCACTGTTGTGGCCTCTCCCGTTGCGGAGCAAAGGCTCCGGACGCGCAGGCTCAGCGGCCATGGCTCACGGGCCCAGCCGCTTCGCGGTATGTGGGATCCTCCCGGACCGGGGCACGAACCCGTGTCCCCTGCATCGGCAGGCGGACTCTCAATCACTGCACCACCAGGGAAGCCCGCCTGAGTGATTTTTGACAAAGGTGTAAAAGCAATTCAACAACAACAATAACAAAAAGATAAGTCTTTTCAACAAACGGTCTTGGAGCAATGGGACATCTAGAGGAAAAAAAATGAACCTCAACCTAAGTCTACCACCTTACACAAAAAATTAATCAAAATGGATCATGGACTTAAAACATCTGTAAAACTCTTAGGAAAATAAGAGAAAATCTTTGGGATCTAGGACTAGGCAAAGAGTTCCTACCCTTGATACCAAAAGCACAGTCCATAAAAGCAAACATGGATACATCAGATTTAATCAAAATGAAAAACTTCTGCTCTGTGAAAAACCCCTTTTAGAGGATGAAAAGAATCTTGGGATTCAAAAAAAAAATGTTCAAACCGCACATATAACAAAGGACCACTGTCTAGAATATATAAAGAATCCTCATAATTTAACAGTAAAAGACCATACAATCCAATTAGAAAATGGGTAAAAGACATGAACAGACATTTCATCAAAGTGGATAGACAGATGGCAAATAGGCACATGAAAAGATATTCCACATCATTAACGATTAGGGAAATGCAAATTAAAACCAGAATGAGGTATCACTACACACCAATCAGAATGGCTAAAATTAAAAAATAGTGACAACAACAAATGCTGGTGAGGAATCAGAGAAACTAGATCACTCCCATTGCTGGTGTGGATGTAAATTGGTACAGCCACTCCAGAAAACAGCTTGGCAGTTTCTTAAAACTAAAATATGGCCCAGCAATTGTACTTCTGGGCATTTATCCCAGAGAAATGAAAACTTAGGTTCATACTACAAGTTATACACAAACGTTTATGGCAGCTTCATTTGCAACAGCCAAAAACTGGAAACAAAGCAAATGTCCTTTAAAGGTGAGTAGTACGGTTATACCCACGCCATAGAATATTACTCGGCAAATAAAAGGAACAAGCTATCTAGACACACAACAACCTAGATAAATCTCCAGAAGATTATGCTGGGTGGAAAAGTCAATCTCAAAAGGTTATATACTATATGATTCCATTTATATAACATTCTTGAAATAATAAAATTATAGAAATGGAGAAGAGAATACTGGTTGCTAGGATTTAAGGAGGTGGTGAAGGTGGAAGGGAAATGGTTGTAGCTATAAAAGGTCATCATCCTTGTAGTAAAAGAAATGTTCTGTATGTTGACTGCATCAATGTTGACATCCTGGTTGTGATGCTGTACTACAGTTTTGCAAGATACTACCATTGAGGGAAACCGAGTAGAGGACACATGGGATTTCTCCATATCGCTCTTAAAATTGCATGTGAATCTACAATTATCTCAGGGTCAGGAATTTAAGTAAAAAATCAAAAGTATATATTTTGTTTTTTACATAAAAAGTGAGCAGATATGTATCAGACTCTTTACCCGTGGGTAGTAGTGAATCAGTGACTTTTATTTTCTTCTCTTGGATTATCTGACTTTTTCTACAATAAACATTCATTGTTTTGATAATTAAAAAATTAAGGAAGACATTGGCTATAAGCACAGAACTCAGCTCTAATGACCTAAGCTGTCCAACTCGGAATACCTGGTAATATGTTAGGCCAGGGGTCCCTGTCTTGATTTTGAGATTTTAAAGGGTCTAGTTTAAAATGAGCTATCTTTTCTTTTTTAAATTTCACATTTCAATTTTTTCTGTTCAGTATTCTATTTCTTCAGTTATCCAGTCTAATCTATTAAGGTACTTATGAAATTGCACAGATTCCCAATTTATGGTATCTTTAGCATTAGGCTGTATCCATACATAGAGAAAATTATGTATATCTAGGAGAATAAAACATTTATGGGTAGCCAAACTAAATGGAATTTGCCCAGAAAGTTCCAGTAGTTATACTTGGAGTGAGTCTGTCTCAGGAGAAGAGTGACACTGTGATTCTAATACTGAGGTAACATTTTTCTAATACTTAGTGGATTAATTCTAAAAGATAATGAATGCAGGCAGATAAGTCCTGAGGAGAAGGTAGGAGCTCAAAGTAAGTAGGCATAATTCTTTCTGAAGGAGGAGCCTAAGAATAATAATAGTTATAATAACTTACTTTTGCTCAGGGCTTATTAGATACCAGGAAATGTTCTAAGAGCTTAACATTTATTGACTCGTTTAATCAACTAGTCCTCTTCATACTGAGGTGCTCGGCAAGCAAATATTTTACAAGATGTGCACATACAAGGGCATTTTAAGGAAATTAGTCTCCAGATCTTAACTTTCATTTGTACTTTATTTTTTAACTGCTTGAGAATCCACCTTGCATTCATATCAGTCTTTTCTCTTTACTAAAAGGCAAACTCCTCATCTAAGACAAATATTATCGTTCATTGCCTTGGACCCCACTGTCTTTGGAGTACACAAACTTCCTGGAATCTAAAACATGTTGTGATTAGCAAGAGTCCTGTCTTGCTCACACTCATTTTTATTAAGTGTAAAGCTTAGTCAATATTGAGATGTTCTGAATTCTTAACAACAGCCAGAGTAGAATAGGTGAAGGATGTGGATTCTTTCACATGTATGTTCTCTGAGAATGATAAATTACTCAAATACAGATCTAAAAACATATGAATACCTTTTTCATTTCTTTCCATTTTTTTTTTTAGTTACTCAGCAAGGTGGGTCAAACTTAATTTTTCACATCATGCTAACTATTTCAGCCACACCAATTCTCATCTTATTTCATGTTATACTCCTTTCTACGTCTCACCAAAAATATGCTTTGAAACCTATGATGAAAAGTTTTAGATTTCAACTTGAAAATGTGTGGGGGTGTATACAGTTTTTCTTAATTATTTTGGGAGTACATTTTTCAGTACCTCTATTCATAACAACCTTATGAGGTACATATTAATATCTTCATCCCCACTTTACAGATGTGGCTCAAAGGAAGCCCAGAGAGGTTGAGCAACTTGCCCTAGAATACACAGCTATTAAAGAGTTAAGATTCTAACTGGAAGAATCTGGCCCCAGAACCTGAGCTCTTAACCACCACACATACTATCTTCAGAGTTTCAATTAATATTTACTCAGGCCTGACATGGAATCAGAACTATGTACCTCTGATTCATGAGAGGAGATACTGAAAAAAGACTCTGTCTTAAGGAAATGTTGGAAAATGTCCACAGGGAGAAGTTTAGCTTGTACCTAATGATACTGGTAGAAAATTGTTAGTTTTCCAATATTACTTTTATTCTCTTCCAGAGACAGTAAAAACAGGAATTTGGGATACTCAAGTGAGTTCAAATACAAGGATTATCTGGAAAATTGAGGAGCCAGTATATTTTTCAAACATGTCAGGCTCTGAAATCAGAACGTGTTTATACTTCTAGTGACAGAATAACTTATGATGCTTACTACTTGGGAATATGGAAGAAGTTATACACTGCTAAGTATCTTTAAAACTGGATGCTCTTTCCTCGTTACGTAATTTCCCACACTGTGTTTCTTCCCTTACAAAACATGAGACCTTTCCAATCAAATTCCACAGAGTTCATTTATTAAAGCATTTTGTTTTAAGGGAAGTGGACACACATGGACACACGCACACGCACACACACACATACACACACACACACCCCTCTTAAAGACAGGATTCTGAGAATGGCATTTTCTAAATGACCATGGGTTAAAATTACTTGTAAGCCCAAGTTACTTTGCAAATGTTTAACCTCTATACTAAGTTCAAGTTTTCTTAAAATATACTTTAGACTACATGGGATGGAATGAAGCAGGCCAGTCTGGGGAGGGTTGGAGACATCACATTCCCAGGGTAAGGGTGACCTATCACACTGGCACACCCGCAAAGAGCCTCTCAGGGAGTGGCGGTGAGACAACTTGTGCTGTTCCTTTAGAGAAGTTTTCCTCAGCATTCAGATGGGCTACTGATGTAGATCTCATTCTTTGCTTTGACAAAACTCATGCTCCTGTTTATAATAGCCAGGACATGGAAGCAATCTAAGTGTCCATCGACAGAGGAATGGTTAAAGATGTGGCACATATATACAATGGAATATTACTCAGCCATAAAAAGAAACGAAATTGAGCTATTTGTAGTGAGGTGGATGGACCTAGAGTCTGTCATACAGAGTGAAGTAACTCAGAAAGAGAAAAACAAATAACATGTGCTAACACATATATATGGAATCTAAAAAAAAAATGGTTCTGATGAACCTAGGGGCAGGACAGGAATAAAGACACAGACGTAGAGAATGGACTTGAGGACACGGGGAGGGGGAAGGGTAAGCTGGGATGAAGTGAGAGAGTAGCACTGACATATACACACTACCAAATGTAAAATAGATAGCTAGTGGGAAGCAGCCGCATAGCACAGGGAGATCAGCCTGGTGCTTTGTGACCACCTAGAGGGGTGGGATAGGGAGGATGGGAGGGAGACACAAGAGGGAGGGGTTATGGAGATATATGTATACATACAGCTGATTCACTTTGTTATACAGCAGAAACTAACACAACATTGTAAAGCAATTATATTCCAGTAAAGATATTAAAAAAAAAAGAATAGAATAAGACCCCAAAAACCCCATGCTCAGGGTGAGGGAGGGAAGGAAATGGGAAATGCTAGAGAGAATATGAGTGCAACCCCCAAATGGTCTGCTGTGGCTTTGAAAAGGCTGAGATTGGTAACATAGGGAAATGGGATCCCTGAAAAGCTTTACAACCTACTGTCCCAGAGGCCCCGGGCAAGTCACCTATCTGTAGGGCCTGTCTTGCTCTCAAAGTCTATGACTCAGAAAATCTGAGGTGGAACTCCTTCCTCTAAATTTATTAGAAAACGTTACAAGGTAGAGAAATAATCTCTTCCCTCAAAAACCACTATGAGCATGACAGAATCTCATGCTTGCATTCTCAGCAGCACTTTTCCAAAAGGTGTTTTCAATTATTTTCAGTGAGCTAATGTTCCCCTGACTATCTTAAAGTCTTAGAAGAGCAGGACAATTATATTTGAATCTTGAAGAAAATGAGCAAACAGCTGTACAGTGGACCTAGGTGGACACAGACACCTGGGGCTGGACCGGAAGTGGTCCTCACAGACTGCTTCCCAGTCCTGGGAGCCACCACTCTGGAGCAAGCCCTCCATGAAAGGAGCTCAAATGGGGCAACCACAATGACAAACCAGAGCAGAAAGGGCTTTGAGAAAATGTGAGGGTCTTCTGTGGCCACATGCACCTGTAGTTCTATTATGAGAAACACTGGCTGGCTTTGGGGTGGGTGTGGGGTAGGGAAGACGGTGTGCGACTTCCAACCTCCTTGAACTTTGTTTAGAACCAGGAGACCTTAGAGATCATTGATTCTAATTCCTACTTTTCACAGTTGAGGAAATATACAATTAAGGACTAGCTGACTTGCTCTAGGTCAGCTAACCACTTAGTTTGTAGGTAGCAAAATGGAGACTACAATCCAGCTGTTTCTACTGCCAGTGCCACTTAAAAAGCCTGTCCAAATCTTCCTCAGTTATGCACTGAGCATCTTCTCCAGATTAATAAGGAACAACGAAATCTTACTTTATTCAAATGAAACTGATATTTATACTCTACATATTACTTCCATAGGGAGGTATTTTTCCCATGAAAGGTAAGATATCAAGAATATGATTCAGTCATAGAAGACCATCTAAAGAATCACAATGAAGAATGCTTAATTCCACTCTGTTAAACTAAAGCATGATTATTTTAGAAATGTTTCCTGCTTCATATGCTTTTTGGTTGACATAATGCTTTGATTTACAGATGAATGTGGAAGAATCTTTATATCTCCATCTCCTCTTTAAGGCTTTTAATTAGGTTATTTCATTTTTGTATAAAGTTAGTAAAACTAAAAATATTTAATTTTTAAGAAATTAGCCATTATTAAGTAGGAAAGAATTGGAAAGTCATGTAAATTTCTTGGATGGTTTAGCTTGTGCACATGCATGCAGTAGTATGAGGAAAATGCAACTGAAGCCCAATAAGTAAAATAATTCCTGTAGGGCAAGTGTCGTCAGAATATTGGAAAGCAAATCAATAAAATGACTAAGTTTCTTCAAGCCATTGTAAACAACGGCTAGATATTGGAATGTATTAACAAAGTAACTATGTCTAGAGACTGTTAAAAAAAAAAAGGAACAAAGAGTATCCCTCATCATCCAGATATTCAAAGGGTTAAATCACAACCCACTGCAGTTGCCCACCAACAGGGTAGTGCACCCCAGAAGGGAATTTAGGATGGAAAAAACAGGATAAGGCATTCAGTGCTTTGAATAAATGGGCCCACAGATAGTTAAGATGCATACCTCAGGAAGAACTTCGATGACCCCAGATTTTTGCATCTTCCCATACAAAGAAAAGCACTAAAATCATCAACCAGAGATATCTGTTCTTTGTGAATAGCAGTAATCTTTTACCAAGATACATGCTCGACTACATGTTTTTCCTAGCCAGAAAAATTCATATACATACTGGGGCTCCTCCCCTACTTTTTTGGAACAGTTTACTCTGAGCTACTGAGTGGCTATCTCCCAGGCTACAGTCCTCAGTAAGACCCTGAATTAAACTTAAACTCACAACTATCATGCTGTGTGTTTTTCTTTAAGTTGACGACACATAATGTTAATTATATCAGACAAATTTTTAATCTGGGATGCTTTACTGGCAGAAAATGGATAAAATGGTTCTTGCTGTGCTTTCTAATACTGATGCTTTGCAGAGCAGAATGGCTACAAAACAAAAACAAAACCCAACCAACTAATCAAGCAAAATAAAGCCCCTCAAAACACTGACAATACCAAGTGCTGGTGAGGATGTGGAGCAACTGGAATTCTCATACACTGTGGGAATACAAAATAGTACAGTCCCTTTGGAAAACACTAGGAAGTTCCTTATAAAATGTTAAACGTACATTTACAATAAAATACAGTAATCTTACTCCTAGAGAAACATCCCAGAGAAATAAAAGTTACGTTTACTTAAAAACCTGTTCATCATGGGCTTCCCTGGTGGCGCAGTGGTTGAGAGTCCGCCTGCCGATGCAGGGGACACGGGTTTGTGCCCCGATCTGGGAAGATCCCACATGCCGCAGAGCGGCTGGGCCCCGTGAGCCATGGCCGCTGAGCCTGTGTGTCCGGAGCCTGTGCTCCGCAACGCAAGAGGCCACGGCAGTGGGAGGCCCGTGTACCGCAAAAAAACAAAACAAAACAAAACAAAAAACCTGTTCATGAACACTTACAGTGAGTTTGTTCATAATTACTCCAAACAGGAAACAACCCAAATGTCCTTCAGCTGGTGAGTGGATAAGAAAACTGTGGTATGTCTATATAATGGAATATTACACAGTGGCAAAATGGAACAAACTATTGGTATACACAACAACCTGGGTGAATCTCAAGTACGTTATGCTAAGTGAAAGAAATCAGATTAAAAATGTTATTATTCTATTCACATGACATCCAGGAAAAGGTGAAATTAGAGGAAAAAAACTGGTTGCCAAGGGTTGAGAGTAGCGGTAGGGGTTGATTTAAAAAGCCAGCAAGAGGGAATTTCTTGGGGTGATGAAAGTGTTCTGTATTTTGATTGTGGTGGAGGTTACTTCACTGTATGCATTTCGTCTGTATCACAGAACTATACACAAGAAAGTGAAAAAATGGGTTACCCATTGCTGTCAACTCTCTGGTGATTTTTATTAAATATTTTAAGAAGTTCTATACTAAATGGTTGTAATGATCCATAGGAATAGACATCATATTTTAGACTGTAGCCTGCTGGGTAACACATCAAAATTTTTTTCAAAGTTTTTTTAAATTGAAAAAAAAGTACTGAGTGTGTCAACTAGGCGTCAGGTACTGTTATTTAGTGGTAAAAATACAGACATGCATAGGATTTGTTTTGGGCCTTGTACAGTGTACAAATGGGGAAGCTGAGTCAATGGTATTTCTCTGTAGCAGCACTTGCAATGAGACAATCAATGTTGTTGGTATCCAAACAAGCACAGGCAACTTTGTGGCTTTTCCGTTCCTTCCATCTGTGGTGCCAACGATGACTCTGAATTGTTCTGCTAATCAGCTCAACAGGTTAACTATGTGAGACTGAATAAAACAAAGCAGCCTGTGGCAGGTTAAAGATCTCCTATTACTGCCAGTAAAGAAAGGCAGCTATGCTATGTGCTTTATGCAGGTTTGCTGCAGAAAGGTATACATGTTTATTTCATTAAGTTATTTTATTACCTAGGGGAACCAAACGTCAAGTTTACCTCTCTAACACGAATCATATTTTATCCAAATGCAGATGTACTTTTGAACTATGGCAGCCATTTAATTAACTCGTCTAATGACTAAACTCATGACCTTCTATATTAAATGTAGTGATCTTTATGCCAAAGAATCTAACCCGGAGCTAAGTTATCCATTAAAATTCAACTTGGTAGTATGTTACTCTTCACGAAAAAGTAACCTCCTCTGTTCCTGCTAGTGGAGGTCTCCAGAGAAACACAGAATGAATAAAAGACATATGTAATTTCTTTTATTTGGCCGCTCAGGAAGGGCGTCATCAACTCGCACAGCTCTGATTCTCAGGTGACAGATAAAAATGACAGAACACTGAGGTGGCTGAAGAATACTTCAGAAACATTTCAGTTGGAGGAAAGGTACTTAATTTCCTCATGAGAGCTGGAAAGCCTATGTATGAGGATGTTATTTGCTTGCATCTTAGGGCTGTGCTGACACACAGTGGAAGAGGACCACAGAGGGGCCTTGGTGATACGAGAGGAAGGAATAGGAACATTTTTGCTTCTGAGACAAAAGGGGAAAGAAACTTTGGATTGACATACAGTTTTGAGAAATTATAAATGCCTAGAAAAAGCATAGCCCCTAATGGGCAACATATGTATAAAAAAGACTGCAAAAATGACTGAGTAAAACTGAGTCATTTTTCCCTAAGTGAGGAAATGTAGTAAGAAATGAATTCTTAGAGAACTCATGACACCATCCGTCTTGGTGTGAAATACTCTCATTAATTTATAGTCACATCAAGTACTACAATAAGCTGTCCCCAAATATCAATGTTCTCTTCAGGCACACAGTTATCAACTCTGCCTGTACAGTAGAATCACCTTAAACACTTAAAAAAATTTTCTGTGATTCTAATTCCATTGATCATGGTTGTGTCCAAGCATCAACAGTTTTAAAAGTTCCTCTTGTGATTCAATTGAGTAGTCAGGGCTATGAACCGCTTTAGGGGATATGACTTGGTTATTAGGAGGATCAGCTGAGACTTTCAACCATACATACATATTTAAAAGGGTGCCAGAATTCAACAAGCTTGACAGAAAAATCTGAAGCTAAAGCAATGGGCAGGGAATAAACTTCTACATTATGAAATAATTCCTGGATTCATTCTTTAAAAGTGGTCCTTCATATAGTGGCTATTTTATAATTCACTAACTTGATGCTAAGCTGGGGTTAATTGATGGGGATAGGTGTTTTAGCAGCCATATTCCAGCTAGGCCAGCAAAAGGGAAGATATAGCACCTACAAAATGATAATATCAGCCAACTGAAAACTATGATTTGATTTATAAATATTCTGTTTTCATCTGACTTTTTAGGAATACAGCTAAGTGGAAAAAGTGAGGTCTACCTGTATATCCATATGCTTGTGCTTATATATAACTGATGATTTCTCTAACTTATGATTTTTATAATCAAATCCATTGCAAATATAGAGTAAAACCACAGCAGTTCTTGTTTATAAAGCTTCCCTGAATAGACACAGCCGCCATAAGGTTTTTATTTCCCATAATATCATATTGTCTTCCAGTTTTTAGTGGATGCCCCCTTTAAACAAACCTTTGAATCTTTGAAAAATCTTTACTAATTCTCTGAGTTTTCTCAGAGAATCCTATGTATACATCTCAAAGTGAACATAAAACGTGAATTTGCAAGCAACCTTGATAAGAATTCATATTTAGGACCAAATTAACCAGGTAGGTTGACCTGAGCTTATCAATGCCAGCATACTTTAGAGTGTAGCATGAAAAACAAATCTCTACCCAATGGGACAGTGAGAAATAGTGGGTGGGAAAGTAACAGGGCCTTTTAAAAACGAGCCATTCAAAAGGTTGGCATTAAAAATATTTATGCAAGTGCCTGAGATAAAAATAAGGAGCTTTTGGTACACATGCAGAATCTGGAAGCCCAGACACGAAGCGAATGAGGTGGGTCTCACGTTCCAAAGTTTTCCTTTAAACCTGAGCACCTTTCTGTTGGCATGAGGTAACTAGAATCTTCATGCAAGCATTATTATTATTACTTTATGAGAGGAAGGAGTAACACAAATTACCTATGACAGTGAAATGAACCTTGTAAACCAGCTGTCAACTTCACAATACATAATTCTTATAATTATGCTCATAACCTTAATACTTTTGTTCAAAAAGCTACTGTAGATCATCTATGGCAAGAATCAAAGAAATGGTGATTAAAATTTTTTTTGTAAAGTTGAAAACAGAACTTAGTTAAGGCCAATTATTCTAGTATCTTTTTAAAATGTGACAGTCAATGAAGACCTCATATTACAAAGGAGATAAAGAAGCATGCTTCTAAGCAAATAATATTTTCTTCTTGGTAAAAATCATCTCCTTTTTTATGGCATCAGAGACAACAACCATCAAAGAAGGCAGGAAAAAAAAGTCTCAATGATTATGACAGTCTAAAATAATGGTTAGCAAATTTTGGCACGCACCAGAATCACCCAGAGCGCTTGCTAAAATACAGATTTCTGGGTCTCACCCGAGTTTCTGGGGTTGGGCCAGAAATGTTCATTTCTAACACGCTCCCAGGTGATGCTAATGCTGCCGCCGCAGGCAGCATACTTCGAGAACTGCTCATCTACAATAATCCTTTTGCAATTAACTAGTTGGTAAAGATTAAAAAAAAAAAGTAGCTACAGGTTCAAGAACTCCTGAGATTCAGTAAAAATCCTTTCCTCGGATCATTTTCTAGACAACTTTGACTCTGTCAGGCACTGACTGCCAGCATGTCTGACCCTGAACAATAAAACCCACACATAATTTTATTTAGAGATTTAAACTGCTGCTAAAGAACTGTGATTTCATAAATGTAGCCAGTCAAATGTACACATTCTAAATTACTAGATTAAACTTGAACTTTTCTAAACATTAAATAAAACCACAGGGCAAGAGTTCTCCATTTCTTCTTCTTTCAAAACCACAGGCAAGCCAATTCTATAGATTATGGAATGTACGATAGGTCATTCTCACAAAATAAACCCCAAGGGGTGAATTATCTCTTCAAACTAGGTGGTGTCTTAAGTCAACAAGGGTTAAGTCTTTGAATATCATGCTGACAAGCAGATTTTGTGACATTTATGGACCTCACAGAAATAGAAACATGTAACAATAAATTTAAGCAAGGGTATAAAAAAATGGGTGTGTTTGTGTGGTGTCTATAAAGAAAATTTGCTGGAGTTTGACTATAACTGAAAAGTGGCTACCCTGAGGGACTCTGTTTCCCAGAGCTGCATTCTTCTGACCAGAAACATGGATACCATGTTGCTGTTAAGGGCTCTCATAGCTGGCTCATGTTTCACCCAGATTTTACAGGCCATCTTCTCCAAGATGTTTCTGGAAATGCGGTATTAATGAATGAGTTTTCTCATCTATAATGATATATATTTTTTTCCCTCCCTAACAGTACGGCAGAGCTCCTTTAAGTGTCTACTTTACTGTATTTGTAAATTCTTGCCCATGAGTTATATAAGTACTAGGTAGTAGTAACTTTTTTACATGTGCAGTTTTGGTAGGTTAAACAGAATAAATACTAGTTTATGAACTTTATGTGGCATACTTTATTCTATGATATAGGGCTCCACAGTTTAACAATAATGTTCTTGGCTTGTTACAAACAACATAATGAAGAATCAAGAGGTTCTTGTATTTTGTAACCCCATTCTAAAGATTCAGTAGAACCAAAAAAGTCTAGAACATGCCATCCTTAGGTAATTATACTTTCAGAACATTATGTAGTACATTTTTGAAGAAAGAGAGGGAATATCTTAAGTTCTTTCTCAGATAGCCTTAGGTCTAAATATGCCATGCCTCATACTCTAAAAATAGTGGTTCTCAATTGGAGGTGATTTTGCCCCTGGCAGACATTTGGCAATATCTGGAGACATTTTTAATTGTCACAATGGGAGGGTACTACTTGCTTCTGGTGGGTAGAGGCCAGGGATGCAGCTAAACACCCTACAGTGCACAGGACAGCCTCCCACAACTTAGATATATCCAGCACAAAATGCCAATAGTGCTGCTGCTGAGAAACCCTGCTCTAAAACAACTAAGATATTAATAATAAAAATACATGATGTAATATAGTATCAGAACCAGCTTGACCATCCTGCTAAACATTCTATTATTTTCTTGCGTTAATGTATATAAAAAGTTCGCTTCCTAGAGAACTTTTGGTGACAGTCACACTAATAAAATCAAACTACACTGGCATTTAGGCTTTAAGGATGCAACAGTTAGGGTGCAGAGGCCAAGCTACAAGAGGATCTCAGTCCCGAACCAAGGAATCTTTGTGAGCTGTTACTCCCTAAGCTACCCACAGAGAGATCTCGCTACACCAATATATATGGAAGATAAGGGGTGCCAAGTACTCTTTCAAGCGGTTGACATTGAGAGATAAGATTAGTCTGAGCAAGAGTATGACATTGGGCTTTCAAAGAATACTGTTAGGTTTACAAGGACATAAATTAACTATCAGCGTATCTGCTGGATGATAATAACTGGATGATCTGCTGGTGGTATATAACTTGCTTTATATGAAAGGTGATCCACTGTTCTCCATTGTTATTGCTGAGAAAAAAAGAGAAAGTCTTCTTTAATTGTGCCACTGTGGATTAAGATTGGTAGAAGACAGGCAGATTGTGAAAAATGTTAGACCATAAATTATTCTAAAGAATCTTCATGTCTTGAAAATGTTAAGAGCAAAAGAAGGACTCTTGGGTGGTTTAGGTAAGATTCATCTTAAGAGCAGATTATGGACCATGGAAGTGGTTTGAAGTCCTGCAACTTTTTTCTAAAATCAAATGAGGGGCTAGAGTATCAGCACGATTAATGAATAAAACACTGGCTGCTGACAGTGCCTAAACAATGCCTTCCACATGTAAGATGCTCAACAGACATTTCTTGAATAAATAAGTGAAGAATGACAGAAATATGTGAATCTGTATTCTAAACTCACATTTTAAGACAGCAATATGAGCCAGTTTCAGGTGGACTGGTTTGGTAACCATGGTAGGAATGCATACATATGTATCCCAAAATAGGACCAAGCAAGAAAATTCAGTCCATGCCTCGTTCAGGTAATAAAGAGTGAAAAATGATAGTGTTCCTTATCTATTCTCACAAGCCTTCCAGCTCCAGTGCAAATAAATAATTAGCTGATTTTGCCTAAGAAATGACATAAATTCTAATTATTCATAAACCCATATACTGTCTTCCTGCCACCTTAACTGCTTCTTGCCAGTGGGGGAACAGCACAAGGCATCTACCTTTCAAACCTCACCAGTTTCAGCCTTTCTAGGATTGGTAAGAGGAAATTTAAGAGGGATTTCTCAAAATGTGGCCCAGATTACCCCAATCTGCATTACCCTCAGTACTAAATTCATATTCCTGGGCTCCACTTCGAACTATAGAATTGGAATTGTCCAGCGGGTCCTTCCAGGAATTTGAATTTTAACGTGCTCCCTGGTGATTTTGATGAAACCCCCTGTAAAAAGAGAGTCTGCTTAGGGAGAGTTAGAACCCTAGAATTATAAAAATATTTTTTTCCCTCTAAGTTAGCTTATGAGAGCTTTAAGAATAGTGGCTAACTTATTTCAGCAGAAGGATGGAGTAAAGGTTAAAAGACTGTGGAAGACCCAAAGCTGAGACTTTCAATTTTTTAATGCATTTAATTTCTCACATGGTTGCTTGATCCATCTGCTCCAAGCTTCTACTCTGTTTCTCAACATACCATGGGACTCTTTGATGGAGATTACATTACACCATATGGGAGTTTATTATACTTTAATAAAAGGAAATAAAAAAAAGAAAAAAGAAAACCACATCCATGTCCATTTTATTCTGTGTAAGTTCTTTTTAAATAATGGGGATATCGAACCTTGATTTTTTTTTTTAAGGTTAACATAAGGGTAATGAGCCATAGAAGGTGTAAAATGGCAGTAACCACCCCAATCCAGGCTTCATCAGGGAATTAATTTTTGTTCTGAAATGTGAATATAGATATCTAATATTTTGGGAATTCACATAAACTCATTTAAAACAATAGAATCCCCAAATGAAGAGAAAATCAGAAAAATTTGGAAGACTGTTCTCATTCCACACCCTTATAAAGAGTTTTAATAACTCAGAAGTGACATTGGCTATATGTATCCAAAAGTTTAAAAAATCTACTTTCTTGTTTATATGATAAAATATTTCTTCTGGTTTTTCATGAACTACAAAATAAATGTTTCTACAAAGTGACAACATAAACATCACCTCAAATGCAACCAAGGACATAAAGAACTTCAAACACTATTATCATACAGTCAGTCAGTCAACAAATATTTACTAAGCAATCATATGGTAAATTAAAGATGGCCACAAATTCTTTGCCATTCATCCTGTCAAGAAGTGTTGGCTATTTCCTTTCCCCTTGGATCGAGGCTGTCCTTGTAACTGCTTTGACCAACTGAGAGCATCAAAAATGACCCTCAGCCATTTCTGGCTGTAAGTTAGCCTTAAAATGGCTTGTGCTTTCACTCTTGCACTCTTGGAGGCCAGTAACCACACTGTGAAGAAGTCTGCTCCAGATTGCTGGATGCTGAGAAGACCGTGGAGAGAGACCTTGGAGGATGAGGGGCTATTTTGTGTGTTTTCAGCCTCAGCTAAATTCTCAGCTGAATACTGCTTCAAGAGACCATGGCCACACCATGTGGAGAAGAGCCACTTAGCGAAGCCCAGTCAATAAATAAACTGTTGTTCTATACACTTGGAGTGGCTTGCTATGCAGCAATAGAGAACTAGAATAACGACTATGTACTATATGAGCTGCTCTAAGTCTTAGAACTAAAACAGAGAAAAAGGTAGACAAAGTTTCCTTAGTTGCTCTGGATTAATCAACTGTTAGCTAAAATAAAAATACATTAATATGAAAGGCTGTATTTCTGGTGAGCATTTAATTTCAATAAGAACTGTTATTTTCTCTCCAATATACTGAGACTTTGAAAAGTTCATTTACTTTGTTTCTTAGTCGTTCCAACTGAGAAGTGGGACTAAATATATTAACACCAATATAATGTTTATATCCTAAAATGCTGAGATGAAATTGTTATCAAACCAGTATTTATTATTATCTTTTTTAAAAAGCCCAATTCTAAGTTACAGGTAGAATAATACTGCTAGTATAATTAATAATCTTTTAGCTGGCCATTATACTATTGACATTCTCTTTTAGAGTCCGAATAAATGAAACCAGGTTTCCCCAATCTCTATTTTAATAATTCCTTATTGTTAAAAAAAATCCATATTCTTCTTAATAAACATTTCATTCTGTGTTATTTACATATCAAGTTAACTCTTGGGGATAAAGGTTATCTTGTAATTCCTCTACCTGGAATGTTATTCTCCCCTCTTCATTTGCCTAAATCCTCCTTATCTTAAATACACACTGCCTTGCATTAACTTTTTATACAATAAATACCTTGAAGACAGAATCCAGCCATGGTCTAGTAGCTAAACACCTACATGTTTAACCACTTTCATTTTTTGAGTCTGGTTGCTGCCCTGAAACACTCTAGTGATGTGCAGACATTTCTGCTTCTCAGATTGTAACAGAGAGACAATTCTGGTGCTTTCCTAGGGGTCTGCTTCTTAAAAATACCATGCATCACCGTGTGGAAGCTCACAGGATAATGGCAGAGTCTCTGCATGATGGTGTGTTGTCATTTGCTCCCATGAACCTATGAGCAATGTGTGAATGTCTAATTTTCCCAAGGTCTTTGCATGTCAAATAAGAGCTATTCCAGTATCCACTCTTCTTTCAAAGGGCCCAAATTTCAAAACACAGCTGTCTGTGATGTTGGGAGACCTAACCGGAATTTGCAAACAAGCTTATGTAAGCATACCGTGGCCAGCCTTGTACTGAAAGGCCTATGTGAATGAGAGTTTTGATTTCTCATGTGGACAGCTAAGGGTCTTCTGGGAAGAGGCATCTCCTGCCTGAACTGTAATCTGAAGAGTACCCTCTGTATTTTATCCTTAACTGTACAGAACATGGTGCTGGGCAAGAAACAATAGCAGACTTGTAAAACACTAAGTCTGCTTAATGCCCAGGCTGCATAATGGTCTCATTAACAACGTTATTAATGACCTGGAAGCTTGAGTGGACATTACATTAATAAGTTCCTCAGATGGTACTAAATGTGGAGATGGTAGGGGAGACAGAGGTGAGGCCAAATAATATTAATGGACCTGTGGAGATTATGGGCAGTAAAGTACACCATGAGTTCAGTCTGGCAAAATACAACGAAGTACGAGCATCCAGGAAAAATATAACACAGAAGATTGACATTCATTGGGTAGCTGGAACCTCAGACACATGTCAAAAACAACTAGATAGATATTATTACCCAAAGAATAGATAGGATTTTGCTATGTAACAGAAATAGCAAAGTATAAAGTTTATAACAAGCTGCCCATCAGAGGGCTTCAGCAAATGCTGATGGTGGTAAAAAAAAAAAAAAAAAAAAAGTCAGTGAAGGAACTGTTCTTGGCTACAAGAGTGTGAGCACCTGGACTTCTGCTTTGGATTTAAATGGTCTTTCAGGAAGATGAAAAGCACCTGAGAGTTTGAGGGAATTTTTTTTTTTTCTTTCTTTTTTTTTTTTTTTACAAAAATAAGCTTATGATGAGAGATTAAAGAAATCAAACAGAAAAAACTCTGCTGAGCAATGACAGAAAGAGGTATTTAACTCTGATCAAAATTACTGTTTATATTTTAAGGGTTTTACAGATAAGATAATTAACAAATATATTGTTTAGTTATACATATGGCAGATGAAAAAGTGAATTTACAGGAAGCATCAGCCTTGACAAAGCCATGTAATTGAAAGAAGACCCAGGATCACAGAATTTTAGAGAAAAAGGGATGTAAGAGATGATCTAGTTTGGTGTCTTCAAAGTGAGGTCTGAAGACTCCCTAATTCAGAACTGCCTGGAGAACTTGTTAAAAATGATTTCTCAGCTCCTACTCAGTCCTCCTGGATCCTAATACTGAAGGGGGATTGGCTTGAGAAGCTTCAAGAGTTTAAGGGCCTCTTCCTATAAATAAGGAAACTGAGGCCCAGAGAGGTAAGCTGCCCAAGGTCAGGCACCAGTTAGTCCTGGTTCCTGGTCCAAGGTTGTTACCACCACTCTGGGATGAAACTTTCCCGAATCTATAAATTGCCTTTATTATCATATTATGTAGTTTTCTGAGAATATAATTTGTAATTCACATTCTAGATGTTGCTTCAAATGATAAGGGAAGGGAGATGAGAGAAAATAGAGAACAAAGATTGGGGTAGGAGGTAGAAAGGAAAAACTCAGCCAGACAGGAGCGGGAGTCACAAATAACTAACTAGTCTCTGATTAAGACGTCATGATGTCTACATGGGTGACGTTAAATCACAGTCTGAATAGAAAGGCCTTCCATCCACTCCATAGCTAACTCCCTCCCCCTGCTCCTCCCACCAAAATATACACTTAGGAGAAAAAAATCTGAGAGAAACTGGCCCTAAAAGGAACCTGAGGTTAATACGTGAGTTTGGCTTAATGCCCTGGGCCTTGTCCAAGTTCATCCTGAAAGAGATGGACATGAGAAGGGTAAATGGAAATGTTCCCTCTGGGCCACCACACAGGGATGGCACTGTGACGACCTACTCTCCAAATCCTAAATTATTTCTAGATACAGAGTGCCATGTGAAACACACAAAGACAGAACCATATGGTGTGCTATATTCAAAGGTTTTTCTTATAGTTTCTCAACTCTCACAGACTTATTGTTTCCACAACTAAAGAACTACTGGCCAAAGTTTTAATGAAATTAAACCAAACCTCTCATTCTCCTATTCCCATCATCACATGACAGTTTTAGAATTCTACCACCTTTTAGATTCCCTGATTTATACTGGCTTTTAACTTCTGTCTTCTTTTACATTGACTAACAAGAAACAAAAATTATGTTAAAAAGCATAATAAAGCTTCCATGGAAAGAGAACTTAGAAAGGGAAGAAAACCTAAACAAAAGTGAAATCTCTGCCTCATTATCATAAACCTTTTGCTCCTATGGAGTGAAGGTCATAGGGATAAGAAGCAGGTTGTGGCTTGTCCTTGTAACTATTTCTGTGGCAGCGACTGGCATGTTCTGGATAGTTCTCCCGTCTCATTAGGAGCCTGTTATTTGAAAAGCGATCATGTTGCATTGATATGGCGTCTTTAAGCAAAAGTTGGCCAGGGAGAGTTTCCAGGCTGGCCATTTCCTGTTTGACAGTTTCTAATCCTATAAAGGTAATCTGGGTCTTCCCCCAAGGCAAACCAAAACAAAAGAGAACTAACACTGATCAATAAAATGAATCATGAAAAATACAATAGGTTAAAATGGCTTTCGGTAAATATAGCTTTATAAAAAAAATCATTATAAAAGAGACCCTATGTTTGAAATGCATAGAAAATGAGATGATTAAAAAAAAAAGAAATTGGAAACTGAACTTTAAAAGAAAGATGTATTACCAAAGCACAGTTTTTATTAGTTTTCAGAAAAAAGAAAGTTCATTTTATTACAATTTGCCAAACTTACTGGCTATAAAATGGACTTGCGAAAAGATTTCTGGAACATGATAAAAAGATCTATAGAGAAAATAGTGGAAGGAAGATTATGCATTCAAATTATATTTTAGAGTGCAAAAGGCCTCTGAAAAACAGATTTCAAAGAACATATTCATACAAAGGAAGAAGGCCCTTTGATTTCTCATAAAGGCACAACTCTGATATCTTGTCTGCTCCCGGAGCGCAGGGAGCAGATTCAGTAGCAGAAATCTTTGCCTTACATTTTGGAGCAGCCTTGGGAGAGCAGCAGAGAGCTCTCACAGTCTGCCTGGAGGGCCCAGAGGGGCTTTCCAATTTAGAGCTCTGGTACTCTTCTGCAGGATAAACAGCTCCGGATTCTTCTTTAATGACAACAGCATATCAGCTCCTTTCGAGGTTACAGCATACATAAACAGGATCTGCCTCATATTTTCCAGTTGTGGAGGAGGGAAGGCCAAAAAAAAAAAAAAGGACCCCACAAACCTTTTCCTGCAGTTAACTGTGGAAGATGACTTGCTTTGACCCATATGCAAGACTGAAAAAAGGAAAGAAAGAATCACAGAATGGAAAATGTTCCCAGAAAGGAAACAGGAAAAGCATTATTTCCTCTGTGTGTGAGAACATCAGTGGACAATCAGAGGGGAGAAAGGTAATGCTTTAAAGGGTTTTAAAAGAAAAGGGATGCAAGCTTAAGAAGAATGAGTAGAAAGGGTTCTTAATAAAGTCTTCTTGGTGCCAAAACCCAGAGACATCAATTGAGAGGTCTTGCGGGGCACACGCCCTGCTCTTCACTTTGAATGCTAAAGTTAACACTGGCTGTCAGGTTAGGTAGACAAGCAGGCTATTTCCCAGGATCCCCTGAGGGATCGGCTTGGCACTGAAAACTTCCTGGCCTTCAGGAAGCCCTAACAAAACGCGCCAAATGAAGATATTTGCTCACAGAACTCACTTTCTTGCACCCTGAGCCCAAATTCCTTACTTGGTTTTGGACTGAAGGTCTAAGGGAAAAACCTCAAGATTTCTGTTTTATTGACCTAGGCCTACCAGTCTCCCCCCTCACCTCCCCTACCCCAATATTTTCCAGAAAGCTGCAGAGAAAACTACTTCATCTGTATTTAAATGTGTATTTTAGTGGTGGGTCAGCAAACTTTTCTGCATCATCCAAAACACTGAGCTGACAAAATGAGAGCCACAGAAGAAAATGAGAAACCAGTTAGTTAGGTTCAGAGGTAAAGAAGAAGCCAGCCAGAGACAACTCTGTTATCAGAAACCCAAGCTTGAGTCAAGGGGAGCTCTCAGAGCCATGGTCAAGTTTGAATCTGGATTTGGAAAGGCAGGGAATCATCTAGGACAGGTGGCTACTGAGAAAACCGTCTCCCATTTCTAGGCACATTCCATTCCCAGCTAAATAATCCATGGGCTTGGGGAAATAACAGTTGAAGAAACTTGGCACATGAGATTTGAAGTAGCTAAGGTCAGTGGACCTTTAATTCACAGCTTACTGCCTAGTGCTTTTGTCCTAAAACATGGTTCACGCAACACTCAAGAAAGCGTGGTAAGTCCAACTTGCCCATCTAAAAGAATGGTAGTCCTAAGACCATCAGGGATGACAGTTTTATCCTGACACGTGCTGATTAGCTTGCCACAGGACAGACTAGTCCTATGAATCTCTGCAGGTAAGAGTTCTCTGTATTTCTGTTTCAGTCTACGGATCAAGATATCAAATTATAAAAATGCAATTAATTAGCTGATATGGCAAACCTCTCCTGAAGGCACCTGATAGATCATTGGTTCACACCTGGAAAGTTATGCAGTTGGGAACCCAATGAGTATGAATCTTGAGAACCTTAATCACCTCTCCAGAGCAAAAGGTGTAACAGAGACTCTCTTGTGGAGGAAAGCAAGAGCCAATGGCAGCTAAGAGAAAAAGAGACCAGGGCAGGAAGAAGAGGACAAGAGTTGAAATCAGGAGGGAAAGCTAGACATGGATCATCTGGGGAGGAACAATCTTGGCCAGGATAGGTGAAGCAGAGTGACAGAAAGGTCTGGGCATGGACCAAGAAAGATATGTTCAGGGTCAGCCTCCAGGGCCACCAGCCCCAGCACATCAAAGATGCGCTTGGCTCTGGCTGGAATCAGGAGTACGAAGACTCCCACCCTTGGGCTTTTCTAAACTTCCTCTATCCCTTCTTCCAGCTAAGTTTTAGTGAATGCTTTGAAACTGGGGAAGGTTTAGGAAGAGGCTGAAACAATATCCACTCTGACTGCTTTGCTCAGGTGGGGGCCCCGGCTACAGCAAGATGGGAGAGGTTGATAGTCTTAGCAGGGACTGAACACCTATTGAGGCAGTTCTTCCCCAGATAACAGGAGGTCATGATCCCTATTTCTGACTTTCTTCTGGGCCTATAAGTTTCTCCATTATATCCAGCTATTTGCGTAGGAAGTGCAGGCTTTTTAGCAAGTGCATCTTTAATTAAAAGATGGAGTGGGTGAGAGAAAATCAGGATAAAATCTATTTTTCCTCTACTTCCCCAACATAAATTGATAGTGATATGTCTGAAATAGGGACAATTATAAGGACTTGACATAAAAAGGAAGTTTAGAAATGTCAGCCCAACTAGAAAAACCAATAAAACGAGTAATTTCTCTTTAAAAACAAAAGTTTCTTAAGTCTAAAAAAGGGGCATTAGGGACTTCCCTGGCAGTCCAGTGGCTAAGACTCCACACTCCCAACACAGGAGCTGGGGTTTGATCCCTGGTCAGGGAACTGGATCCCACATGCCGCAACTAAGAGTTCTCATGTCACAACTAAAAAAAGATCCCGCATGCTGCAATTAAGACCCGGCACAGCCAAATAAATAACAAAGATAAATAAATAAATAAATAAATAAATAAATAAATAAGTGGGCATTACATAGGAGAGAGTTAAATAAGCAAAATCACACAGAGAGAAAACCACAATATTACTGGTATAAAATCCTTTTTCATAGGCAACTTTTTTTTTTTTTTTTTTTGCAGTACGCGGGCCTCCCATTGTTGTGGCCTCTCCCGCTGCGGAGCACAGGCTCCGGACGCGCAGGCCCAGTGGCCATGGCTCACGGGATCAGCCGCTCCGCGGCATGTAGGATCCTCCCGGACCGGGGCACGAACCCGTGTCCCCTGCATCGGCAGGCGGACTCCCAACCATTGTGCCACCAGGGAAGCCCATAGGCAGCTTTTGATGGGTTTGGAGCATTATCTTATTACAGCCCCATATATCCTCTTAAATCGGCACAGTCTAGTTTTAGGTTATATACCTTGCAATGTAGTTAGGTTAAGCTTAAACAGATTAGGAGAGTAAAGCAACATTATTTAAAACTCTAGTCCTAAGAAAAAGCAGAGTATTCAAAATCAGTACTAGTGTTAGAAGAGAGCAGGTAATCTTTTCTGATGACTCTTATCGGTTTTACTCTTATCACATTCTTTTAGTATTATGGTGATCAACTTCCCTCAAAAACCTACGAGGGAAAAGCAATGATGCTCCCCCATCCCTACCCCAGCCAAAAACTAATTTCAATCAATGTCCTAGAGCAACATTCAATATTTCTTACATTAATGAGATTCAGATCTGTGCTCTGGCCATAACAGGAGTGAGCAAAGAGCATGTAGAGTTAGCCATTTGGTAATAATTATCCAAAGCTATGGCCTCTTTTATGCATACCTCATGGCAATGCCACGTGTGCATCCATAATCAAATGCTCTTAATTTTTAATGCGTGAGTTTTCCTTTTGAGGATCAAAAGGGTTCAGAATTGCGTTTGAAATGAGAAGGAAAAGAACGAGAAAAAAATCTCCCAACGTACCATAGACCTGAATTGCCATCTCACATCAGATTTTTTTTTTTAAGTTTGCCAAAATGAGCTGGAATTTCTTAATAGCTTCAGAGCCCTCTACAGCTGACGTCCAGGGCAGACATCACCTCTGTCTTCCAGCAATGCACGATTTCTCTGTGCGCACCCACAAGTAGACTGGTTTGCCACTCTCCCACCCCCACCCCCCCACCAATTCTGAAATTTCTAGCAAAAGAGAGATCTGTCAAAACAGGTTACTTGTACTTTTATTGGTTCCTCCAGACCATGACGACATTTCCTGAAAGGCAGTGCCAGGAAACTTAATGTCTGTGAAGAAGAAGTGAAAGTTCTTATGAGCATAAACTGTCTGGTGCCCCAGGAGACTGCAGCCTGAAGGAACCCCTGGTCTTAGACTGTGACACTGTCTCAATTGGCTGATACATTGGAACTCCAAATACCACCATCAGACGAGAGGAGGAAAGTGTCTTTCCAAAAAGCGAGGTCTGGGAGACACAACAGGCTATTTCGTCCCTTTCTCTTAACCGCTTGTTTACCTAGAGTAGAGCATCTGAGCAGGCAGCTAATGACTGGCTCAGTCAAGGCTGTAACACCAATTAGTTAATCCATTTAAGTAGTTAATGGATCCTTTCCCAAGCAGGAGGGATAATAAGGCCTACACCTGGAAGAGGAGCGTGTGGCCTTCTCCACAAATGGGAAGAATCCATTCTAACATCCAGGTGCAGAAACAGAATTGCACCTTTTTACAGGACCTCAGCAATTTTGCTAAGGCTAGAGTCACATTGTGTGAGCACTTCACATGGCTGACCTTAAAAGAAGCAGGAGCTTTACAGAAGACTGGAAACTAAATAAAAAAAAACTTGTTTGAAGCACCGGATCTTTAGGAGACTTCCAAGTATTTCAACTGATATATTATTAAGTGCCAAAATCATGTGGGTACTTGGTAAGGTTGTAACTGGGTTTGTGGAGCAGAAAGGCAGCTCACTGCACTGCCATATCCCTCTATTTCACAGCGCCACCTGCTGGGTGAGGGTGGAAAGAGCTGAACTTTGTTTCTTGGATTGATAGCCTATGAATTCAAAGAAAGAAGAAAAGTTCCCCAACACTGAGAAACAGTGCTCTTTATGCTGGCACGTTCATAAAGAAGGGGACAGCTCTGCTCATCTTTGCTGCTGTCCTAGCCACCCACAGTCCAGTGATGACTGTTCCCTTTGAAATGTCCGAACAGGAAATAGAAGCATTAAAACCAAGAACATAAAATATGGGCCTTGCATGTTGACTAGCTACATTCCCGTGTTAATAGCCAGGTCATTTGAATCATGACCTTTAAAAGCTGGAGGGTTTTCTCATTATCTTTAATAGAGCATTGTAAGTGTCCTTTACAGATGAAGTTAATTCTATTCTCATAATTAACCCTCTTCAGGAGAACATTTAATATCCGGCCTCAACGTAGTAAACACCTAAACTCAGCGCAGCTAAGAAAAAACTGTAGCTAGAGAAACATTCACTGTCACATAAAGCACTAGGTTCCATACCTAGAATGTTAAAAAGAAATTAATCCATATCTTAAGCGCTGTTCATTCAACCTTGAATAGATACGTCGATTTCTCCTTGCTGAGGAAGAAGCTATAGGCCCAAAATGCCTCATCAGAAACTTCCAGGCCAAAAGTATTTCAGAATTTTTCAGATTTTACAAAGGTAAAATGGTACATTATGTATTATATAACACCTCCAGTGGGTTCTTGGGCTGGATCCACTAATCAAACAATATTCCTGCAGTAAGATATATGAATATTCACAGCCAATGATTAAAGACTCTAAATAGACTTGTGACAGTTCAGATCAGGTTTTCTTTTCAAATGAGTTTGTATAAAACTTAACAAGTTGCACTTTGGGGGGCTTTTTGAATTTCAGAATTGAGGATAAAGGATTATGGACCTGCACAAGTCAGTCTTGATTTTAATGAAAAAGAGGCAAAGCAGTGGAAAAGGATTCTTTAGAAGGCTGAAACCCAGGTGTTTATCTTGGTTATTTGACTTTTGGACATTACTTAATATTTTTAGCCTTGGTTTTCTTATTGATTGCATTGTGGGGGGATGGTGGTGGGAGTGGCAGTGGATAGGTGTTCCAAGATAGGCAGGAGGGAATCAGTATTCATCCTATGTCTACAGAGTTCCAGTCCTATGCTAACTGCTTCTAGTTCCTCAATATTATAAACAATAGTGTGATAAACAGTAGCTCAATCTTTTTTTTTTTTCTTTTTTTTTCAGTAGCTCAATCTTTATACACGTCCCTTATGATTTCTTTGGGATAAATGCCTTACAGTGTAATTACTGGATCAAAAGACAATCTATAACTGTCTGTCTGACTGTCATCTGTTCGTCCATCCATCCAAGCATCCATCCATCCATCCGGATTTATGTCAACATTGCAAAATTGCCTTAAAGGTAATTTACACTCCCAACAGCAGTGTGCAAGAGCACCTATTTCCTGTACCCTTGTCAATGCCAGGTGTGACCATTAACAAAATTCTGCCAACTTGAAAAATGGTATTTCTTCGATTAAACATGCATTTCTCTGATTGCCTTGCATTTTTACATAGGCTCCATGTAATTTTCCACAATTTTTTGAAGCAGTTATTCCTAAGTTTCTATCGTTAGTGGTAGATCCAGGTCTGTTTGACTTCAGAGCTTATCCTCCTCCCAGGAGCCCCTGTGAGCTCTGAATTGCATTGTGGAGGGGCCTGAAAGGGACCTTGGAGGTGGACTGGGTCTTTGGAACACAAGGGCACAAATGAGTTGTGGTGGCAGCTTTGACTGTATCTGTTGACTATGTTGTGCTTCTACACAGCGCTTCTCTACTGTACTAAGCCTAGAGGCTTCCTAGGTGGCCAACAAAACCTCTTTGAAATAGCAGCCCTCATAGCTTAAGGCTTGGGAAGAGAACACAGGGAACATATTTTAAATTACTATTCATCACCACTCAGAGCACGGTACAGTTTTTAGACTAGCTAATCATTAATCAATTTATTAACCAAAACCAGTATACTATTGACTTGGATAGCCTAGATATTTTGTTAATTCTAGCTGTTCCTCCCTCCCCATATGGGCTTACATTGGTATTAAAATTTAAATAACACATCTGCAAAACTCAGATGATACGACAGCATTTTAGATAAAGTGACTTTAGATCAGACTTTATCTGCAAATCACACACTGTTCTCAGTCATTTATACCCATGGAGGAGTGGGATGAACCAGACCCAGGGATTCAACAGGCATTCTAAAAGCCGTCATCTTTCTTACATATAAAACCCTCACCAGGGTCTTAGCTACCAGCTTTCCAAGGTATGAGTGTCACATTCTTTCTATACTCCTACAGTAACCTGCCTACAATAACCTAACTGCCTACAATAACCTCCCCACAGGAGAGGCACAAATAGCTTGTAAAAATGCTGAGAAAGAGCAACAAGGTAAAGGGTCAGTATAAATCAGTTTGAATAGAAATCCCCCACTTTAGGTCCACTGTCAGCACTGGAAATTTCTCTATTTCACAAATGCACGCAGGCCTACCGAGGTGCAAAGCTCCTATATTTTATGGGACTGGGAATGTGCCTCTTGGTGACCCTGTGATGGATAATCCGATCACAGTCCAGGCTTGCTCTTCTGTATACAAAGCACACTTGAGCAGCAAATCTGTGTGACATACACATTTTCAGGTGTCTCTCTGAAGGAGACGAACAGATTTCTCTTGAAACAGAATATCCTGAGAGAAAACAAAAAACGACTGGTTGTAAATATGTCAAACAAAAATCTTTAACTGTGACTCAGGATTTCAGGAGTTGGTCTGGTCTCAGGTTGTTTAAGGAGCACAGTCTTCTGTATTATCCTTGCTTTAATACCCACTGTCCATGACATCACCATCCAAACCATTTATTTAGTCTGTTTTCAAGCTCACCACATGGCAAATTACTGCCTGAATGAACAAAACAATTCAATTCTACAAGAATTCTTTGCAATTGAGACCCCTGGAGAGAAAAAAAAAAGTGTAATTGCCATCTAAAAACATACTGAAATTTCTGTAAGTGGTTTTATAAATAAGTGACTGACTGTCATGAAAAGAGGAAGAAAAAACCCACAAACAGCTGCAGAAGGCATTTCTGAATCTTGCAGACATAGTAAAGCAAAATCATAATACCCCCATGAGTTCTTAGTTATCAGAAATCCCAGTTCGAATTTAGCCATTGACAGGTGGGCAAGGTAAGACAGATGATAATATCTTTCTGAGTAAAGACTAAGTCTCTAACATCTCACACCCCTTACAGTAGTGGTTTCCAAACTTTAGTATGCATCAGAATCATCTGGAAGAATTTAAAAAACAGGCTACTGGGCCCCACCCCCAAGAGTTGCTGACTTAGAAGGCCCAGGTAGGGCCCAATAAATTTGCATATGTAGCAAGTTCCCAGGTGATCCTGCTGGTCCAGGGACCGCATTTTGACCACCACTGCCGTATAGCGCAGAGCCCACCATTAGGCAAATGGTAGCTGGTAAATAAATGTATATTGATTAAATCGAATTCATCTTCAAAAATAATGCTTTCTTTCCCGCCCCAAATCTAATATGCTGGTGGATTGCTTTTTACAGGGCATAATAATTACCTGGAGAGTCTTGTTAAAACATTAAAGCTTCTTAAAACACAGATTACAGGGCCAAACCCCCACCCCCCAGATTCAGAATCAGCAGATCTGGAGTGGGTCTGAGAACCTGCATTTCTGATGCTGATGCAGCCAGTTCCCAGATGACACTTTGAGTAGCACTGGGGCAGCAATCCATTTCCAGCTGCCACTAAACATCACTCCAAGCAGATTTCTCAACGTATATCTCAATTACATAACTTTCCATATTCTATTTTATCATTTGGGCTCATGGTTTTCAATGCTATCAGACTTATCCTAAAGCAAGAGCTGTGTCTTATTTCTCCTTATATCGAACACGATGCCTATCACAGTGTTTTGCTATGAACACACAGGTGTGTGTGTGTGACATATGTTGGTAGATTGATATATACTGCATCCATGGGTAGCAACAGGAATACATATTTGTTTATTTAGGTTTCTTTTTGCTCAAATCTTCCCCCTACCAATATATTTACTGCATGTAAATCTAATAACCGCTGAATTTCTTAAAAAATTAGTTGTTTGTTATAAAGCAGAAACTAACACACCATTGTAAAGCAATTATACTCCAATAAAAACGTTTTAAAAAACCCTAAATTTTCATGAAGTATTTTACTGATATGCTAACTTCCATTTATCATCATTGTGGAATCAATGAGAAATTATGTGCAACTGAAAAGAAAAAAAATTAGTTGTTTGGCAAAATCAGTCTTATGTGGTAGATGCAACACAGAACTTATTAAAAGCATTCTTATGTATGAGTATCATTCGCCAACATGCCCTCAATGAATCTGAGGCTAAAGAAAACCAGCATGTGGAAATCACAAGTTCCATTAGGACTGTAAGCATTTTCCAAGCCCTCTGCCAGAGTCTCCCTTCCTCCACTCCAGGGCCTTCTATCCCCGAGAGCGCCAAGGGGTCTTTAAGTTCTCTGCATTTGATATTGGGCTGCATGTCAAAACATAAAGAATGAAAACTGGTTTATGCCATAAATTAAGCCAATAAATTACAGCACACTTAATCCAGCATGGTGCTGGCAAACACATATACCAGTCCCGCATCTGATGAGTGGCTTTAATGTTAAAAAGAAAAAAGTGTGTGTGTGTTTGTGTGTGTGTGAGTGTGGGTGGGTAGTTGAAAACAGGCAGTGGGCCTGGGGAGCAGGTGACAGACTTGGCCCTTAGATATACAGGAGACAGTCTGAGGTTTTATCTACTTAGTAAGGTAAATTGCAAAGCAGAAGCTCATATAATGTTTACTTTGGTATGTCCTTCGTCTTCCCAGTCCGCTACATCCCATACATTCTCAGAAGAAAATCCTGTAACTCTAGAAGAAAGGAGACCCCTGGAAGGTTTAAAGCAGACTAAAACTCAGTTTCAAAATCTCCATTCCAAAAAAAAAAAATTCTATTCTTCTGAGATCTCTGAAATCAGAATAAAACAAAACCCAAACAAACAAACAAACAAAAAACAAAGGGGTCTACCACCTGCTTCTAGAAGGTCCAAAAAGTTAAGGTGTGAGAAGAGGACTAGAAGCAACTTCTCCAGCCTCTGGTGGGAGCAGTCAGTACTGGCAATGGTTATGTTCGACAGTATTGATTTGTGATTTGTGATTTGTGTCTTGGGGGAAACATGTGGAGAGATTTTAACATTTGATTAGGTTTCATCTCCATACTTCAAGTAACAGGACAAATCAGTTTATCTCTTCAACTGGAACCCTCTTTACAGATAGAAGAAATGAGATGCTTTCAAAAATTAATTTTCCTACTCTTCCCTGAAGTCCAGAGTTTTGATGAGGTTTTATGCAGGTTTTGACTTCTTTGCTTATGACCTTGTAAACTAGAAAACAAAAAAACTAGCTAATTAAGTTTTTTAAAATGAAAAGTCAAGCCCCCAAATTAAAACAATCCTTAAAATAACTTCTAAAAGACTGTCAAACTCTGGACAAGAAAGTATTCATCTCTGCATATTAGTTGCTAGTTGTTCAGGGTAGAGTAGAAGCTCAAGAGTCTTTAAAGTTGGTCTAGAAAGTTCCTTAAAAAAAAAAACCTATATATATATGTCTGTACATATGTGTGTGTGTATATATATATATATATATATATATATATATATATATATAAAAATTCACCTGGAGAAAACTAAAGCCATCATTCTTTGAATTACAGTAGTAAGCTATTTGGATAATATAATAATAATTATACTCATAGTAATAATACAACTATTTGGATATACAGCAATAAGCCATTCAGATCCTTATTGGTTGACTGAAATCATTATTAAGGATGAAGCCAATTTTAAAATTTTCTGTTAAAAAAATTTTTTTTTAACTGGGAAGACAGGGAAAAAGGAGATGAAATACCAGGGGTTATTTGAGAATAACCAGAACAGAGGTGCAATCTTGAGGTAAAAAGGTTTTAGATGACCAACAAGCAGCAGGTGAGGGTGCTGGTATTTTGGCAGTAAAGAAAACACGGTACTAAGTGGTAAAATAATGACAAAGAAACATTTAATATAGCTTGAAGTTCTTCTTGACTTCGGCAGCAATGCTCTCCAAATTCTATCTTGAAGGTGGCTGAGAACTCCTAGAACCTTAGTCTCATGACTCAAAAGGAAACATCTATTTCTATGTCTCTCTCCTGTTGAACAAACTGCCTACTGGCTCAGAGAGATTAAATGAGGTGCTCAAGGTTACAGGACGAGAACCAGGTTTCATGATGTCCAGTCTGTCCAAGCAACTGAGAATGGGGAGGCCAGTTATGACAGTAATCTAGGCTGGAGGGGATGAGGCTTGGATCAGAGTGGTGGTAGGGGGAATGCTTGAGGAACCAGGACAAAGCTACTTCAAGTGACATCTCAGCCTGGAAGAAGACTGGATTTCCTCAAGCCTAAGATACATGGCTTTTAAACTTCTTTCATAGTTTAAGAATTTTTGAGATCAAGATGCAGCTTACAGTCAATGTTAAAAGAGAGGTAGAAGAGGTGATGTAGCTGTCAATGCTCGTGCAGGTGCCAACAACACAAATGTCTAGGAAGAGACAGTAGCATTTTGAAGCTTGGAGAGGCTGGGTGACTGTGTGAGGGGCTGAATGCAACACATGCAGTGGCAGAGAGGACAAGTGGGAAGTAATGGATGCTAAGACTGGAAGGGTATTAAATCTGTGTTAAAAGAAGAGAGAATTACCACGGATAGTGGACAGTTCCAGACCTCTAAGTACTATTAGGGAGGCAACATAGATGGCTAAAGGGAAGTAAAGTAGAAAGAGTAAGTAAAATGAGGGCCTCAGAAAATTAACACCATGCGTGATCAGGTCTGGAATAACCAAGAACTGCCTACATCGACCAAACATTTAGATTCTAATCTCTAAGCAAAATGGTGTAGGGTCCTGAACCAGCTAAGAAGATACTCAAAAGTCCACAAGCTTGGTCCCACCTGAGACTAATTAACTCTGAGTGTCTGAGGTGAGGCCCGGGTAACTGTTCAATGATGTACAGGGAGAGCCCGTTATCTCACAAACACACTGTGTACTTAGGGACAACTAATTTTTAGTACTTTAGGTTTACCTGCAAGGCTGCTATATATTTTAATATCAAAAAATGTGTGCCCCCCCTTTTATAACTGCACCTTTCTATGTGCACATCTATTAGTCACTCAAGTAAGAAAATTTTGCTAGTAAATGTTACGGCAAAGAGTGTAGTTTCCGACTGTGGCTATTGCTGAGCTATTCCTGATCAACTCATGACTTCATGAGAATGTAGTTCTGCACCCTCCCATACCCATTTTAGAGCCACTTAGGCCTTGCTTATTACATAGATCTGTATGGCTCAAAGAGGTGTCCTATTTCTTTTTTAAACGGGTTTTTTTTTTCCTCAGCGAGAGGTGGTGGCTAGAGGTTTTTTTTTTCCTCTTTTTTTCCTTGGTGGAGGTGCCATTCTAATTTGGTCTGATTTCATTTTCCTGTTCTGGTTTAGGGCATTGGCACAGTGTAAAGCTACCTTGCTAGAGGGAGGCTTCTTCTCTTAGAAGTGCATTAGGTGGGAGGTCTGGGGATGTGTTGCAGAGAGGTGGAACAGGAAGTGGAGTGGAAGATGGAAAAGCACTACAGCAGGAGTCTGCTGATGGTTTCTTCTTGCATGCGACTTTATCCCTTTACTCACCAACATCTTTCATTTTCTAAAACAGCGGATCAACAAATCCTCAGTGGCTCCCTATGACATAGAAAGTAAAGTCCAGTCTCTTCAGCCTGACGTTGGAGGCCTTCCACCACACGGCTTCAGTGGGTCTCCCAAATTCCTCACACGCATTCTCCAGTTACCTCACATCCCCTCACATGCCTGGCATAGCTGAGGCCACAGCACTTGGAGCCCATCTTCCTCCCATCTCCTCAGTCCTCTCCTTTCTCTGAACTCCTCTAGCAGGAACTGTCTGTGTCACTCATTAGGGCTCTTAGTCATACTGGCCACATTTTAAATTAATGATTTCATACATGTATGATTTACCTCACTAACCAGACCAGAACTCCCCAAATTGGAGCCCCATGCGTTGAATTTAGCCCACATACATGTTTTGCTTGGCGCACACAATGTTTTTAAAGAATTTGAATTAGTTGCCAGCATTTTAAAAAAATCAGGAGATGGCACATAATAAAAACCTGGATTTCTGACTTCTCCTGACAAGCTGGAAGCTCTGACAATTCTGGGCCAGCATTCCAGGATGGTTCCAATCAGCTGGAGCTGTGTAATGATGATCCCTTCAGAGTGATGTATCCTTTCCACTTCGGCAGAGCCCCAGTCACCCCTCTGTCCTGTGCCTGGCCCCTTCCTGCTCTCACAGACCTTCCTGTCTCCTGCAGTCGTTTAAACTTGCAACCTCTGAACTTCACCCTATGTCCTCAGAGGGTATGGTCTTTGTCTTCATCTCCTCACCTCCTCAGTGCTTAGCACACTGCTATTTACATAACAGGTGCTGAAAAAATACTTCCTGAATGGAAGCAAGAAAGGCCAGAATCGAAGAAGCAGATGAAAGTGATGGATCAGGGAGATGAGGATTAAAGGAGGCCAAGGCTAAGGACAAATGATGAAGTGTTTTCCAGTGCCTCAAAAAGGATGTGAAACGAAAGACCTTGTTCCTTTATGGCTTCAAATGGCAGTGATTTATAAAGCTCTTTTAGAAAATTAAAAGAGGTATTTCGCTTTCAAAATGATAATTTCCCAGAAGCGGGACAAGAGAAACGATGTAGGTTATCTAATGACGCTCTTCAACTCTGAGTATACTTTACTGTTGTCAATAGTGAAGTGAGTCAGTCTGTCCTTTTTTAAAGAAAAACCACAAAACTTTAAGGCTTACTTTGTACTGCTGACTAGGTAGAAGAGAAATTACCCTAAAGGCTGCCTTCATTTTACATCCATCTACAAAATCTCAAAAGAAATACACTGTAAGAGAGATGCAGGTTACCAAGGATGTTTTCCTGAACTTGCACCACATCCCTTCTGGGTGTCATCTAAGCTGCCCCTTTCCACTCAAATAAGAGTGAAGTTCAGAAGGTTAGGAAGAGCAGGGTTCTAGAATATTAGACACATGATTCAATGACAACTTTAAGTTAAACTTCACAGATGAAACTGTGGCTCCAGAGAAGTCGCGCCTTAACTCACAGTTCTAACACTGGAGGTTTTACAGAACCTCCCCCTTCTACCAAGAAGCCTCTGAATTTTATTGCTGAGGGACAGGAGGGAAAAACTGGTCTTACTGATCTGTTGATACCTCTGGGTTTGAGGGTATGAAGTGAACTGAGTTGGTGCTAAGGTGCTGGGGAATTCAGAGAAGAGGTGGAGAGACTTCAACTTGTCCACTGTGAAAGTTTGTGTTTGAACTAGAAGTTTGAGGAACTAAAGCTGAGCAAAGCTTTAGATTTGGGATGTGAGTATCTTAAGCTTCTGGGACAACGAGGAGGTCACTAATGGGAAATTTGTAGAGGCATCCAAGAACAGACATCTGCCTCACTTAACTATTTGTCAAGTTTTTTCTGTCTGCCTGCAGAGTTGACCTCATTTTTCATTTCAAGAAACTATTAACTTAAAATCCATACCCACTTATAAGCACCAAATTATGGAATGTTTCATTCTGTAGGTAGTGGCTTATCACAGTTTCTAAAATCCCAGACTCCTCAGTGTCCTGTGCAATATTCTGAGAGACAGTAGCATGTGGTAGTAATAGCATGGGTTCTGGGGTCAGACAAGACTTAGGCTGGAGTCCTAACTCTGCCAGTCAGTGGATCTGGAGCCCTAGGAAAGTCAGATAACTTTTTCCAGCCTAGAAAGGAGAATAAAAATGGTACAATTGCATGGGATTATTTTGAGGTGTGAGTGAAAGAGTGCATGCAGACTACTTAGCACAGCACCCTGCAGGGAGTCAGCCCCCAATAACAAGTTATTTTCATCAGGGTCTCTCACAATGTAGGAAAATTCAGATGGTCAGTTGGGTGATAGGTCATCAGGATCTTTGAGGAGTACATAAATTGGCTTGGCATTGTGCTCACAGTTCGTAATTCTAAACAAGGTTGAGGTCAGTAACTCCTGTCAGAAGAACTTGGGCTCTGAATGATTTTTCCAGCAGGAGGGATATTATGCTGAGCCAGCCCTGCTCACACCTCTGCCCTCTGTGATTAAATAAATGCATTTCTGAACCAGCCAGGCAAGCGAAGGCTGCTCTGCATGAAGCCTACTGTCCCATATGGGGCCTGATCCCATAGCCTTGAATTTTAACGAATTGAGCTAACTGGTAACAGATAACCAGAGACATGCTCCCTACTTGCAGGAGGCCAGCAGACTTTTACGGGGACACATCACGAAAACTTTAATAAGATGCAGAACACAAAATGCATTTCAGTAATACCCAAGAACATGTAATGTTTCAGAGTTTGGAAAAACCACAGCCACTCTGTCCATTCCAATTTATAAGCAGATTCTATAGCCTGAGAGGTCTGGGCTTTTATTGGCCTTTTTCCCTGATGATGTAATGGGTATCTGAAACTGACAAACCTAAAGCTGGCCTAGAAGCTCAGAACTAGAGATCACATCATCTTTCCTTAAAGTAACATCTAACTTCCTGCTTGCTTTCCTGTAGAAAGACTGGATACTTGGGGAACACAGAATCACAGAATATTAGAACTAGAAGAGTCTTCAGTGTTTATCTAGTCCACTGGAGGAGCAAGGAAACCATGTGATACACAAAGATTATACAGCTAAATGTTGGCTCTGCCAGTACCAGAGTTTCCCTGACTCCAGGTCCAGAACTTTCCATTAAAGTTGCCACCCTGAGCCATCCAACCATCAGTTCCTCTCACAAAGTTATCCTGAAATTGGGGGACAAACCACTTGTTTATTTTTTTAATGGCCTAGTTGTATGGATGTCCAAAGCAAAGAGACAAATCAAATAGCTATAAGCAAAGCTATTTGTTTATAGCTGCCTATAAACTCAACATTAACTGTGTTAATTATATTATGACACACTTGTTAATCTCTAGCATATAAACCAGCAAATGCTAGAAGCACTTCTCACCTAGATGCTAAAATGTTATCTCTATTTAGCTCAAACAGAATATACTATGAACTTGCCTTATCTTTGTATCACCAGCTAGTAAGCATTCAGTAACTGCAATTTATTTAATATTGAGTTACTTTTGTTTAAAAGGGACATTCCTAGGTTATTAAACAAAAGTTCCTAAAAAACCTTTCATAAAAATTTAAAGAGTAGATGTGAGGTCTAGAAAATTTAATAGTATTTATGGAATAGTCAGTTGGTGATTCATCAGTTCATCAGCTAGAAATGTTGTGAGGAAATCCCAGAACTGAGATTCACTACAGTAACCAGAGTCTTGCCACACTCTCAGCCAGTAATAATTCTTGGTACCCTAACATTTTTCTATTTAAAATGCACCTAAATAGATTTCCTCTCTATTCCCTGCCTTTTTCTCTTTAAGCCCCAGCTTAAGATCTTGGTCCACCATAGTTGACATTCATGGCCTACCATTCACCTGGTACCTACATACTACCTTGGGCAAGTATGAATCTTCTTATATTTGTGCCTTATATCCACAACCAGATCAGTCAGGATCTCCTTCTTTGAATATTGTCTTAGTTCAGGCTGCTGTGACAGAATACCATAGATTGAGTGGCTTATAAACAACAGAAATTTATTTCTCACAGTTCTGAAGGCTGGAAGTCCAAGATCAGGGTGTCAGCATGGTCAAGTCCTGGTGAGGGTTCTCCTCTGGATTGCAGATTGCTGACTTCATATCCTCCCACAGTGAAGAGCAGAGAGAGGAAGCAATCTCTCTCATGATTCTTATAAGGGCACTAATTTCATTCATGAGGATGCTGCCCTCATAACCTCATCTAATCCTAATTACCTCCCAAAGGTCCTACCTCCTAATACCATCACATTGCAGGGAGGGAGTAGGGGTTCAACATACAAATTTGGGGTGGGGGAAGCACACAATTCAGTCTATAACAAAGGTCTGAGACCAAGCTAGGGCTCTGCATACATGGGGTGTCCATGATACAATCTATTCTATCAGAAAAATGAGGGCACTGTACAGATAATCTTTAGACTCCTTAGGGGTAGTCATGAAAAACCTAATATAGTGTTGCAGAAGGGTAAAATAATTTAACATAAACAAGTGAGAATGTATACAATATTTAGAACATTCTGAAATGTTAAGGCTAGAATTTTCTTGAGTTACATAATTCTTTTTTCTAAATTTTTGGGATAATCACAAAAATTATCCTTCTCTCAAGAGTGAGGACTAAAGAAGTGGGGAAGAAAGATATTACAATGTAAAATAGATTAAAATTAAAGTAAAATTAAAGTGAAAACAAACATATCAAAATTCTAGCAGTGGTTATTTCTAGGTGCTACAGTTATGGGTAATTTTGATTTTTTTCTTTGCATCTTTGTATATTTTCCACATTCTCTACAATGAACATGTGACTCTGATAAGCAGAAAGAAACTCCAAGAAGCTTTAAAATAAAGGTAAAGATGAGGTCAAATATTTCCAAATATTTGAGGAGAGACATATCAGGGTGTTTCTAGCATCAGTTGGTGATTGCCATAACATCATATTATATCCTGTGAATTCCCAAGAAGGGCATGTGGTCACACAAATCATATAATAAATATAATTTTCCATGGGCTGAATGGATTGATTATGCCAATGGTGCTGGGGATAATGAATAACTAGGAGAATGTTTAAGTGTTATTGATAATTTGGGGGAATGTGAGAGAGGCATTGTTCAGGATCCCAAGGTCGGTGCTTGAGGTAATAGGCCTCTACTGAAAGGCTGTGAGTACAAAAAGAAACTGATGACAACAGGACAGGGAGAACCGGGAGACTCTAAACCCAGGATAGGGGCTGCCCAGACATGTTCTATAGGGCAAGACCAGTGTCTACAGGGAAGACACTGGTAAGAGTCTGAGATAAGAGACTTCCAGAAAGAGAGTTCTAACCTAAACTCAAAATACTGTGGGACAAGGGGTAAAGGATGAAGCATAGAAGCAGCAAGGATGAGTAAGAAGGGCCAAAAGAGGCTCCACAGGCTAGGAAAGGGCATTCAGAAGTTTCTAGAAGGGCCTGGGCTGTGATTAATGAAGTCCAAGCTTAAGAGAGAAATATGAGGCTGAATTTGAAATTAACTCTCACTCATGAAAATTTCAGTTCTTGCATATGAATTCAACTGTAACACCAGAGATGGTGAGAAAAAAAGGGTGGGAAGGCTATGGAGTCCAGAGGCACTGTGATTAAAGGTGTACATCTCACCCCCGAGCTTGAAGGATATTGGTGGAAATCTGCCAAAAGACAGTGCAAAACAGAGGGAAAGGAAACCAATGATCTGCCCTCCTTTGCCCCAGTGTGTTCAATGTAGTTTCTTTGAACCACATTAGGTAAAAAATTAAGGCTGAATTCCTAAGGCTTGGGCCAGGGCTGACAGCTCAAATGCCAACATGGGCCAGACAAGTAACATAAATAAATGAAGTGGTCCAGTCCAGAGAGGTACACAGTGTAGGCAAGAGGCCGTCATGCTCTGTCTGAAGGGACAGCTGCAGAAATGTGGGCCTAGGGTTGCCAAATCTTCTGAGTTTTCAAGAAAAGCCAGATATCTGGATTTCTCTGTGAAATCTGCTATTGTTAGTAACTAATTAAATTTCTTTAAAAAACCATTAAGTAGATCAAAGAAAACATATGTGGGGAGGAATGTGGTACCTGGGCTAGTTTGTGATCTTTTCTCTGGACTGCTTCTTCAGTACAATTGCAACTTCAGTTAAGGAATGGATTTAAACATGACATGCTATCTTGAAGGCACGCAAATATCTGATCTTTGGCCAGTCCTGAGAATACTAGGGACACTCGAGTGGCAAAAGAAACGTGTATAATGGAACTCTTCACAGCTAATACCTTGGGGAGAATATTACACAAGTTTAAGTAAGCCTAATGTCCAGATGTACAAAGAACAACATATAGAATTTGGGAAGAAGTTAAGTGTGGGCCAGAGTCAATGCCTGAAAACACTTGTATGCAATTTACTTTGATTCTAGTAGGAAGCTGCATTTGAATACTGCAGAACAAAACCTGGTCCTGAGGGGCAATTTTATTAAATGATACAGACTCAGCATGAGCTACAGCAGTGACCAGAGAATTGATTAGGTAGGGTTTCTGTGACTGGATACATTTCCAGGTAAGAGAGATATTATAGTGAAAACAAATATCCACGTCCCAAGTGGATGGAAAGCTCAAGATTGCTTTGTTTCAGATTAGAAAAATAAAAGTGCTTAAGTGTAGACCCCTAAATGCTCAGGGGAGTGAGAGAATTTAACAGGATTCTTACTATCTGTACCAGGTTGATTAGTGTGTCTCCCCTTCTCCCTCCATTCATGTTCACTGAGAAGCTGTGAATATGGCTTTATTTGGAAATATGGTTTTTGCAGATGTAAACAAGATGAGGTCATACTGGATGAGGGTGGGCCCTAATCCAATGACTGGTGTCCTTATAAGAAGAGGGAATTTGGACACAGACACACATTGAGGGAGACCACCATATGAAGACAGAAGCAGATTTTGGAGTTACCACTACCACCCCCAAAGAATGCTGAGGACTACTGGCATCCATCAGATGCTACAAGAGTCAAGGAAGGATTCTTCCCTAGAGCCTTCGGAGGAAGAGGCAAGGCCCTGCTGGCACCGTGATTTTAGCCTTCTAGCCTCCAGAACTGTGAGAGAATAAATTTCTGTTGTTATAAACCACCCAGTTTGTGATAATTTGTTACCAGAGACCTAGAAAACTGTTTTTTTTTTTCAAGCCACTTCTGGAATGGAAGGCTTGCTGTGGTGAATTATACAATGACTTACAATTATGCCCCAAATTGGAGCAATATGTAGGGTATAAGAGATAAAGGCACAGGAAGCATTCTGTCAACAGAGCATGAAAACCCTCGTTTTTGGAGAGAATGGAAATAAAAAATAATGACCACTAACCAAATGGAGAGCAAGAGAACTTCCCATTCCAGTGGTGTTATACATAGCATTTATCCCAGAGTTGAACTAAATTTAATTTCATTTAGGGGAAATTATACATTACAGATTTAAAAAATTCCAGTCATCTTTTCCTTGCCCAACTTAGTTTCCTTTCTGTGAAATAAAATCAAGCCCTAGAAAATAACTACAAGACACTTTAGGTTCTTCATATATCTAAAGAACAAGATTAAAAAGTAAGTTATTTATAACTTTGTCCCACTCCATGTGCAGAAAGTTTTCCTAATATACACTTACATGATTGTTGGGGGGTGGTGCCTTTCATTTTTGCCTTTGTAAAAATTTAAAATATAGTTATTTTAAAATCTGGTTATAGAAATAAACATAGCATTGATTTATCCATGGGTTCTCGGTGTTAATACTTTTTCTTTGGTTTTATGTCTTCATGTCTTAGACCTCTTTTCTCATACCAGCCTGTAATTGCTAGTCTAAGCCTAGAGAAAGGAAGGAGAGGCTTCATCTGTCTCACTTAGAAGTTCAATTAATAAAGCCACAATAACACAAACAATGCCATAAGGCCTATTGTCCAGCTGGATGCACTCAGTTTTAGACGGATACATACACACATTCACATAACACCACCAACTATCATTACCACCACCACCCAGACCTTGGACCAAAAGCCTCCCCTACAATTTTGTACATATAAATGAATTTCTTTTAAAAGTGCTGTTCATTAGGAAGGGTACTGCTCTATATCATTTTTGGATGATTTCTAGACTATAGATGTCTGCTCATGCAAAACTCCAATGGAGTACATTACTACAGCACACGTGTGCCATACTCAGTTACATACCAAGAAAGTTTAAACACATCTGCTCAATACAAGTGTATATCATATGGTCCTCGTCAGCTCTGTGGGAGCTGAACTCTCAGACCACAAGTTATGCCCATTGGTAGCCTAAATAACATGACAGATAACACATATATCATGATAGCATTATAGGTCATTTAAGGGTGTACACGTAAACTGCGTGTGCTTCCTGTGTGATATATTTTGTATTTATTATATATTTATAATATATATTCATGTATAAATACAAAAAATATTTTATATTTCACATTATGAAAATGTCATTAAACACAATTTATATTTATACACTGAGGTATAAAAATGAGGTTTAAAAAAATTTTTTTTTTTTTTGCAGTACGCGGGCCTCTCACTGTTGTGGCCTCTCCCGTTGCGGAGCACAGGCTCCGGACGCACAGGCTCAGCGGCCATGGCTCACGGGTCCAGCCGCTCCGCGGCATGTGGGATCTTCCCGGACCGGGGCACGAACCCGCGTCCCCTGCATGAGCAGGCGGACCCTCAACCACTGCGCCACCAGGGAAGCCCCTATCTTTTTTTTAAATTAATTTTTATAGGAGAATAGTTGCTTTATAATGTTGCCTTAGTTTCTGCTATAAAGCAAAATGAATCAGCTATACATATACATATATCCCCTCCCTTTTGGACCTCCTTCCCATTCAGGTTACTGCAGTGCATTAAGTAGAATTCTCTGTGCTATACAGTATGTTCTCATTAGTTATCTACTTTATACATATTATCAATAGTGTATATATGTCAATTCCAATCTCCCAATTCCTCCCACCCCACCTCTTCCCCCTTGGTATCCATATATTTGTTCTCTATGTCTGTGTCTCTATTTCTGCTTTGCAAATAGGATCATGTATACCAAAAATGAGCTTTTAAAGAAGATTCTGGATTATTCTAATTGCATAGCATATGCTGAAGTATAAAAATGAGCTTTAAAAAACTGCAACAAAACAGAAGGTGGGGAAAAAAATACTGGGGCTGACAGAATGATTATCCATTCACATTTCTGATTTGTGGAAAGGGTTTCATTGGTCTCAACAACTATTTTGATAATATGTAGATATGTGACAATTTAAAATTAAATTTACACTAATAAAATATCACTTATGTGTGTTCTCTATATTGAGGGTAGGCACAAGATTGTTTTCAAGAAAGGATCTTGCTGCCTAAAACATTTGAAAACAGCGAGTTTTGTGGAGGGCATTCCAGAGCTGACTTTGGACCAAATTCTGACTTCTGAACACTTTCATCCACAAGGAACCACCTCTATGCTCCAAGAAACGAGTCTCACAGAGGCATCTTCCTGGGTCACAGGTGATAATTTAACAAGACCTGGGTGGGGATAGGATTACAGAGACTTCTCTAAAAAAAAGAAAATCATGAAAACGTGCCTGATCTAATTTGGATTTATCCATAAACAAATAAACATTCCACTTTAGCATTAAAACATGGTTAAAATCAGTTTTAAGAGATTTTACATTTTCATACAGAGCATTTCACACAAATCTAATAAAGATATGACTTTCTCTGAAATTGCCCAAGCTCTCTGTCACTATAAGCTCTTAATATATTAGAAGGTGCTCAAGAAATGTTGGTAAATGAGTGAACAATTAAAAACCATTTGCTCCTGAACACTGCCCTATGATGCCCTTAATAAATTTATTCCACAGGATGAGTCTGGGTGATTAAAATAGCATGCTCTTTTTCACTTAGGCCAATAGGAAGCTTAGAGTTAAATTTGTGATTTACTTCTAACAACCATAAAGGACCCGAAACTATATATTTCGGTTTCCCACTCTTATCTCTGGCTTTATATTCCAATTACTCCAATTCCCTCAACTAATTATTTTATTCTTCTGTATCTCATGTGCTTTGGAAGTGAGGTAAAAATAGACTAATAAATAAAAAGAAGAATCTTTCTTAAAACCGTTAACACCTTACTAACCTCTCCTATAACACTGGGTGATTTTTTAAAAAGCTCTCCCCAATTAACCCTTCTATCTTTGGTAAATTCTGGAAAACCCTAGGGTTTCATGGGAAAGTTAGAAAAGCAATGGCCTAACCTCTGATCTTTGTTGGGTCTGCTTGTCCCTCGAAAGGGGGGCTATTCCTCTGAGGCAGTACTAAATGAAACAAGAGATTGGTCTGTTTGCTATTTCCCACTGGATTTAGACATCAACTTTATTTTGGCCTAACGAATTTATGCCTAATTTTTTTTTTCCTATGCTCTTTTATTCTCTTCAAGACATAATCCATTTAGGTTTGAAAAAAGTCTATTGTGTGTGTGTGGTAACTTTCATTCCAAGACACAAACAAAAGTGCTTTTCAACAACTGTCCATGTCTATATTTAAGCAATTAGTTTAGACCATCATGTCAAGCCTTATACAATTCCGCACAACTGATCTTCTTTAAAGAGTAAAATACAATTTAAGAAGCTGAAAGTAAGTTTAACTTTTTAGGAGAAAAACCTGGGGCTAGACAGGAAATTCTGGAATCCCAGTCTTTGTCCATGTACAGGAGTTAAGAAACATAAAACCCACCTGGACTTGAAGGCTTCCTTCAGCTGAGGTGTCAACAGAGTGAAATGGATTCCTGACTTGGGTTTTGTTTTCTCTCTCTAAATGGCAGTCCAAAAAAATAGTGTAAGAATAACCTGGCACCTCTTTTGCCATGTGTAGTTTCTCTCCTCACACCGCGTGCTGGGATGTGTCACCATAACTTTGCACCCACAGTTATGTCTTCGGAGTGGCCCCTGAAATGGAGTGAGCTAGCTGTGCTGGCAGCTTGCTCTGGTTAGCTGCGGCTGCTGGCAAGAGTGGGCTCCACTCTCCCTTCCTCCTCTTCTCCCCCTCCTCCCCTCCTCCCAAACAAATGCGTCACCTGGCTGCCACACTGGAGTGGTTGCAACGCGAAGGGTCTGAGGGTGAGGGAAGGGGAGAAATCACAGGGGCCATGTGACTAAAGCATAGCCAAACAGGGATGAATAAGTGAGCTGACTTTAACTCTGCTGCTAGTTTTCCTGGTAAAATCGAGACCACGGAAGAAGGTATGTGGTCCAGACTTGTCTGTCCCCTTCCGTGAGGGCTGTTTAGCAGAGCTTGGGATCCTGTCGTTTGAGAGGAGGACAGGACAAGAATGGAGGAAGACGATGCAAACAAAAGTGGACTTGGACTGTGGCTAGGTGGTCCATACATCCCAGTTTGCCTGAGATAGTTCTGTATTATTGTGTCCCCTTTTACTCTCAAAAGCTCTGACCCAGTGTCTCTTAAGAGGGCATACTTTGCTGCAGGGGGACAATTCTTCCTTTCAGGAGACTGCTTTGCTCACTGTAGACAACTTAGCAGACCTACCTCTGTCCCCTAAAGGGCAGCAGCATACCTCCCTCCACCCTATCATTTTTTGCCCACCCTGTCATTCTGACAAGCATAAACGTCCTCCCTCTTTTCAAGGGCCTTCTGGGGACAGTAGTAAAGCCCTGATGCAGAGCCACTGAATGTTCTCTCAGTGAAGAATGAGTAAGGTGAGGCTAAGAGAAGTGAAATGATTTGATTAAGGCCATTGCTAGAAAATGGCCCAGGAATGAATTGTTTCTTGGTTTTATATACTGTGCTCTTTTCAGGACAAAACTCTATTGTCCCATGGCACACCTATAGTTGAATCACTGTCGGCAGAGGCCCAAACTGCAGGGAAAGAATATACATGTGGTAATACTAGTGTTTTATTTGTGACCACTTACTCATATGTAGTCAGTAGCTTCATAACCCTTGCTAGTTACAGAGGTGATCAATAATAATGGTATTTTTCAAGAGGACTTGATACTTTAGATTTTTAAACATATAATATTTGGAGCTAAGTCATAAAAGCTTTCCAGAAAAGGAGAGTAGTGTTGTCATTATTTTTTAAATAAATGAAGCTTAAAGAGGGATTAACAGCTAACAACACTGGCACCAATAAATATGCTTTTGAAGAATCTTTTATTCAAGGAATTAAAAATCTTTTTTTCTTCTAAAAATGTTTAGGATATGGTATTCTCAAATGAAGCCAATAACAACACCTTGCCTCCTATAGTTCCTATTAGTTTCACTTCCTTAATAAGACTTAATCCTGAAAATAACCCTAGGAGGCAGGCAAAGAAGGTATTATTCCCATTCTACTGACTGAGAAATTTTAGTGGCTTGCTAGAGGGTTGGACCTCCAGTCCAGTATTCTTATGTTATGTCTTGGAAACTCAAGTCAGGAGCACTGTTGAGAGTCAACTATTACACTTACTTAAATAATTCTGCCTCTTTCTCCAGCATTTAGGAGAAAAATATTATTTTTTTCCTCCACATAATTACTCATGGTCATTTATAGTTGCTAACAGCAGGACTCCTGAACCACGGGGAACGGGCACACTGAGTCACTTGCACACTCACCACTCACTGAGGACTTGCTTTGCGTCAGGCCCTGGCTGAGGCACTGAGGCTTCAAAGGCTCATCAGACCCGGCCTTGCCTTTGATGGGTTCAAAAATATCTTGAGAGCACCTTTAGTAATTTTGATCAGAGCTGACTCACTTCTATTAACTTGAGCAGATATGGCCAAACGGTTCACTGTGATTGATTGGTTGTGCCCAGGCCAGGATCCTTCCCTGGGATGCCAGGGAAGGATTTTCTTTCACTAAGCCCTCTTTCACTAAGCCCTCCCCTCACAAAAACCCTCAACAACAACCAACTGTAACATCAACCCCAAACCCTGGGGACACAGCCTTTGTGTAGACAAGTTCTAGAAATAAAACGATGGCGCACCAGTCGGACTACTACTGCTACACTAAAAAAAAAAGGCTGTTTACTTTGGTTTTGGTGATGACACTGAGAAGTACAATCTGACACTTTAATCTACACTGCCAAAGAACAATAATTTTCCATTTCTCTTTTTTAGACACATTTGTGGCAGGAGCAGGAGTGGAGTGCCTAGAACTAGGCTTCTATACAACTCTAAAGTAGCTGCTGGGATCTAAATTGCTGTAATATTCTCTTCGAGCAGTTTCAAATATTCTAGAGATTAGATTCATAGGCTTATGGAGATTTGATTAACTTGTTACTGTGAATACAGACAACTGTGCAGCTTTGGGGGGAAGCCCCCACGTCATAGAGCCTCACCATCCCCTAGCCTCTCCCTTCCCTCTTCTTAATAAATAAATAAATAAAGCAAGCATGTGGCAAATATGTTTCTATTTTTCCACCAAGAACACAGATGTGACAGCTTCTTCCCCTTCTCTTCTCTCATCCTCCCCAGCTCCGTCTTCTCCCCTCCCTACCAAATGACCTCATCCCTGCGCAGAAAGGACACCAGCTGCAGGGAGGGTCTGCTCCACCAAGCGGGATCATTATCACCATTAGTAATGCCAAGAAGCCCAGACGGCCTTGTCCACATGTGCAGTGTGTTATAGCTCTGCGGTCTCCCCACATCCACAACCAGGTTGCTGTCTGGAAATGGAAAGGCTTTGCCTTCCTGAAAATAATGTTATCAAAAGACTGTTTAGATATTTCTTAACAAATCCATCAGTGACTGTAGCAACAATGAGAAGAACCTGCTAAGATGATGAACCTGGTGGCAGCCTCAAAAGTCATTTGAGTACAAAACTCCCATTTAAGAAAAGTGAAGACACGTGATTTTTCAGGGTGAGAATTGTAAGAGCTAGTTTGCAAGAGGAGGGCTGCCTAGAAAATAAAAATTAGAAAAAAAAAATTCTAACATACTGGCAAAGTAAAAGCTAATGTTATGATCTCTGTTTTTACAGGCGTATCCCTATAGATTCATGTTCATTTCTTCATGCACTCATTCACTCTTCCATTCTCCTGTCTGCCAGTTAGTGCCAACTCATTCCAGAGAACGAGGCTGTGAGGTTTTATCAGACATATTAATAATAGCAATTACCATATACAGAGTGCCTACTATGAGCTGGACACAGGGCTATGTGCTAAATGCATGCCTCTCAACCACTTTGCACAGATAGATCATCACTTCCATGCTACAGATGAGACAACTGAGGCTCAGTCAGAGAGGCTTCCCGGGCCCTCTTCTAGAAGCATGCACTCTTCCTAGGTGGTCTCGTCCATACTAATAGCTTTAAATATCATCTATAAGCTGTTATCCAATTTATATCTTCAGCCTAGACATCTCTTCTGAGCTCTAAATATATTCTTATAATTACCTGCATGACATCTTCATTTGGATGAATCACAAGCATCTTAGATCAAAAAAGTCCAAAACTGAACATGGGATCTACTCTTGCCCCCTACCCCCATCCCACCTCACCCTCAGGCTAGGCTCTTCTTCAAAAGTTTTCACGTCAGAAGTAGCACCTCATGTCAGAAACTGGAAGTCATCAGTGACACCCTCTTCTTATGCAATGCCACCAAACCAGGGAGCCACCGAGTCTGGTAAACTCTACCTCCTAAATCTGTCTTGAATCCATCTATTTCTCCATTGACTGCTACCATCATCTCTCACCTGGAAAATGTCATTAGCCTCACTGGTTTCCTTCTTGCACTCCTCTAATCCACTGTGTGATGAGATAAAAAAATTAAAGTCAAACCTGAATATAATCATGTTTATACCCCACCGCCCCCCCTACAAAAAACCTTTCAATGGTTACTCATTGCTATTAGAAAAGACCAAAACTTTTGTCAGTGCCTACAAGGCCCTGCTTAATCTTGCCGCCCGCCACCCCCACCTACTTCTGTAATTTTCCACTTTCCTCTCATTCACTGGGCTCTAGTTTAGCTTGCCTTCTCTCATTCCTCTTTTGCACCAAGTTCCTTCTTGACTCTGGTCTTGGAGGCCTGGCCTTCAGCCTGTGATGCTCTTACACTTCTTCTTCATCTGGCTAACTCCTACCTACTCTTTGAGCCTCAGGTTAAACATTATTTAACAAAATAGTCTTCTCTGTTCCTTTGATTCAATTAAATTCCACATGTGTTTCTTCTATATTTACTATGGTTGAAATATTTATTTGAATGCTTGTTTTTCTTTGGCTTCCCCAAGTGGAGATAAACTCGATGAGGTAAAGAAAAGCCATGTCTGTCTTGTAAACAACTATATTCATCATGCCTAGCATAATGCTTGGAACATAGAAGATGCTCAATCAATACCTGTTAAATGAATAAATGAGGCAAGTAACCTGCTCAAGGTCACAGGATTTGAACTCAAATCTGTCTGTCCTAAAGCACATTCTCTTTTAAAATCTTGCAAAGCAGAAAAGAGTACTTTATAAATTCAACATATCATAATCAGTTTTAGGGATGTAAATTTCCCAAGTCTCAAAGTTCTGATTGACTGAAATGGATGGATGGATGGATGGATGGTTAGATGGTTGAAAGGAATGGGGTCTGGGAGTATGGTGGGATTGGGAGGAACCTATCTCCCATAGTATATGTGACATAAAAACATCTACTGGCCTGCATGAGAAGTCATAATAGAGAAATGAGAGTATGGATGCGAGAGAGTAGATATTATTAGAGATTGCTGAACTGCTACAAGCCTGAACAAAATAAGATTTAAAAACCAAGGAAACATGGGCTTCCCTGGTGGCGCGGTGGTTGAGAGTCCGCCTGCCGACGCAGGGGACGCGGGTTCGTGCCCCGGTCCGGGAAGATCCCACATGCCGCAGAGCGGCTAGGCCCGTGAGCCATGGCCACTGAGCCTGCGCATCCAGAGACTGTGCTCCGCAACAGGAGAGGCCACAACAGTGAGAGGCCCGCGTACCGCAAAAAAAAAAAAAAAAAACGCAAAAAACAAGGGAACAAATCTTTAATATGGCTGAAAAGAGTAAAGGCAAAGAGATTTTGAAAAGCCAAGATATCATCTTTTATGGGGGAAGAAAAATTACTGAAGGTGGTTTTTGCATCTATCTTCTCTCCTTCCTCGTGTGTGTGTGTAGGGTGTGGTACAGATAGTGAAGGATGGGGTGAAGGATGGACTACTGGGAATACCTGAAAAAGGCTTCTTTGAGCTTTGAGGACTGGGGAGTAATTTTTTTCCATCTGAGACCTAGGATATTTGCCTCCATCAGTACTATTCTAAAAACATTCTCTGCTGGGTAGTCTGTCATTGACCCTCAGATGGAGTGAGGAGAGATGAGTACAGAAGAGTCTGATCAGCACAGGCTAAGTTAGGCCCTTATTCCTTGATTCTGTTCATGCCGTCCAGTTTTCTTCTAAAAAAGTGCAGGACTTCACATTTTCCGACAATGAATGTGGACTTGTTACATTTGCCCTAGTTGTCAAGGTCTGGGAACTTTGGCTTTGTTCCTCTCCTTCAATCCATTTATTTTCTTGAACTGTCCCAGCTTCTCACAAGTTCTCAATTATTAGGAACTTTAAAAAGTTTATTTCTCGTGTTTGTGTGGATGAAATGGTGATAACAATTAGGTGATCAGCTTTTCGGCAAAAGAAAAAAAACCCAAAAAAACAAAAGCCACTTTTCCACTTCCCTCTCATGTTCTCCATAAAAGGCAACAAAACCCTTCAGTAAATTCAGTATCATGCAACATGGTTGGAACTGTTCTAATTACATTATCTGGTTAATAGTGCCTGAACCACACACAGAGTACCAATTTTCAAAGAATGGAAATAAAATACACTTAGTAGTAAAATGATACAGGAGTCTAACATCTTTCTTTGATGAATCAGTAGGTGCACAAGGATCTTGTAGTTTTGAACATGTTGATCATTTGATTGCATGATGGTGCTTAGGGGCTGGCTAATGAAACATTAGATAACAGAGTTCACAGTACCTATTATTGGCGGGTCACAGAGCCAACTGTATTTTTCTACTAGCTGGTTTTCTATTAGAATACAAAAAAATGAAGCTTCACATTGAGTTTGACATTTATGGTGCTAAGTTCTGCGATCAGATAATTCTGTTTGTTTGAAAGCTTTGGAGGTGTTTTCTGATTTCAGTTACTAATTTTTTTCCTCCAGTGTCATAAGTTTTGCCCTTTTCAGCTCCTTTAATATTTAATAGTAACTTTAAAGACAAAGGTCTAGCATTTCTATTGACCTCACAACATTATAGGAAAGGATCAAGATCCTGAACTTATGGCAAAAGAAAAAGGGACGCAGAAGAGACCTATGTTAGAGGAAGAGGAGTGACAAAGACAATGTAACAGAGAACAGAGGAAGGAATGGCTCATGCCCTCACAGTTCATGAGCAGCAGGCTGTGTGCCTTTCTGTTCAATCTTTCCACGGCCATTATTTTAAAAATCAAATTGTAGTGGGGCCAGCATATGAGCGACTATCATTTTGAAAGAAGAAAAAGCTGAGAGAAACCAAGGCACAAAGTGAATTATTCTTTCCCTGAATTTTACAGTTTAAAAAGATCCCCAGTAGACCTAAAACCATGTCATGTAGCCATAAAATACTCCATTTCACCCCATAGCTGGGCTGTCTGCACTCATTCCCCACTCCCCAAAACGAATGCATACAACAAATTCTATTATTTTTTTTTGTAGGGCAATTGTTGATTAATGAATCATCTTTCCTGTAATTTTTATTTTTTGTAGACTTAGTTTGGCTAGGTTCCCTGGCATTCCTGTTGCGGTACGTAATGGAAAATTTGACCTCACACTCTTTGCTTTTTTGTAACATCACAAAACACTGATATAAGAGGGTTACAAAAAAGTAGCTTGGAAATGAAGGGATGCACAGAAAAAAAAAAAAGCTCAGTGTGGAAAGGAACAAAGATACATTAAATCATCTGGAAAGTAAATATTTAGTTTCATAGACATGAAGTTACATTTATCTTCAAGAACAGCTCATTTGTTACAGCTTAGGATGTCACAGTGTTTCCATCATAATTCTGCTTTTCTAAAGAGATTATAAACCAGACACTAAAAAGCCATTCTCAAAATTAATTTGGAACACAGGCAGACCATTTTGTAGATCCTATAAGTTCTTCCCAAAATGGTGATTTAGAGAGAGGCGGACAGAATAAAGGTGTCAGTAAGTGATTTCTTGCATTTACTCATATCTGAGTTGAAATAAAAGCTTGGCAATCACCCTTCTGTGATCACATCCAAGAGTCTATGGAAAATGTAACAGGTCATACAGAGTCAACTTTAGTACTGTGAAACTTGGGGTTTGGCAGTAGAGACATGTTTTAGGACAGGTCTGTCAGCAGAATTCATAGTGGAATGAACAAAATGGTTGTTAAAACTGTCTTTTTACATTTTAAAATAATGAGACTATACTTTCTAAGATGAGACTATACTCTCTTCCCAAAGGCAAAAGAATCATTTCTTTAAATGCATAATCCAGACTCAAGAGGACACTGACCCAGCCACTGACTATGACCTGAGAAATTTATCAACTTGACCACAATGGGAAGAGTCCCATATAGCTCCAGCACCAACCTCTCAAAATGCCACAGTGCCCTGGTATAGGGTATCCAATGAGGTGTTTCATGATAACAACATAGGGTGATGTGTATATTGTCAACCCTCACAGTCCCATGGTTGTCAGAATGCATATACAGAGTGTTCAGCTTATTAATCATCTAGATGTGCTGAAAAAAGGAAGAGGGGAAAGAACAGATGCAGGGAAGGCTGTACAAATCACTACTTCATTACTCAGGCTGCTGGAAAATGTGCAGATGTTTCTTGATGTTACCTAAGTTGTTTCCAAAACCACTGTCACATCTATGTACTCTTCCCTATAAAAATGCAGCATTATTAACTGGAACTATACAAATAATTCTCAGTGGAAAAAGCTTTAATATGCCACTTATGGGCCGGATGAGTAGTCTTTATCTAAATAATAATGTTTTGTTGTTGTTGTTGTTGTTTTTTAGAAGAGGGAGTTAAACAGGAGAACCATGAAGTATGCAAATAAGCCACAAGAGAAGAGTTTCTCTTTGTTCAATTTTGTGTTGTAAGTGGTAACAGATGGCTACCTATTCCAAAGACTGTCATAGGTTCCTACTTCTCACTGACTTTGGCAGATACAGGAAAAAAAAAAAAGAAGTATTCAGACAGCTTGGAGTAATTCTATTTATCCACTTATAAAATGCAGGTGGACTGATAAAGAAAGCTTTTAACTGCAAAGAGAACCATTAGGGAAAAAATTATTATGTGTCATTTAATATCCTGTTTAAGGGAAGTATGAAATCTTGGTCAAAAATAATTGGTGGGGCCTCCCTGGTGGCGCAGTGGTTGAGAGTCCGCCTGCCGATGCAGGGGACACGGGTTTGTGCCCCGGTCCGGGGGGATCCCGCATGCCGCAGAGTGGCTGGGCCCTTGAGCCATGGCCGGTGAGCCTGCGCGTCCGGAGCCTGTGCTCCGCAACGGGAGAGGCCACAACAGTGAGAGGCCTGTGTACCGCAAAAAAAAAAAAAAAAAATTGGTGATATATAAAAATATCAACTCCTGGGAGTATGTTCTTCTAGATTCTTTTGGATTCCTAAAAATTTTCTAGGTCTTATTTGGTTTCTGGCTTCCCTGATTTACTTACACTAATCTTACATTAATTTGAAATAAATTTTACCCTTCTACTTCCCATAGGGTATTAAACCATATTGGTATTCTGGTAGAACTCCATTTAAATCAGCTTTATACTTTTCAGCTCTTTCTCCTTAGGCAAAAAATTTTGTGTGCATGTGTACCTTTTCAGAGACATTTCATTCATATGCAGGCAAAAACATATACTGTATACATATATTCTTTCCTCCTTTTATTATATGTGAATGGTAGCATTCAATATACACTGTTCTGTACTGTGCTTTTTGGACTTAACAGTCTACCTTGGAGATCTTTCCATAACAATACATAGACTTTTCCAGTCTTTGTATATGGAACCATTGTATTCCACCAGTATTAAATGTCCTTAGGGAAGTACATTTAGGTTATTTCCGATCTTTTGCTGTTACAGACAATGTCTGTTTTTATTTTTTTGTTTTTTGAATTTTTGAATTTCTTGATTTTTTTATACAGCAGGTTCTTATTAGTTATCTATTTTGTACATATTAATGTATATGTATCAATCCCAATCTCCCAATTCATCCCACCACCACCCCACCCCCCGCCACTTTCCCCACTTGGTGTCCATACGTTTGTTCTCTACATCTGTGTCTCTATTTCTGCCCTGCAAACCGATTCATCTGTACCATTTTTCTAGGTTCCATACATATGCGTTAATATTCAATATTTGTTTTTCTCTTTCTGACTTACTTCACTCTCTATGACAGTCTCTAGATTCATCTACATCTCTACATATGACCCAATTTTGTTCCTTTTTATGGCTGAGTAATATTCCATCACATATATGTACATCTTCTTTATGCATTCATCTGTCGATGGGTATTTAGGTTGCTTCTGTGACCTGGCTATTGTAAATAGTGGTGCAATGAACACTGGGGTGCATGTGTCTTTTAGAATTATGGTTTTCTCTGGGTATATGCCCCGTAGTGGGATTGCTGGGTCATATGGTAGTTCTATTTTTAGTTTTTTAAGGAACCTCCATACTGTTCTCCATAGTGGCTGTATCAATTTACATTCCCACCAACAGTGCAAGAGGGTTCCCTTTTCTCCACACTCTCTCCAGAATTTGTTTGTAGATTTTCTGATGATGCTCATTCTAACTGGTGTTAGATGATATTGCATTGTAGTTTTGATTTGCATTTCTCTAATAATTAGTGATGTTGAGCAGCTTTTCATGTGCTTCTTGGCCATCTGTATGTCTTCTTTGGAGAAATGTCTATTTAGGTCTTCTGCCCATTTTTGGATTGGGTTGTTTGTCTGTTAGTTTTTAAATTAAACCAAACCACTTATAAGAAAATACATTTGACTGACTAGTTTTGCTTGTTTCTACTTCCTACTGCCATTCTCTATAAAATGGTAAAAAAGAAAAAAAAAAAGAAAAGAAGAATTAGAAGAGGCAAGATGGGGTCTTGGCTAATCGGCTTTTGGATAATTGAAAATCTTACTCTTTTTTAAATTTTATTTATTTTGGCTGTGCTGTGTCTTAGTTGCGGCACACAGGATCTTTGTTGCAGCATGTGGGACCTTTCAATTGCAGCATGTGGACTTTTTGGTTGCGGCATGCATGCAGGATCTAGTTCCCCGACCAGGGATCAAACCTGGGCCCCCTGCATTGGGAGTGTGGAGTCTTACCTACTGGACCACCAGGGAAGTCCCCTTACTTTTTTTTTTTTTTGTGGTTATTAGAGCAGTATTTTTAGGATAGGCTCAAAATAATAGACTCATTATCTCATTAGTATTCTTATTATTCCTGTAAAAGTTATAGTTTAATGAGAGGAAGATAGAAAAAAGGGAAAACTCAAGAAGTTCAGAGCCAGTTAGTGGAAAGAGCAGCTCTCCTAAAGCCTGGCTTCACATGGCCTGAAAAGCTACTCAGGTAATTGGAAGAGAGAAATCTGAAGTAGAGCCTCAGTTCTGCAAAAGCTTTAATCTGTATTATGGAGCAAGTTATCATCACCCTCATTTTCTTCAAAAACATTTAAGCACATACTCATAAACAGCTCTATGTGAGGAGCTTTGCAAAGCAAGCCAGCCAGGTACAGCAACTCTCAGAGGAACAGATAAAACAAATGCAGGTATGCCTCTCTTTACAGATTGGGGTTTGGGAAACTATTTTTATAAATTTTATAATTTTAACAGAAAAATTGTTACTTAAGGGATTTCTGTAGCAAATTTGTTGGGAGAAAAGTTTTTATATCTCTCAGTTCATCTTTGGGTATGACTTTAAGATTTCCATATTTTGAGTTGGATTTATTTAAAGTGAAGACAACTAACTCTGTCTGTGTCTATGTGTATGTGTATGCATATGAGTGTAGTTGCTTTGTTTCAGCACTTAAAATTTTTAAATTTTGAAATAACTGTAAACTTAAGAGAAAAGTTGCAAAAATAACATAAAAAACTCTTTCATGTTCCACCCAGATTCACCAAGTGGTAAAAATCTGCTACTTTTGCAATTTATTCTCTCATATATACGTTATTTGTTTTTCTAAGCCATCTGTGTTGCAGACATCATGTCCTTTTGCCCCTAAATATTTCAATGTATATATTCAATGTATATTTTAAGAACAAAGGTAATCACTGAGTTTAAGACACTACAATAAAAGTTAGGAGACTTACATAGTCACATTATTATTATTTACTCCACAGACCTTATTTGAATTTTACCAACTGTCCCAATAATGTTCTTTCTGCAATTTTTTTCCTAGTCCAGGATCCAAACTGGGATCACACATACACGTAAATTTTCATATCTCTTTGGTTTTCTTTAATCTGAAATAGCTCCTCAGCTTTTCTTTGTGTTTCAGGGCATTGACAGTTTTGAAGAGTATCTTTTAGTTTGGGTTTGTCTGATATTTCCTTAACGTTAATTCTGCATTTCGGGGGACAAGAGTATCACGAATGTCTTTCTCAACGCATAACATCAAGAGGCACATGATGTGGGACTTTCCTGGTGGTCCAGTGGGTGAGACTCCGTGCTCTCAATGCAGGGGGTCTGGGTTTGATCCCTGGTTGGGGAACTAGATTCTGTATGCATGCCGCAAATAGGAAGGAGTTTGCATGCCGTAACTAAGACCTGGTGCAACCAAAAAAAAAAAAAGAGGCACATGATGTCTGTCTATTATTGGTGATTGTAATTTTGATCACTTGGTTAAGGTGTGACTACCAAGCCTCTCCACTCTAAAGCTAATATTCCCCTTGGCTATTAGTAAGTAATTTGTGGAGAGATTCTTTGGGATATGTAAGTATCCTGTTCCTCACTACCTTTTACTTTCTAGTTTTAGTATCCATTGACGCTTCTTCTTGCCTGAATCAATGTAACTATTGGTTGCAAAATGGTAATTTTCTAATCTACCATTCATTCCACATTTATTAATTGGCATTCTACTGTAAAAAAAAGCTTTTCCTTCTTATGCATGTAGTATCTTTTAAATTTATTGTTGCTATGGACTCACTCATAGATTCTTTTTTTAAAAAGTGAAGTATAGTTGATTTACAAGAGTGTGTTAGTTTCAGGTATACAGCAAAGTGATTCATACACACACACGCACACACATATATTATACATATATCACATTATTTTCCATTATAGGTTATTACAAGATATTGAATATAGTTCCCTGTGCTATGCAGTAGGTCCTTGTTGGTAATCTATTTTATATATAGTAGTTTGTATCTGTTAATCCCAAATTCCCAATTTATCCCCCCCCACCGTTTCCCCTTTGGTAACCATAAGTTTTCTATGTCTGCGACTCTATTTCTGTTTTGTAATTAAGTTCATTAGTATCATTTTTTTAGATGCCACATGTAAGTGACATCATATGATATTAGTCTTTGTCTGTCTGCCTTACTTCACTTAGCATGATAATCTCTAGGTCCATCCATGTTGCTGCAAATGGCATTATTTCATTTTTTTATGGCTGAGTAATATTCCTGTGTGTGTGTGTGTGTGTGTGTGTGTACACTACATCTTCTTTATCCATTCATCTGTTGATGGACACTTAGGTTGCTTCCACGTCTTGGCTATTGTAAATAGTGCTGCTATGAACATTGGGGTGCATATATCCTTTTGAATTAGAGTTTTTATCTTTTCTAGATATGTGACCAGGAGTGGGATTGCTGGATCATATGGTAGCTCCATTTTTAGTTTTTTTAAGGAAACTCCATATTGATTTCCATAGTGGCTGCACCAATTTACATTCCACCAACTGTGTAGGAGGGTTCCCTTCCCTCCACACTTTCTCCCCCACTTATTATTTGTAGATTTTTTGATGATAGCCATTCTGACTGGTGTGAGGTGATACCTCATCATGGTTCTAATTTGCATTTCTCTAATAATTTGAGCTGTTGAGCATCTTTTCATGTGCCTGTTGGCCATCTGTATGTTTTCTTTGGAGAAATATCTTTTTAGGTCTTCTGCCCATTTTTTTTTTATTGGGTTGTTTGTTTTGATATTGAATTGTATGAGCTGTTCACTCATGGATTATTTTATTCAATGGGTTGTATTCCATTATTAGTAGTAATTTTGTTGCTGACGTTGTTCCAGATTTGGCTAGTAGGAGTCCTTTCAAGGGGTTCTTGTGTCCTTTTGACATGTCCCCATCATTTTTTGAGTACTCCCAAACTTCCTGGCATGAAAAGATGTTCCAAGGCTCATCCTGTTTTATCTCCATCAACCATGCAGTCAGCCATTTATCCAAGGAGCACTGGTTCCTTTTAGTGGGAAAGGAGACTTAGAAGCCAAAAATCTAGGCTCTATGTATGCTCATTGCTACTGGATTTCATTGCTTTAAGACCCTTGTAGTGTGAATGGAACTAAGAAAATTTTCACGCTTTAAAAAGGTCTTCATAAAATTAGTTCTAGAGGCTCATATTATAAAATGTCCCTTTTATATTAGGTTTTTGCTATGTTGAAAGCTGGTTCAGGAGTTTTATTTATGTTTGGGTCTATGTTACAATGGACATACATTATAATTACAATACATTGACTACTAAACATTATTACCCCAGATGGATTTGATGAGCTCTCTGAGACAAGGACATGTCTCACTCATTTTTCAAATCTCAAAGTCCAACAAAGTTCCAATCACATAAGATAATCGATAGAAATTATATGATGTCTGGGATTTGCTTCCTAAGAATCCAGTGTGGAGGAAAAAGTATAGATATAGCAAAGTTGACCATAAGTTGATGACTGCTGCAGCTGTCCTGAGGGTTCTTTTTTTCCCACTTTTCTCTATATTTAAAATTTTGCATAATAATGAAACAATTTAAATGGCCATTTGTGACAATGTGGATGGACCTCGAGGGCATTATGCTAAGTGAAATAAGTCAGACAGAAAAAGACAAATATCATATGATCTCTCTTATATGTGAAATCTAAAAACAAACAAACAAAAAAGCCCAAAACCCCAAGCTCTTATATACAAAGAACAGATTGGTGGTTGCCAGAGCTGGGGAGAAGGGAGTGGAAGAAATGGGTGAAGGGGGCCAGTAGGTAATAAATGAATGAATGAATGAAGTTCAAATCTGTAACTTAAACATAATAAGCACATAGAAATTTTAGCTGATGTTTATATTTTAAAATTATTCCCACATACATGGCTTGAGAGCACTGCCCTAGTTCTAGGTAGGGTTTTCCGAGATACCCTTGGCCTCGGGAAGAAAGGAGAACTAATGAACATAATGTCGTGCTGTTCTAAAATCTCTGCTCATAGAAATTCCAGAATCATCCAGGCATTTTTTTTGGAATCCCAACAGAGTGACCCCATATATATGCTGGAATTCCAATCCCTGGAATTCTAAGTACATATGACAGGAATAGGGCAGGTTGTCATTCCAATGTCATTCCCAGAAATACATACCATAATTCCTTTCCATCTTGTATTAGCTAATGGAGTGGGTAAGATGTGTAACCAATTCACATATATTCAGCATGGTCTTTTAATTAAAAGGTTAATAGATTTTTAGCTTTTGAGTAAAAGGGAGCTGTGCTTTTTGCTGGAAAGTTTTAATGTTTCCCTAAAATATGGGGGCAAGCACTAAAAATTATTCTGAAGAATATGGCCATGATCTTCTCTTGGCATTTTATTTATCTGTTTTTGGTTACACAAAACTCAAGAAGTTCACTTTAATCCCATGAATACAATTGAGGCTTTACAAATGTTGATCACATCATAATACTGTAAGATTTATCCTCGATTTTATGGGTGTTAGAACAAATACTTTTCCAGTTTACCTAGATCTCTCTAAATTTATAAACATGTTTTTCTGAGAAAAGCTAGTAGCATTGAAGGTCCATTATCCTGCCACACAGCTCAGAATATCATGGTCTAGAGCTGTATCATCCATTAGAGTAGCCATTGGTCACATGTGGTACCAAGTACTGGAAATGTTGCTGGCTCACATTAAGATATTCTCTAGGTATAAAACACATAGCAGATTTCAAAGAATTAACAGAAAAAGATCATGTAAATATATCATTAATAGTTGTTTTGAACTGACTTCATGTTGAAATTATATGTTGATATAACAGATTAAATAAATATAATATTAAAATGAAAAAAAGGGATGATAAAAAAGTTTTCTCCAAAAGCATTACATGAGAGTGATAGGAAAAAAAATTAATGAAACAATTGAAATGCAATCAATAATACTTCCTTCTCTGAATGGAAAAAGTTTCTGCCTCTTCTACAGCTCAATTTCTTTATCACTTTGGTGTGGTTAAAAAAAAGTCAAAGCATTTGGATTACCAGGCACCAGAGGCAGTATAAGGTTCATGTGAATGCCTCTTCATTTAAAATTTAAGGAAAAAAATGCTTATGGAATGCTCATTCATTAAATAATTTAATTTTTTCATTATATTTGGTCTAAAGGACTTGAAACTGCCCATGGTTTTTCCTGTCAAATCACTAGTCTAATCATCTTGGAAAGCACTAACTTGAAACATAAATAATTTGGATGGTCATTCTGAATATGCATTTATGATATCAGACCAACCTCTAAAAAAATAAAATAAAATAAATAGGCCTTAGAACTTTCTAGAGAAAGACAAACCCAAGTATTTTGCTGAAGAAATATATGAAGATGGCTTTTTCTTGACATCCCAAGTTGTTTTCTGATCCTTAAATAACTGATAGTCAAAACATTAAAATGGGAAAGTAGAAAACTGCAATCATTGAGATATCCTACTCTAGGGGGAAAAAAATAAAATGTGTTTATACATTTATATGTATATACTGCTCACTGATCAGAAGGCTGCTTATTTAACAGAAAGCCTTGTCTTGTAAAGCATTCTGCTTCTTCCCATTAGGAAAACTGACACTGATATTCTTTACCAACATTACTTCAAGAAAGTCTCTTTTGAATTATGAGGGTTTCCCCACCATAAATCTGAACTCACTGACTTATAGTCAATATTTTCTGTCAAATTAAAAAAAAATGTGTGTCTGCTTAGTTTTACTGACAAGGAAATATACTAAAGTGACCAAGAATAGTCAATTCAGGGCTTCCCTGGTGGCGCAGTGGTTGAGAGTCCGCCTGCCGATGCAGGGGACACGGGTTCGTGCCCTGGTCCGGGAAGATCCCACATGCCGCGGAGCGGCTGGGCCCGTGAGCCATGGCCAGTGAGCCTGCGTGTCCGGAGCCTGTGCTCCGCAACGGGAGAGGCCACAACAGTGAGAGGCCCACATACCGCAAAAAAAAAAAAAAAAAAGTCAATTCAGACGGGATTTGAGGCCCCAAATAATTTTCTCCATTATTCAAGCAACAGAAAGAACCTTTTAGGGTTATTGAAACTAAATGACAATTTTTTAACCAATGGTGATTTAAAAGGTGCATTCCTTACAAAAGCTAGTGTGAAAATGCTAGTGAATTCTTTCCATTATGTCTGGGTACAATCAGAATGCTCACAATCTGTAGCCTGCACATTGCAAATAAATACAGACCAAATAACTTCGTATTGCTGCCATGAGCATAGATTTTCTCCAGACAGCTAAGTGGTACATTAGCACATATTTGTCTCCTGGCTGCAGCTTTTTTTCTCCCTGATTTCCCGGACATACTTGGGACAGTCTAGAAAAATCAATGTTGTGATACATACAGATCAGGAAATCATCTCTTGATGGAGTCTTGTGTCTGTAATCATCAGCATCCAGTCTTGCCAATGTCAGTGGATGATGATACAAAATTACTTTTTTTTCTTAAGTGTATTAATGGGTTATTAATGTAAGCAAAATAAAGCATGGCAGGGTGAATAACAGCAACCATATTTCTTCAATAAAATATCCATACTGTATGTCTGGTTGTGGTTTCAAAGAAATCTGGATTAAATAACATGATTCACATATGAAAAGGCTGCTAAAAACTGGATTTTGGTATCATTCAGTCATACATAAAACAGCCACTTTTGCACTATATCTCCACATTTAGGAAAAATGAAACTGTTTCCTCTGAGACAGGTATACTGGATACTTGAATCACGAACACAATTCATGGAAAGAACAAAATTTAGAGGGACAAGAACAGGGCTAAGTCACCTCATATTCTCAATATACCAGGGGTTTTTATTTAATTCTGATCCGTCAAAGAGGCACTATCCAAAATTCATTAAACTTTCCAGTTTTCCTACTGAAGATCTGAAACACTCTCATCATAATATGTGCTTTCCAAGTTACTGGGTAAGAATTCCGGGTACTGCAGTTGAGGGGCAGTAAATGTCTTGGTGTAGATAAGTTAACAAAGAGCTCAAGTTAAGGAATCCAGGTCTTGCAGACAGTGTTTGCAGTGGAAGTTTTACAATGTTACAAGCCTTAGTCATGACCTTCAAGAAGATAACTGCAAGCTCTAGGAACTGTGATTTTCAAAGGGGATGTGGGAATGAGGGTTTTGATGGAAGCTTTCCAGAGCTGCAGCTGCTGAGCTTGTGGGTTTTTCATTGGTTGCCACTTGACAGAGGTAGGGTGGGAGAATAATTCTTTGAGGGCAAGTTCAGACAGTGAATAGTTCAAGGCTGCAGCCTGCCTAGGAACTGTGAGCAATGAATGGACACAAACCACAAATGTTAAAAGACACAATGGGTTTGATTTTTCAAGGTTTTAAGGGGCTGAAATCATTCTATTACTGTATAATAGCCATGCAGAGCAAAATTAACATGAAGTAATTAATAACAGTCAGCAACAGAGTTGAGGATGTTTTTTCCAAATTCTGTTCTTTTTTGCCACCACTTCTCATCATGGTAATAGTATAGTGGAAACAGCATGAACTTTTGTGTCAGGGAGACATAGATTTGGCCCTGTTACTTTGTGTGTGTGTGGCTGGGCCTCAATTTCACCTTCAACAGGAGACTAATATCTACCTTGCAGGGTTGTGCTTTTTGTTTTTCAGGAATCTTTTTTTTTTTAAATTAATTTTTATTGGAGTATGGTTGCTTTACAATGTTGTGTTAGTCTCCACTGCACAACAAAATGTACAGATATGCCCTCCCTTTTGGACTTCCCTCCCATTTAGGTTACCACAGTGCATTAGGTAGAGTTCCCTGTGCTATACAGTATGTTCCCATCAGTTGTCTATTTTATACATAGTATCAATAATGTATATGTGTCAATCCTAGTCTCCCAATTCCTCCCACCCCACCCCTTTCCCCCTTGGTATCCATACATTTGTTCTCTATGTCTGTGTCTCTATTTCTGCTTTGCAAATAAGATCATCTATGCCATTTTTCTAGATTCCACATGTATGCGTTATTATACGATATTTGCTTTTCTCTTTCTGACTTACTTCACTCTGTATGACACTCTCTAGGTCCATCCACGTCTCTACAAATGACCCAGTTTCATTCCTTTTTATGGGTGAGTAATATTCCATTGTATATATGTCCCACATCTTCTTTATCCATTCCTCTGTCGATGGACATTTACATTGCTTTCACATCCTGGCTATTGTAATAGTGCTGCTATGAACATTGGGGTGCATGTGTTTTTTTTTTTGCGGTACGCGGGCCTCTCACTGTTGTGGCCTCTCCTGTTGTGGAGCACAGGGCTCCCGACGTGCAGGCTCAGCGGCCATGGCTCACGGGCCCAGCCACTCTGCAGCATGTGGGATCTTCCCGCACCAGGGCACGAATCCACGTCCCCTGCATTGGCAGGTGGACTCTCAACCACTGCGCCACCAGGGAAACCCTGCATGTGTTTTTTTGAATTATGGTTTTCTCTGGGTATATGCCCAGTAGTGGGATTGCTGGGTCATATGGCAATTCTATTTTTAGTTTTTTAAGGAAACTGCATACTGTTTTCCATAGTGGCTGTATCAATTTACATTCCCACCAACAGTGTATGAGGGTTACCTTTTCTCCACACCCTCTCCAGCATTTATTGTTTGTAGATTTTTTGATGGTGGCCATTCTGACTGGTGTGAGGTGATACCTCATTGTAGTTTTGATTTGCATTTTTCTAATAATTAGTGATGTTGAACATCTTTTCATGTGTTTGTTGGCCACCTGTATGTCTTCTTTGGAGAAATATCTATTTAGGTCTTCTGCCCATTTTTTGATTGGGTTGTTTGTTTGATATTGAGCTGTTTGCAGGGTTGTTGTGGGAATAAATGAGATAATGTATGTTAGGTGGCAGTAGATATAGCAGCAGCTCAGAAAATGGTAATTGCATTACCATTATCATAAAAATTGACACTCCTTTGTTATAAATAACTACACTACCATCTATGCAATTGTTACAGGTGAGCTGACCTACAGAGCAAGAAAAGCTATATTCAACTGCACATAAATCATTCATACTATTTTAAAAAAAAGTTCCTTTATGGTTTTGAGTTTATAGGCTTTTTCAATTTAAATTTTATCAGTATAGCTTTTATTAAAATCTAGACTTTTATGGGTTCTTTCAGCATAGCAGAAAACATACTCTATGAGAGCTTTACAATGTCATGAACTCGCTTTTGCTAAAGAGGAATACAGTTAGCTGTTTCCTCCCTGCCTCAGACAGATTTCACAATGATTCACCAATAATGAAAACCACCAGCTGCCATTCCTAATAAAACAGTCTACTGGAACTGCATACCTTATGGCAAACTCTAAGTTACATGCCCTCTTCGTATTTCTGCCTTTCTTCTCTAAGGCCAGTTAAAACCTGCCTTTCATAAATCTTAAGAAAGTAAATCAAAATAACCAATCCTGGAATCTGACCAAATACCAACCAAGATTACCTAAAACAGAATCAAGCAAGGGTCAGGGCATACATATACCCATCAGTCATTTCCCCTTCGACATTTAAATCATCTGTCCTCCAGGTATCATATTTTGTCTCCTCATGTTTTAACACCCATGATCTTCCCTGTATTTCATATATTTCCCTAGGGCAGGGGTTAGCAAACTGTGGCCAGTGGTTCAAAATCTGGTTCACTATCTGTTTTTGTACAGCCCACAAGAATGATTTTACATTTTTAAATAGTTGGGGGAAAAATCAAAATTAGAATAATTTTTCATGACATGTGAGAAATATATAAAATTGAAATTTCAGTGACCATAAATAAAGTTTTATTGGAACACATCCATGCTCATTTGTTCACATTATTATCTGTGGCCACTTCTGTGTTCTAATTATAGGGTTGAGTAGTTACTATAGAGATCATCTGTCTGGCAAAGCCTAAAATATTTACTATCTGACCTTTTATAGCAGAAGTTTGTTGACACTGCCATAGGGGGTCTTTCTCTTGGGAGGCAGTGAGGCAAATATACTTAAGCTTGACCTCCCTGTCCAGTCAGCCTTGGAAAGGAAATAGAGCCTAGTCTGACTTTTCAGTAAGGGTGGAAGGGAAGAGTAAAGAAAAATTGGCATAGGAGACAGGAGACATGGGTCTCAGATTTTGTTTTTATGGTGGTTCTAAACAATTATGTACTCAACTTCCCTAGTCCTATAAAATGGCTACACCCTGGTTGCGTTCAGTTTCTTTCTTCTTTCTTCTTTTTTTTCAAAGAAGTTCTCTTTTCAAACAGGCTTTTATTTATTTTAATTAATTAATTAATTTTTTGGCTGCGTTGGGTCTTCCTTGCTGCACGCGGGCTTTCTCTAGTTGCTGTGAGTGGGAGCTACTCTTTGTTGCGGTGCGTGGGCTTCTCATTGCGGTGGCTTCTCTTGTTGCAGAGCACAGGCTCTAGGTGCACAGGCTTCAGTAGTTGTGGTTCGCAGGCTCTAGAGCACAGGCTCAGTAGTTGTAGTGCACGGGCTTTGTTGCTCCGTGGCATGCGGGATCTTCCTGGACCAGGGCTCAAACCTGTGTCCCCTGCACTGGCAGGCGGATTCTTAACCACTGTGCCACCAGGGAAGCCCTCTTTCTTCTTCTTCTTTTTTTTTTTATACAGCAGGTCAGTTTCTTTTGTTTGAAAAAAAAAGTCAGTCTTTCACTGCCTTATTGGATTACCATGATAATATGTGAAATACTACCCGCATCTCCTCCTTATTCTATTTCCCAAATCAATCCAGGGTCAGTGGAAGCAAAGGGAATAAGGTATTCCCAGAGGACTACAGGATGGAAGTTTAAAACCCAGTTTTAAACCTATGGAGATGAGCCCCCAGTGTGACCACATATCTACAACAATGAATAATTCACCCTGGTCTCTATAATGGCAGTACTTAGGGCATATGAAACTGAATCACTTGTTTTCTGGAAATTCCCTATTATAAGTATGACTGTTAACTACATAGTCTGAGAATGTCGATATTTGGGGAAATACCTTCTAAATTATAGCAGAAAAAAATAAGATCTAAAGCAGAAAAAAATAAGATCTAAAAATAAGATCTAAAGAGATGGTGATGGGATGGACAGAGACACTTTTATATTCAGAATAGAGCAGTATGCAGAAATCTGTATATTCACACAGATACTATCAGATGGCAAATACATTTCTAATCAGAGTTCCTATCTCATGCATTTTCTACTGCAAAGGGAAATTCCTAAGCCAAGACTAGGTTATACAGTTGCACAGTAACAATTTTATCATAATCTATTTTAAAAATAATTTTTACCTTATTGGATTATAAAATAACTAAAACTTTTTACCATTCCAAGTCCTTGCTTTAGGGTAGGAAAGGTGTTTGATTTCATTGCCATAGATCTCCATTTTGCTAACTATACAGCTGATTTATATTTGTGTGGTAGAAGAAAATTAGCAGTTATTGGATACTGGTCTAATGTAGAAGGTTAAATTAGTTATGGGTACAATGATTACTCATCATTTAAAGTGGTGAACAGAGCTTGGAGTCTTGGCTAGCTTTTTGGTCACACTGCATTACTAAATCACTTTGGAACAGGTGCTCTCAAAGGGAAAGCAGGTTCTAAGAAAAGGCTACAGTGAACGAGACATGCATGAATAAGAATGAACAATGATTTTTGTAAGTTGGGAGGACAAATAATTACTACAAAATGATTAAAATCACCTAAACTCATTAAAATTAGAGTTGGAAAAGCTCTTAGAGGACTTTAAGCCCAAGTTTCCTTCCTGGAAAGTCAACATACATGTCAGGTAGCCATTGTCCAGGTTCTGCCTCATCATTTCTGGTGGCAGTCAACTTCCCTTCCTCATCCATACCAACTCACTCCATTTTGGTACAACTCCAGTGATTACACAGTCAAAAATGCACAAGAAAGTAGATAAAAGAATACTGAGATAGAAAACAGGAGTTCCAAATTCCAACTTCAGCCTACATTAACTCTAGTTGTGTGACACTGAGAAAGTTTTTGGTGCTCTCTGGGCGTCAGTTTCCTAACTGTAAAATAGGGACTTTTCCAGTTCTGAATTTCTCTGTATCTATAATGTCCATCTCATGCTATGGAAATGAAAATCAGTTGTGAGAAAACTACAAAGACCTGTAGATTTTCTTCTTACATTTCTTATTTATGTCACACCTGGGCTGCCTCTGTATATTCCAACACTTTCTAAACTTCATCCTAACACTTGGTCTTTACCTCAGCTTTCCAGATTACATAGCTTGATTCTGCTTTGACTGTTGATATCTCAACGTGACCAGGACTCAGAATTTGCCCTTTTATAGTCACTCAATAACAAAGACTGAGCTACAAAACCCACCTTGTGGCTCAGTTTGGCTTGCAGAATTCTGAAGTTAAAAAACAAAACAAAACCCAAAACAAACAAACGAAGGAAAAAACCCTGAGAAATATTTTACTGTTCTTACACATAACTAAAAAAATTCTTAAATCTTCAACAGAATGTTAGGAAGCTGCTCAATATTTGATTTGACTCTTTTTTATGATGAGAGCATATAGGCTGGAATAAACTTTGAGCTCAAGGAAATGCTATATCTTTTATAAAAATGACAATGTACAGTCTAAGTATATATCGAATTTTTTAGAAGCAAAAATGCTATATATTTTAATGTGATAGTAACTTGGCAAAGGTTGCAAATGCAACAGAAAAATGAATGACTATTTAGCATTTTATTTATGTAACTAAAGTGGATACAGTTACAGATTGCTTTACTAAGCAATCATTATAACCTAAATCTACAGTGTTACATAACTAAAACAAAGTTTATTTTTTGTACAAATAAATACATTTAGTTATTTAAGTAAGATATTTAAAAATTAACTTTAATATTTTAGTTATAAATGTGAAAATAAACAATTTTTTTTTTACCTAATTAAGTCCAAAACCAAATTTTTTTTTTTTAAATGAAAGGAATGGAGTCTAGGTGATAAAATGACTGCTAACAATTGACTGACTTGTTTGAAAAACATCATCAGGATATAAATATGTCACACTTCAGTAAAAAGTTGCATTAAAGAAATTACCCTTATGAATAGTTCACAGTAATGAGTTCTGAGTCGTCCCACTGGGCCGAACAATAACATTGAAACTCCTTACCATGGCCTGCAAGATGTGGTCCTGCCTGCCTCTCCAGCATCTTTTCCTATCACTTTTCTCCTTCACTTCGTACTTTAGTTTCACTTGATCTCTTCCAAAGCATCAAACTTTTTTCTGCCTAAGTGTCTTTATATATGATTTTCCCTCTGTTCATAGTGCTCTTCCTTTTAATCATTGCTTGTCGAACTCTAAACTCTGTGTTGTGAAAAAGCAAGTAAAATTGTTCAAATGCTTCCTGCCTTCAGAGGTTTGGAAGCTCACACAGGAAGCTGAACTAATTCACTTAACATTCTCTAGATTCTAAACAGCGGTGCATCAGGAAAGACAGTGTTGAGGCATGAAATATAAACATGCATTAAAGTTCAGCAGGGGAGGATACCATGTGCAGGGATGGAGTGGAAGAGCTCTTCTGTTGTTTCCTGAGCAGCGCAGGTGTCATGATGCAGTCACGAAGTCTGTCCCCAAGCTACTAGGTGCAGCTGAAGAAGTGCTCACTCTTCTTCTTGACCCTGGGTCAAAGGGGGTGTAGGCTGGGTTTGGCCCACTGAAGAGATTTGTTTGGCGTGAAGTTGAAAAACATTTTTTTTTTTTAAGATTCATTTATTCATCAAACATTTACTGAGTATCTACTATGTGTGAGGCACATTTCTTAAATGCTAAGTATATAGCAGGGAATGAACACACAAAAACATACAAAGTCCCTACGCTTTTGGAACCTATATTCTAATGTGGAAGACAGGTAATAAACAAGAAAAAAATGTAGTATATTAGATCATGATATGTGCTAAAAAACAAAGCCAAGAGGGAAGTGGAAGGGTGTGTGTATGTGTGTGTGCGGCTACAAGTTTAGATAGTGTGGCCAAGGAAGGCCTCATTTGAGAAAAGGTCAGGGATGAATGGGTCATGGAAATACCCAGGCAAGAGCATTCCAGGCAAGGGAACAGCAAGGGTGAAGGTCATGAGCTGGTGTATTTGAGGAACAGGAGGCCACTGTGGCTGCACAGATGCAGTCAGAGAGCCTCACGGGGGCACTGGGAGGTTTCTGGCTTTCACTCTGAGTGAGATGGGAAGCTGGAGGGTTGTGAGCAGAGGAGCAACATGATCTGACTTGTGTTTCAATAAATAGATCCCTCCAGCTGTAAGAGAGAAAGCATGGAAGGAAAACCAGTTGGGAGGCTGCTGCAGTAATCCTGGAGAAAGATGATGGTGGTTTGGGCTACAGTAGTGCAACAGGAAATCACTAACAAGTGATCAGATTCTGCATATATTTTGAGGGTAGAGCCAACAGGATTTCCAGATGGATTAGATGTGGGGTTTGAAAGGAAGAGAGGAGTCAAGGACAACTCCAAAATTTCTGGCTTGAGCAAGTGGAAGAAAGGAGTTGCCAACATTTAAAATCAGAAGATTTAATAATCCACACTTCCATCTTCTCTCAAAACACTAGAAGATGTGGTCAATTATATATCTGCATTTTTCACAAGACAAAAATCAGCTGGAGCTGGGAAGCAGCTGTCCCCTGGAGAGAGGACACTGGCCCTCTGGTGCACTACAGGTCTCACTCCCTGTTGTCTTAAACCTGGCCTTTTGTATAAACAGCTGTTTGGACCTGCCTGACTGCTGCAGGCAGCTTGGGTTTGGGACCCCTGCCCAAAGTTCTCTCATAACTCCACTGTCATAAAAACACAATATAAACTTTCCCATAATTGTGACTGAAGAAAGTGAAGTTTTGACAAAGTATTTATTTAAAAACAGGGTATAAACAGGACATCTCTTATTCTAGTTTCCCCCTCCATAGTAATTTGACAGCAAGCTGGGACAGAGGTCTACCCTCTGTCACTCTTCTCAGTGAAAAGAGAAGCTCCTTGAAGAAAACCCTCTTCCGCATATTCCAACTTCAAGTCTAAATCCCACTCGCTTGACAGTCTATGTCCCCAGTGCCCAGTAGTGAGGTATAGTTCTGAACCATACCAGGTGGAGTACCACATCTCACTATACCTGTGATTTCTAAATAAGGGTGCTCTGAGGCCTAGGTTGGGTCAGAGGGGTATTGGCTCCAGGCTGGTGCTATCACCAACAAGCCTAGCGACCGGCAAATTACTTATCTTCTCTGAGCTTCTTTTGCTCATCAACAAAGAACAGAGGTGGACCACAGTAGGGCTTCTCCAACTCTAACATACGTATGAATCCCCTGCTGCAGATGGTTATTCAGCTTCACTTACATGAGGGTCACTGGCTTAGAATAAAGTGCCTGGTAACAAAGTCTCTGTGGAAGACCTGATATGTTTCCCTTTAGCAAATAAAAATAATGTGAACCCAAATGCCTTGTTTTGCTTTGTTTATCAGGAAGCTCAGAGCTAAATGCAATGTTCAATAATAACAAAAACAATTAACCTAACTCAGGGATTTGAGTACAACATTTTCCCCCTTCCTTCATATTCATCCTAATGGTTGTGATTAGTTGTAAATACATTTTGACTCTAGGCAACATCAAATCTTTCCAGGTAGGGAGTGGGGCAGGAGGGAAGCACTGGAAGGAAGGGGCGGGAAAAAGGAAAGTGATTAAAAAAAATCTTTCCTACTTGATATTAGAAAAGTCAGCATTTAGGGTTTGTGAAAGAGATCAAATAATATAAACCTTATTGTCCTGCCTCAACCCCAAAGCAGTTTTGTCTCACAAAAGCAGCCATGAACAGTACAGGGCTGTAGACTGTTGAGGAGGATAAGTCCTACCAGGAAAATTCTTCAACGCAGCCTCTCTCTCTCTTACCTAATTATGATCATTTAGACATACAAATGATAAATCTCATGACCTGGATTAACTCCCCATAATAAAGAAGGATCATTTTTGATATCAAGGAGCATTTAAAGAAAAACATATGCTAATCAATAACTCAAAAACCATGGGTAAAATAAGCATCAAGACAGATACTTTGTGGTAATAAATCAAAGCCCACTTTATAAACTTGCATTCAGCCAGCAGCCAGATAAGTACAATGAAGGGCTAGGATATCAATCCTCCTCTGGTGTCACAGGAAAACCCTGGCCTGGGAGTTAGGACACCCAGCTTGGTTTCCACCTAGTTTCATGACCTTGGGTAAGTCCTGTAACCAGCCCAGGTCTCATCTGTAAAATGAAGAGAATGTGGAGAGGACAGATTCAGAAGTTCTCACACCTTAGAGCTCCACTTACCCTATTTTGTCCCTTTGTTTAACTCAGGAGCAAGCCCACACATACTGAATGCTGGAGGCCAGAAGGCTATTCTCCAGTGAGCCCCCTGCAACTTCTTCCAACTGTTTAAGAGTTGTGTTTGCTCCCAAACCTGTTAATATCTTTTGGACTTGAAATTATAATTACATAAATTTAATAAAATATTATGTAAGTCAATGAAATATCACAGTGACAGGCAGGAATTGTTTTCTACGCAAAGTACACTGAATAGTTAGAGAAGACCTGATAAAGGCAAATCACTTAAAATGGCTATCAAGGCAGGTATAGGTCAGACAATTCTAAAAGAATGGACAACAAATTGTAAACATCTAGGATTCCTTCTAAAGTCTTTTTCTACTTTAACAAAATTGAAATAGGAAACCATAGAAAATGCAATCATTAAGGTATAATTAATGCAAGAAAATGTTAGGAAATTATAATCAGCAGATCTATTGATGTAATCAAAGAAAAGGCCTTGGCCCTACATCAAGGTTTCTATTACAATGGGAAAAGGAATAAGAACCACAGTGAAATGTTACAGAGGCCTCTTGCTCTTATTTAAAACCAGATGCGGTAGGCAACAATGACACTGAAACAGCTTTCCAGGAAGTGGCTAGGGAGGGAGAGGGAAAGTGGAGGATGGGGTTAGGGTTGTGGGAGGGATGGGCAGACAGACACACAGACACTACTTTTGACAGTCTGGCATGTCCTTGAATCCACTTCTGCAGAGAGTCATAGGTTCGACTAAGTTCCCAAGTAAGGATTTTTTTAACTACTAGAGCTAGTAGCTAAACTCTGCCCCTGCCTTCTCAGTTTTTAAAAAATATATATATTTGATAAATTAATGAGTAATAATGTTTGTTGAATTTACCTGGGCAATGGGCATTGAGAACAAGAACACAGGATGCTTTGGTTTTATAAGAGTAAGGCATGCAGAGTGTGAGTAGTCCTAGGTAGAAATAATAGTATTCAAAAGCAAGACCAGCCTATAATTTTCTGCAGCACACCATGACATCATGGTTTATATGAGGCCAACTCCATAAATCAAGCTTTACCTAATTAGAGAGTCTTCTGCAGATCTACATTATTAGAGCAAATAATTAAAACTGCCTAGGCAATAATACAAGCCAGATCTGTTTACAAAAATGTTCTTTTCCCCCAAAAAAACTTAGTCTCACTACCACTTACAGATCTTTCACATTTAGTAAATTATAGACTTAGAGCATTTCTTTTAGTCTGACTTCACTTTCAAGGAATTCTTCAATTAACTTTACGTTGCTTTAAGCTGTTCATCCAACGAGAAAACAATCTGTGGTTTCTGACTCCTTTGCATGCCAATGGCTGCCATCCATGTTTGACTTTCAGACACACTGTCTCTTGAGAACCAGGCTCTGTTTACATAAAACCAGCCAGTTGTCATAGCATTTTGACAAGCACTATAGAAAAACAAGGAACAGTACTCCATAGTGGCTAAACTGGGAGAATTACCACTGCAATGGTGACTGCACTGGGGGCACACATGATATCCACACCCAACCACCTGGCCTGAGCCAGAAGGTAACACATACTCCACTTTCAACTGTGAACTTTCCATTTTCAGGCTCCATCTCTTTACCATCAATTCCTTCTTGTCCCTTTCCCTCTCTTCCTAAATGGCTAAAACACCAGCCACACCATGGAAAGGTGTGGCTTTTCTAACAACAGACAAAAATGCCAGTGGAAATCTAGGAAGCAAGAGATTGCACTGCCATTCCAATGGTTACAATGCATCTAGTGTCAGATCTTTAGCCAAATACAGTGTAATTAAAAAAACATGAGCTCAGAGGTGGGACCTTAGTCTCAAACTTTGAACTTTCTCAGACTCAGGTATAGCACTTCAGTTTTCTTTGCTTCTTAAGGCTCACTCACTGATGTTTTTAAAGAAGTACAAATAATAATTGGGCAGTGGAAAATAACCATGGGGACAAATGATGAAAACAAATGATTATCACAAGAAAAATGATCCTTTGGTTTTCTACCTGTTAGAGCTGAGTCAGGCAGAATGGAATCTCTCTCACTTTCCTTTCCCCTGGGTTTGGCCAGTTTCTAGGTGTCCCTCACCTATGTCTGTCCTATGGAAACACCTGTGAAGCCAACAGAATAATAAACTGGAGTGATGTTTTGAAGGACTCTTGAATATTCAGGCTCAATACAAGGTGTACATGAGATTTTTTTCCCCCAAAATCATGCTCAATGCTGTTCCTGTAACAGGATGTGCAACTGTTTAAACTGCAGGCCTTTCCAAAGCAATAGAATGAACACTCTGGCAAAGCCAGACCATAACAAGCATGCAGGCAGAGGTGGAGGAACAAGAATGAATGCACAGGCTAGGTGAAGGCCAGCGGCTGATAGTGGACTTGGCACTAGTTCAACATGGGCTGGCAATGGATGGGAGGACCTATGAAGGTCTACTCTTTTCTTCAGAATAGAACAGTACCTTGACCCCCTCTTAATGTTACTGCTTCTACACCCGAATCAAGACCTGTAGGATTTCTGAGATACCCAAAGTTATTCTAATACCATTCTTTCCCCCTGGTTTTCCCTCGCTATTTTTATTTAAAATTCCCATGTGAATTTTAAATGTTTTTTAAAATTAATTTTTATTGGAGTATAGTTGCTTTACAATGCTGTGTTAGTTCTTGCTGTATAGCAAAGTGAATCAGTCATACATATACATATATCCTCTCTTTTTTGGATTTTCTTCCCATTTAGGGCACCACGGACCACTGAGTAGAGTTCCCTGTGCTATACAGTAGGTTCTTGTTAGTTATCTATTTTATACATAGCAGTGTATATATATCAGTCTCAATCTCCCAATTCATCTCACCCCCCCCTTGGTAACCACAAGTTTGTTCTCTACATCTGTGTCTCTGTTTCTGCTTCGCAAATAAGTTGATCTCTACCGTTTTTCTAGATTTGACATATAAGCAATATTATACAATATTGTTTTTCTCTTTCTGACTTACTTCACTCTGTATGACAATCTCTAGGTCCATCCATGTCTCTGCAAATGGCACTATTTCGTTCCTTTTAATGGCTGAGTAATATTCCACTGTCTATATGTACCACATCTTCTTTATCCATTCCTCTGTCGATGGACATTTAGGTAAAAATCCCCATGTGAATTTTATTATGTTTTGTTTCCAAGCTATTACAACTTCTTTATAGAAAAAGAGGATGGGTATAACTATGTCTGTCTCATGTCTGCTCTCTTTCTCTCTCTCTCCCTCTGAAAAACAGACAAACACAGACACACAGACACACAGACACACACACACACACACACACACACACAGAGCTAGCATCCAAGCTATTCTTCCTTCTCCATTGAAAAGATAAGTGTTTTCTGGACAGCTGCATGTAAAAGAATGAAATTAGAACACTCCCTAACACCATACACAAAAATAAACTCAAAATGGATTAAAGAACTAAATGTAAGGCCAGACACTAACAAACTCTTAGAGGAAAACATAGGCAGAACACTCTATGACATAAATCATATGACAGCAAGATCCTTTTTGACCCACCTCCTAGAGAAATGGAAATAAAAACAAAAACAAAAAAAAACAAATGGGACCTAATGAAACTTAAAAGCTTTTGCACAGCAAAGGAAACCATAAACAAGACGAAAAGACAACCCTCAGAATGGGAGAAAATATTTGCAAATGAAGCAGCTGACAAAGGATTAATCTCCAAAATTTACAAGCAGCTCATGCAGCTCAACATCAAAAAAACAAACAACCCAATCCAAAAATGGGCAGAAGACCAAAATAGACATTTCTCCAAAGAATATATACAGACTGCCAACAAACACATGAAAGAATGCTCAACATCATTAATCATTAGAGAAATGGAAATAAAAACTACAATGAGATATCATCTCACACCGGTCAGAATGGCCATCATCAAAAAATCTACAAACAATAAATTCTGGAGAGGGTGTGAAGAAAAGGGAACCCTCATACGCTGTTGGTGGGAACGTAAATTGATACAGCCACTATGGAGAACAGTATGGAGGTTCCTTAAAAAGCTAAAAATAGAACTACCATATGACCCAGCAATCCCACTACTGGGCATATACCCTGAGAAAACCATAATTCAAAGAGAGTCATGTACCACAATGTTCATTGCATCTCTATTAACAATAGCTAGGATCGGGAAGCAACCTAAATGTCCATCGACAGATGAATGGATAAAGAAGATGTGGCATATATATACAATGGAATATTACTCAGTCATAAAAAGAAATGAAACTGAGTTATTTGTAGTGAGGTGGATGGACCTAGAGTCTGTCATACAGAGTGAAGTAAGTCACAAAGAGAAAAACAAATACTGTATGCTAACACATCTAAAAAAAAAACAGTCATGAAGAACCTAGGGGCAGGACGGGAATAAAGACACAGACCTACTAGAGAATGGACTTGAGGACACGGGGAGGGGGAAGGGTAAGCTGTGACAAAGTGAGAGAGTGGCATGGGCATATATACACTACCAAATGTAAAATAGATAGCTAGTGGGAAGCAGCCACATAGCACAGGGAGATCAGCTCAGTGCTTTGTGACCAGCTAGAACGGTGAATAGGGAGGGTGGGAAGGAGGGAGATGCAAGAGGGAAGAGATATAGGGATATATATATAACTGATTCACTTTGTTATAAAGCAGAAACTAACACACCATTGTAAAGCAATTATACTCCAAAAAAAATGTAAAAAATACCCCCCAAGAAAACACCCCCCCCAAAAAAAACCCCAACACAGCCAAAATAAATAAATAAATTTATTAAAAAAAAAAAAGAAAAAAAGATAAGAGTTTTGGGCACTTCCTGCCGGTCCAGTGGTTAAGATTCCACGCTCCCAATGCAGGAGGCACGGGTTTGATCCCTGGTCAGGGAACTAAGATCCCACATGCTGCATGAAAGTTTTATAAAATATCAGAAATTTTTTCTTTAACTTGCAAATCATTGTTTCTATAGAATTATGTTTATGTCTGTTCTGAGATTTTAAAAACACAAACCAAAGATACCTGTTATAAAATATACTAATTTGTTCAAAGCATTGCTTTATGGACTGCCAGCCCTTTTCTAAAATGGGGTCATAATGCAGATCTTGGCTTCAAAGAGCTCAAGATAACTCCTCTCCTGCCTCTTTGTTCTCTCTAATACTTAGATTCTCCAAATAAAACAAAATGTTATAGGAATTTTCTCTGCAGTGAGGCAGTCCTGAAGTTTGAAAAAGGGTTCCTTTTCTCTTGAAGTTTTTTGCCTAATCCTGTGCTCCATTAGCTTACTTCTTGAAGTAAAGGTGGTAAAGATGCCTAACTTGGAAGGAAAAAATGAACCAAGAGGGAATATAGTTGAGGGTATAAAAACATTAAGTCTGGGCTTCCCTGGTGGCGCAGTGGTTGAGAGTCCGCCTGCTGATGCAGGGGACACGGGTTCGTGCCCCGGTCCAGGAAGATCCCACATGCCGCGGAGCGGGTGGGCCCGTGAGCCATGGCCACTGAGCCTGCGCGTCCGGAGCCTGTGCTCCACAACGGGAGAGGCCACAACAGTGAGAGGCCCGTGTACCGCCAAAAAAAAAAAAAAAAGTAAACATGTTTAAAACACTTTAAAACTATGTGAAAAAAAATGTTATCAGTTACTATTCATTTTCAACCTGATGTTCCTTTTGGTGGGAGTCAGGTGAGAGGTTCCTTCCTTCTAATTATATCTTTATGTGTTTTAGGCTTTGGCAAAAAATACCATCCCATCTACAGCTCTCAAAAAAAGAATGGCCAAAACAATGTTGGGCCTCACGTACTCTATCTCAGGCCTTCAAAATACCCAGAGCTTAATAAATCAATTCCGTTTCTCTGCTGATGGCATCTAACTTCCTTTGGAAATTCAGGGACTAAGGAGAAAATATTCTGGCTTTCTAGTGTAAACTTGTACAGATTTTGAACTTACAGCTTCTGGCTATAAACTTGTCTTCTACCAAGAAGCCACAGTACTGGACCGTAAGTGAGATAATCCAGCTTTTAGAAGATCTGCAAATGATTTACTTGAAGAATAGCAAAGTGAATTGCAAAGAATTATCTAAGAGCAAATAAAATAAATGAAGATACACTGTTTTTAAAAGGTTGCATGGGGAAATGAAGACATCATAGCCACATAATTTTAGAAAATAAAATTACAAGGTACATGATATGCTAGCAAAGTTCTCGATTATAGTAAGGCTTTCCAGGAAATAAGAAAACTTGTATGGCTATTACCCAGGGTGATTACTGAATCAAAGATATTACTCAGAAAGTAAAATTGCACATAATACATAGACATTTCAAGCCAGTTTCCTTGTGCCACACTCCCCCTACCCTTAATCTCATACTAGCCACTTCCTCTAACTGAAAAAAAAACCACTGTAGCTTTCTGGAATTCACCCATAAATTCCAAGTGAATAAAAAAAAAAATGAAAATAAGCCATAAAGTCAGATGACAATATGATGAAAATTCTCTTACTCTTTAATGTTGCAATAACAGCTTGAAAGAAAGATTATACTCCTACAGAATGTAAATGATGCTCTTACACAAACACTCATCAGCTTACCTTTATATCATTTAAAAAGAGAAGAATTTTAAATAAAAAAGGGGTGGAAAGATAGTCAAACGTTACACTTAAATCTAGAAATAATTTTAGAGAAAGAACTTTTCATCTTTAAGTAGACCAAAATACCACAAATTAACTTTAAATGGCAGGTAATCCAATATTTCTCAGGTTTCTTTATTAACTAACTCTTCAGAGAAGATCTTAGTATACATGTTGCTGGTAACACAAAGTACATACGGAGGAATTTCATTCTTTGGTTACTATGGTGCTTCTTGCTCTCATATGGTAAGGTGGGTGCTAGGTAGATCTGAGCACATAAAGAGGACAGAGGGTTAAAGAGGATAAAAAGGTGCTGAAAGGATGCGATGAGCTAACAGTTACTAATAATGGGAGCGATAACTGCAGTACAGGTATGATTAACATATGTTACGACCTCATCTAGCTTTACTGCTCCTATCTATATCAGAGCCTCAGAAACCTTTTGCTGGTCTAACATGTTAGTTGTTTCAGCTCTGTATAATGTACAGACTTAGTTGTTCTCTTCTCTTAGTTGCACTTGCTTCATTTTCAGCTTAACTGGTAATCAGAGCCATAAAAATTTTAAAATATTTTGTAAATACTGCTTTTTAATGATAGACATTTTCAGGACACATAATTTTGACAGAGGAGAATATCAAAATGAACTTGCTATAGAAGCCTATTTTAAAAATTAAAGTATATTTGATTTATAATATTATGTTCATTTCACATGTACGGCATAATAATTCAGTATTTTTGTATATTATACTCCATTATAAGTTATTATAAGATAATAGTTATAATTCTGTGTGCTAAAAAGTATATCCTTGTTACTTATCTATTTTGTACACAGTAGTCTGTTATCTGTTAATCCCCTGCCTCTAATTTGTCTCTCCTCCTATAAGTCTTTAAGAATACACACACACACACATACACACTCACAAACTGTGAATTTGAAAAATGAACACAAATTCATTTAAAGGTCTCCACTGTAGCTTAAAATTAAACCAAATCTCAGGTAAATATGAAATGGTTCATAAGGAAGCTGTGGACTATAATTAGATGAGGACACTCAGATTAATGTTTTAGACACAACTAATTCTCACTTGGTCATTGGATAACAAAGATCGAGGTGGTGTAAAACCTGAATCTGTTCCTAGAAGCACTGTTAAGAAAGGGAATAAAGGACATGTGTGCTTCATAAATTTAGAGCAACATTTCACATAGAACAACTAAAGAGATTCAAGAAATAAGTAAAAGGATAAAATGGAGCCTTGGGCAGCCACAGTCTACAAATTTCATGGACTTTACATATTAAAGAGCCTCTTAGTGTGCTCTTAATTTATATGCATATGTGCATGAATGGTTATTTTAGCTTCACGCTCACAGAAGATTAGAAGTATCACATTAGGGAAGAAGGTTCAGAGAGGTACCCTCACAGGAGTGTGCCAGTCTTCACAGCCAGGAAATCAGAGAGCTATAAAAAGCTGGCCTAGTAGCCCCAAAACACAGCAATCAGAAGCTGTATAGTACAGTGGTAAAAAGACCTATGTATCCAAAAGAGCCTGAGAGGACCATCACACATAGGAGGTGCTAAATAAACACATGCTGAAAAGAAGTAACCTGAATGACGACCTTGAGTCATCAAAAAAAGTTTAAATATGGTTAGCATATGTTCTTTTAAGGCAAATAAATGGAAATATTTTAGAAAAAATTTTCATCTAAACCAGTTAAAATAATATATATATATATTTAAAGGTCTCTCAATGTGGTTGACATTATTTTACATTTAGGATACCTCCCCTCATTTATCAGATACTTCATGAGTGACTACTGTGTACCTGGCAGTATGACAATGGTCACAGGTACAAAATGAGCAAAAGCTGACAGTCCCTAAATTCATGGGGCTTCAGCCCAGTCAAGGCAAATAGATGGGAACACTGAGGCACAGGGCATTTAAGAGCCAATTTCTCTTCTGTAATGTCAGTCATAGCTGTAGCAATTTTTACTTCAATAATCTCAGCATTCAGTTTCAAGGACCATGAGAATTCTAGAAGCAATGAACTTGAGATTGAGAATATTTTAAAAATATTTTTTCAACTGTTTAGAAAGAACTAATTTTAGAAAAGAAACAAAAAGAATATGGTCATTCCATTTTCTATTAAATTTAATTTTAAATATTTTCTATACTTTAGCTAATAAAATTTATTGACCTTGAAATAGGACTGCTGTCAGAATATGCTTAGTGGATACAGAAATCAATTTACCACTGGTGTCTTAGTCTTGATAGCAACTCATTTTGTAAATATCAGCCACATATGTCTGCCTTTTGTGATGGCAGTTTAGCTGAGCTGAAACTGAGTTGAGTGTATGAGATTTGGCATTGGGTGGGGAATCTGAATTATTCCTTAAGCATCAAAACTTCTCCCAGTCTTCACAGTATTAGGAAGGATTCTTACCTCCAGATGCTCCTACCCATTACTGAGTGACATATTCCTTTAAAGCCTTCTGATTTTCTCTAAAGCTACAAGATACTACACTAGAATGCTGAAATTTTCTCTGGATGACCAGTTTCTTTGGAGATACAAAGAATATTTTGTTTAGTTTTGGGCTTTTGATGTCATTAATGAGAAACTAGAGATTCTCAGGAAAGAAAAACAGCATTGAAATTAATTTATTTTTATACAAATCATATCTAGCAGACCTCGTGTATGGTTGACAAGAGAGTAATTCTACCAATTTCCTTTCTAACAAAAGGACCAGAAAGAACTTTTGGATATTTTATCCTTTTGGAATATGGAAGACAGATGAAGGTGTTAAAAATCCAACTCAGTATAGAATCAACCAATATTTTGGTTTTCTTAAATTGTTTTTTGAATACTTTGAGTTAAAGGATACTGTTCATTCCTGCTCCCCATTTACCATTCCCCTCACAAAGGTTTTCAAAAGAAATCTAATTTAGGTGAATGATTACTGGTATGGGAATAATCAGAATCTCTGTATGAGAAAGCATCTACACAATATCATATGTTACCACACATAAGGTAGCTATGACTAAAATGGGAAGTTCTCTTCATTAAAAAAAAAAACTCCAATATTAAAATATTCAAACTTGCATTTAAAAGTCTAATGTAAATATATATGTATCCATCCATTCATTCAACCAAAACATGGTGCTTTGCAGAGCATAAATGGTCATCACCCTATGTGTTCTGGGATCTGTGGGGTGAGACCTATCCCTGGGTAGAGATGGGGTAGCCTTCTGATCTAGAAGGAACTTTGCTTCGACCACTAAACTTTTAAAATAGAATGTCAATGTCATCCTCATATGCCAATGTTCCATGGTCTCAAAAGGATTTATAACTACTAATCACCAGTTATTAAGGTTAAAAAATTAAAACTGAGGAGAGGGAAGAAATAATAGACCAGTAGAGTGAAAGGAATATGGCACCCAACTGGTTCTCCAGGTATTTAAAGTTCTATCTTTTTATCAAGTTAATCTTTAGAAGAAAACATACAAAAAATACCCAGTCAAGAAGCACTGGGAAAGTCATAATGCTGGGAATGGGGTTTTTAGGCTCTGGTTGTTTGTTACTCAATAGATCAACATGTACCTAGTTCTACAGAAAGAAAAACCTTCCCCCAAGGGAAAAAGAACTGCTAGGATTCATGACCCACCTACCTTTGCAGAAGGTGTACCAAATACAGACATCCATCTTATGAGTGAAAAGATCCAGAACATCAAGGAGAAGTCATTTGATATTATGACGTGCCCCTCTGTCCCTATCATTATGCTCACTTTTGGAGGCTTCAATCTTCTATTATTATGGACTATAAGCTCTGGTACCATCTCTGTGCCACAGACTCCTGGCTTTATACTTCTAAATTTATATATTTTGTTTCTTCTATTTAAAAACTATCTTTTAAAATGAACAAATTCTGAAGACTGAAAACACTGATCCAAAAGGAAAGCTCTCTGATGATACAGAACTCTTTTCTCAAGATGTATTTATTGTCCATCAACATTTTGAGGAATATCAGATTTTCACCAAATACATCAGGAAGCCACTGCTCTAAACTTGGTTGGAGTTTTTGAAGTAAGCCCAATCCTTTCTAAATACAACTAAATATAATAACTCTTCCCTACCAGAGGGCAGACAGCAGAAGCAAGAAGAACTACAATTCTGCAGCCTGTGGAAGGAAAACCACATTCACAGAAAGACAGACAAAATGAAAAGGCAGAGGACTATGTACCAGATGAAGGAACAAGATAAAATCTCAGAAAAACAACTAAATGAAGTGGAGATAGGCAACCTTCCAGAAAAAGAATTCCGAATAATAATAGTGAACATGATCTAGGACCTTGGAAAAAGAATGGAGGCAAAGATCGAGAAGATGCAAGAAATATTTAACAAAGACCTAGAAGAATTAAAGAACAAACACCTAGAAGAACTAAAGAACAAACAAACAGAGATGAACAATACAATAACTGAAATTAAAAATACACTAGAAGGAATCAATGGCAGAATAAGTGAGGCAGAAGAACGAATAAGTGACTTGGAAGACAGAATGGTGGAACTCACTGCCGTGGAACAGAATAAAGAAAAAAGAATGAAAAGAAATGAAGACAGCCTAAGAGACCTCTGGGACAACATTAAATGCAACAACATTTGCATTATACTGGTCCCTGAAGGAGAAGAGAGAGAGAAAGGACCCGAGAAAATATTTGAAGAGATTATAGTCAAAAACTTCTTAACATGGGAAAGGAAATGAAATAGCCACCCAAGTCCAGAAAGCACAGAGAGTCCCAGGCAGGATAAACCCAAGGAGAAACATGCTGAGACACATAGTAATCAAATTGACAAAAATTAAAGACAAAGAAAAATTATTGAAAGCAGCAAGGGGAAAATGACAAACAACATACAAGGGAACTCCCATAAGGTTAACAGCTGACTTCTCAACAGAAACTCTACAAGCCAGAAGGGAGTGGCACGATTTATTTAAAGTGATGAAAGGGAAGAACCTACAACCAAGATTACTCTACCCAGCAAGGATCTCATTCAGATTCGATGGAGAAATCAAAAGCTTTACAGACAAGCAAAAGCTGAGAGAACTCAGCACCATCAGACCAGCTCTACAACAAATGCTAAAGGAACTTCTCTAAGACAGCAACACAAGAGAAGAAAAGGACCTACAAAAACAAACCCATCACAATTAAGAAAATGGTAATAGTAACATATATATCAATAATTACCATAAACGCGAATGGATTAAATGCTCCAACCAAAAGACACAGGCTTGCTGAATGGATGGAAAAATAAGACCCATATATATGCTGTCTAGAAGAGACACACTTCAGACCTAAGGACACATACAGACTGAAAGTGAGGGGATGGAAAAAGATACTCCATATAAATGGAAAACAAAAGAAAGCTGGCGTAGCAATACTCATATCAGATAAAATAGACTTTAAAATAAAGAATGTTATAAGAGACAAGGAAGGACACTACATAATGATCAAAGAATCAATCCAAGAAGAAGATATAACAATTATAAATATATATGAACCCAACATAGGAGCACCTCAATACATAAGGCAACTGCTAACAGCAATAAAGGAGGAAATCGACAGTAACACAATCATAGTGGAGAACTTTAACAACCTCACCTACACCAATGGACAGATCATCCAGACAGAAAATTAATAAGGAAACACAAGCTTTAAATGATATAATAGACCAGATAGATTTAATTGATATTTATAGGACATTCCATCCAAAAACAGCAGATTACACTTTCTTCTCAAGTGCTCACAGAACATCCTCCAGGATAGATCACATCGTGGGTGACAAATGAAGCCTTGGTAAATTTAAGAAAACTGAAATCATATCCAGCATCTTTTCCAACCGCAATGCTGAGATTAGAAATCAATTACAGGGAAAAAACTGTAAAAATCACAAACACATGGAGGCTACACAATACATTACTAAATAACCAAGAGATCACTGAAGAAACCAAAGAAGAAATAAAAAAATACCTAGAGACAAATGACAATGAAAACACAATGATCCAAAACCTATGGGATGCAGCAAAAGCAGTTCTAAGAGGCAAGTTTATAGCAATACATGCCTACCTCAAGAAACAAGAAAAATCTCAAATAAACAATCTAACCTTAAACCTAAAGGGACTAGAGAAAGAAGAAAAAACAAAACCTGAAGTTAGTAGAAGGAAATAAATCATAAAGATCAGAGAAGAAATAAATGAAATAGAAACAAAGAAAATAGCAAAGGTCAATAAAACTAAAAGCTGGTTCTCTGAGAAGATAAACAAGATTGATAAACCTTTAGCCAGACTCACCAAGAAAAAGATAAAAAAAGATTGATAAACCTTTAGCCAGACTCATCAAGAAAAAGAGGGAGAGGAATCAAATCAATAAAATTATAAATGAAAAAGGAGAACTTGCAACGGACACCGCAGAAATACAAAGCATCCTAAGAGACTACTACAAGCAACTCTATGCCAATAAAATGGACAACCTGGTAGAAATAGACAAATTCTTCGAAAGGTATAACCTTCCAAGACTGAACCAGGCAGAAAGAGAAAATAGAACAGACCAATCACAAGTAATGAAATTGAAACTGTGATTAAAAGTCTTCCAACAAACAAAAGTCCAGGACCAGATGGCTTCACAGGTTAATTCTATCAAACATTTAGGGAAGAGCTAACACCCATCCTTCTCAAACTCTTCCAAAAAATTGCAAAGGAAGGAACACTCCCAAACTCATTCTATGAGGCCACCATCACCCTGATACCGAAACAAGACAGAGATACTACAAAAACCGAAAATTACCGACCAATATCAATGATGAATATGGATGCAAAAATCCTTAATAAAGTATTAGCAAACAGAATCCAACAACATATTAAAAGGATCTTATACCATAATCAAGTGGGATTTATCCCAGGGATGCAAGAATTCTTCAATATATGCAAATCAATCAATGTGATACACCATATTAACAAATTGAAGAATAAAAACCGTATGATCATCTCAATAGTTGAAGAAAAAGCTTTTGACAAAATTCAACACCAATTTATGATAAAAACTCTCCAGAAAGTGGTCATAGAGGGAACCTAACCTACCTCAACATAATAAAGGCCATATATGACAAACCCACAGCAAAAATCATTCTCAATGGTGAAAAACTGAAAGCATTTCCTCTAAGATCAGGAACAAGACAAGGAGGTCCACTCTCACCACTATTACTTAACATAGTTTTGGAAGTCCTAGCCATGGCACTCAGGGAAGAAAGAGAAATAAAAGGAATACAAATTGGAAAACAAGAAGTAAAACTGTCACTGTTTGCAGATGACGTGATACTATACAAAGAGAATTCTAAAGATGCCACCAGAAAACTACTAGAGCTAATCAATGAATTTGGTAAAGTTGCAGGATACAAAATTAATGCACAGAAATCTCCTGCATTCCTATACACTAATGATGAGAAATCTGAGAGAGAAATGAAGGAAACACTCCCATTTACCATTGCAACAAAAAGAATAAAATATCTAGGAATAAACCTACCTAGGGAGACAAAAGACCTGTATGCAGAAAAGTATAAGACACTGATGAAAGAAATCAAAGATGACACAAACAGATGGAGAGATATACCATGTTCTTGGATTGGAAGAATCAATATTGTGAAAATGACTATACGACCCAAAGCAACCTACAGATTCAATGCAATCCATATGAAATTACCAGTGGCATTTTTTTTACAGAAGTAGAACAAAAAATCTTAAAATTTGTATGGAGACACAGAAGACCCCGAATAGCCAAAGTGGTCTTGAGGGTAAAAAACGGAGATAGAGGAATCAGGGTCTCTGACTTCAGACTATACTATAAAGCTACAGTAATCAAGACAATATGGTACTGGCACAAAAACAGAAATATAGATCAATGGCACAGGATAGAAAGCCCAGAGATAAACCCACACACCTATGGTCAACTAATCTATGAAAAAGGAGGCAAGGATATACAATGGAGAAAAGACAGTCTCTTCAATAAGTGGTGCTGGGAAAACTGGACAGCTACATGTAAAAGAATGAAATTAGAATACTCCCTAACACCATACTCAAAAATAAACTCAAAGTGGATTAGAGACCTAAATGTAAGGCCAGATACTATAAAACTCTTAGAGGAAAACATAGGCAGAATGCTCTAGGACATAAAGCACAGCAAGATTCTTTTTGACCCACCTCCTAGAGAAATGGAATTAAAAACATAAACAAACAAATGGGACCTAATGAAACGTAAAACCTTTTGCAAAGCAAAGGAACCTACAAACAAGATGAAAAGACAACCCTCAGAATGGGAGAAAATATTTGCAAATGAATTAACGGACAAAGGATTAATCTCTAAAATATATAAACAGCTCATGCAGCTCAGTATTAAAAAAACATACAACCCAATGAAAAAATAGGCAGAAGACCTAAATAGACATTTCTCCAAAGAAGACATACAGATGGCCAAGAAGCACATGAGAATCTGCTCAACATCACTAATTATTAGAGAAATGCAAATCAAAACTACAATGAGGTATCACCTCACACCAGTTAGAATGGGCATCATCAGAAAATCTACAAACAATAAATGCTGGAGAGGGTGTGGGGAAAAGGGAACCCTCTTGCACTGTTGGTGGGAATGTAAATTGATACAACCACTATGGAGAACAGTATGGAGGTTCCTTAAAAAACTAAAAATAGAATTACCATATGACCCAGCAATCCCACTACTGGCCATATACCCAGAGAAAAGCATAATATAAAAAGACACATGCACTCTAATGTTCATTGCAGCACTATTTACAATAGCCAGGGCATGGAAGCAACCTAAATGCCCACTGACAGATGAATGGATAAAGAAGATGTTGTACATATATACAATGGAATATTACTCAGCCATAAAAAGGAATGGAATTGGGTCATATGTAGAGACATGGATGGATCTAGAGACTGTCATATAGAGTGAAGTACGTCGGAAAGAGAAAAACAAATATCGTATATTAACGCATATATGTGGAACCTAGAAAAATGGTACAAATGAACCAGTTTGCAGGGCAGAAATAGAGACACAGATGCAGCGAACAAACGTATGGACACCAAGCGGGGGAAGTGGCGGGGTGGTTGGTGGTGGGATGGATTGGGAGATTGGGATTGACATATATACACTAATATGTATGAAATAGATAACTAATAAGAACCTGCTTTATAGAAAATAAATAAAATAAAATTCAAAACAAAACAAAACATAAACCAAAAAAAACTCTTCCACTTCCTGAAGTTCTAATAAGCAAAATTCATGGAAATAAAGAGGTAGGTTTCTTTCAATAGTTTTTTTTTTTTGTACAGAGAAATATATTTATTTATATGACATTTCCCTTGTTTCCTAGACCTTCTCTCTCTCTCTCTCTCTCTGTCTCTGGCTCTGGCTCTCTCTCTCTCTCATATTTTTTGTCTTCAAGACAGAGCATACTCTGGAGGTCAATGTTGTGGGAAAATACAAACTGAGAAATCAGAGAAACCAAAGTTTATATCATTTGATAAAAATAGTAATAATACTTTACCAAATGGAAAACTCCATCAAATGAAATGTCACTCCAATCAGACGACTTACCTAAAAACAAGAGTGTTAGAAGAAAGTGAGAACTTAGTATTATATTCAACCCTCAATAGACTAGATTTCAAAAGACATGGCAGGTATCTTAAATTGATGGACTATCCAAAACGAACAAACTACACCAGGTCAGGAAACACTAATTTCTTCAGAAATGGTAATTAATGTTAGAAAGGAAATAGCAAACAGGGAGCAAAGGCAATGAAGAACGGAAGTGGTATCTACTTTCAAATCTCTTGACTCTCATATATATTTTAAGAGGCCAGTTTTGAAAATGTGGACACATATGCATATAAAGGCCATGGCTAAACTGTGGCCATATATGCATGTTACTTTCTCTCCCAAGACCTCTGGTTACTGTCTTAAAGAGAGACTGCCCAAAGCTGCAAACTTTCAAATAATTTCACCTCATATGACTCAAGAAAAAGGTGCCACTGTATCAAGTGCTACTGTAATTTCCTCTGTTGATTTTCCTTCCCCCTTAACACTTAGATGTTTTGGCTGTTTGCTTTTTTTTTTTCCAAAGTGAACACTGATGTTCATGAAAGGTGCCAGATTAACAACCAGGGGAAATTAAGAGCTTGCTCTATCAAGAGAAAAGCCTCAGTGTAGTGGAGGTGATGAAAGTTTCCCCTATACTGTGCTTGCCTATGTATGTTAGCTCTGACCCATGGTCACCCCAGCTCTCCAGTTTTCACGGTCCATTAATGCCTTTGATTACTCACACTGCTAACAGGGGCAGGCAATCTTGTTCCTGCTTTTAATGCTATCATTATTATTACCACTACTGTGATCTCAAACTTCCTCAGAGAAATTATGTCGGAATTTATATTAGCCATTATTTTGTTTCAGGACAACAGGAAAATAAAATGAACTGAAGATAAATCTTATATTATTAAGTAATATTGCAGGTTTGGTTCAAAGCCATTAATTTCTTCAAACAGGAGGCAAAATCTTGAGGGGTCAAATTGAAACAGGCCCTGCTACATTCAGTCACCTGCACCCAATCTGAATTTCCATTCAGGGACATTCTAATATTTAACGGCCACACATCTTTTATTTTCATTAAATAAAAGAAGGAAATAAATCATAAAGATCAGAGAAGAAATAAATGAAATAGAAACAAAGAAAATAGCAAAGGTCAATAAAACTAAAAGCTGGTTCTCTGAGAAGATAAACAAGATTGATAAACCTTTAGCCAGACTCACCAAGAAAAAGATAAACTTTATTATTCATTAGCAACTATGTAAAGGTGTGGTGGATGTTGAGGCTAAAACTATTATCTATGAGATCTGGAAATCACTGTCAGTCAAACAGAGAAAAAGATCTCTTTCTTGTATTTATAGGTAGGTGTTCCAGGTTTCTGAATTGTCTGAGTATTTTGTAAGTACTGATCATTAATTAATCTCTCCTATATCCAGGGATCTATGAAATCATTTTGCTTCATCTAGTCAGTTATCCAACAACTATTTCATGTTGGCACTTTCTGTTCTATGCCGGTTCTTCATGCAAAATATAAGGGCCAGAGCAAGACAATAATGCTTTTCCTATCTAGATTTTATAACAATAAGGGAAACAAAGCCAACAAACACATGCAAAATATTAACGTAACAATGAAGTAATACACTGAATGCTGCTGACTAATAGACCAATAATTACTTGGTAATTATTTGAAATGATCACAGTATTAATCCCACAGTTTTTCCCTGTCTTTGCCTTTTTGTTAAAGACCAAATTCTCTGTAGCTAGAGTATCCATTTTGACATGGCTAGCTTTTTCTATAATTTATAATCTCTAGAAGAGGTGGAGAATGAGAATTGCAGGGTACCAATGACTACAGCAAACACACAGTAACAATTAGATGAAGGGTGCCCTAACTGCATCTCATACGGAAGTCTTGGAAAATTTTTAGTTTGGGAACTTTGACTGTTTTTTCCTTTGCCATGCACAGACTTTATCAAGTGAGTCCTTACAGTATTAAAACATTTGGCACTAGCTCAAGTCTATGCTATTGCTGGCAAGGGATCTAACTGGGAAAGAGGGGTGGAGTAGTTACCTTTATCAGGAAAGACCTTAACTTTATGGAAAAGCTCTTTCCTCCCCACTGCTTAAGTAGCTTTACTGAAAGACTTAAACCCAGATGTGAGAAGAGAGATTATCTCCAAGAGCAGCAGCAATTTATTGTAATTATGTTAGTACAAAGATTAGGAAGGTGGAAAATATTATGCTAACTTAGCAGATGAGAAGGGCAACGCCCTGTATATAGGTCCCATGGCAAGGTTGTGCTAGGAAAATCAACTCTAACCCCTAAGTCCCAAGGAGGCCTCAGTTTCCCAAATTGCAAGAAAATCAGAACCTAACTACTTATAAAAGCAATAAACCCATGGTATGTAAATAACGAGTAGGGAGGAGGCCATGAGAATCTGCTCACCAACAGATATCAACCTATATCTGCCACTATTCCCCCAGTGGCCACCTCTTGCCAACTTCCTGTTGCCACCAGACAACTAATACATCTATCCCAATGATTCCTGTCAGCCCTATATAACAAGTCATAACAGTGGCAGTCAAAGCAACAAGGTCCGTTATGCCTGTACAACACTCTAGCTCCCCTCAGTGAAGCACTTGTCTGATTTAAAGCACTTTGGAGGTTGGCCTTGTAACTAGAACAAAATCTGTATACATTCTGGACCAATTCTAGGCCTCAGCCACCCAAATGAGAATATATTTTGTCCCTAACTCCTTTCCGCATTGTATAATGGATCTCTTATCAGTTTCTCCTGACTGGACTTTTGCATCCTTCATAATTTGGTTTGTCACATTGCACCATCTTTTTATGGTGGGAGATGTATAAGCATGAATTTTCAGAATTTGATATTTCATACAAAATGGATCAGTGAACACAGCAAAAACTTTTTTGTGGACACAGCACTCTGCTCTATGTGGTCTTCTAGCCAAACGAAAATTTCAGGCAATAAGACATTTTGATCTCTGTAAGCAAAAGATAAAAAGGCTATATCTGAGAGACTCAACTTATTGACTCTCATGCTCATGAAGAGAAAAACAGGAGAAGTAATAAAGCCTTTAGAGCAGAAAACAACAGGTGATTTCTTCTTTTCTTTATATTACAGAGAGCTGACAGTAGCCTAATGAATGTCAAGGACACAAGAAACATAGCGAGTCAGGGAAAATTATAGGTCATAGATGGTAAAAACCTCATAAGAAAAATACTAGCTAAGGTGCTAAGAAAGCCAGTAAATACTGAAAAAGTTATGAAGATGAATATGCTCAGATTCTGGACAAAGGGTACATAAAAAAAGAGCAGACAAAAATACTTTAAAAACAGATTTGTTTTTTGGTTTGTTTCTTGCAATGCACATTAGACATAGCTCAATTTTGGGACTTCCCTGGTGGTCCAGTGGTTAAGAATCCATCTTGCAATGCAGGGGATGTTTGTTCGATCCCTGGTCAGGGAACTAAGATCCCACATGTCATGGGGCAACTAAGCTTACACGCCACAACTAATGAGCCTGCGTGCCACAACTAGAGAGAAGCCCGCACACTGCAACGAAGAGCCCATGCACCGCAACGAAAAATCCCACGTGCCACAACAAAGACCCGATACAGCTAAAAAAATAAATTAAAAAAAAAAAAGATAGCTCAATTTCAAGAGCTTGCAGTGGTTTAGTAATCAAACAGCTCAAGACAATGCATCATGCTCCTACCTATCAAGAATGCTTGCTTACTTTGGCTGACATGCTGCAATTATTAATTTGGTTATCTGATTCACAACAGAGTCAGTAACATTTGTTCTTAGCTTTGATTTCTTCACTTAAGGAGCAAATTCTAGGAGTTACTATGCTAAGGGCTGAGTGAATCTCAAGTTGGAATTTTCTTATGGGAAGAGAAGTTATAAAATAAACAAGCTGAATTCTCATCGTTCCAAAGCTAAGTTTTAATAATATAAAATTAAAAGGGTAAAACTAAAATGTCTGGAATTTGAATGATGGATTCCATGACTATGTAGAAGAAATATTTTTTTTAAGGAGGCTTTAGAGCAGAAAATTACAGATGATCACCTCCTGAAAAGGGGTGAAAGGAGGGACTCAAATTGATCAATCTGTGGGTAGTAGTGTTGATGATTACGGGGAAGGAGGAAAGAAATATGCCAATGAATGTTCTCAAGGGAAGTACATAACTTGAAGAAATTTACAGATTATTTAGGGAAATGAGTTATACAAAGGTAACAATCAAAGACAACAAAAACAAAATTTAAATAAGAGTCAAAGAACAGATGAGGGCTGAGGAAGAGATTAGTTCGGGTTAGTTCCTGAGGTTATCTCAATAGGGGCAGTGGAATTGGAGGCAGCCTCTCTTACTGCCCCTACCCCTAGCACTTCCTCAATACGCCTACATCCCACACAGTTTATAACCACACCAAATGGTTTTACCAAAAGAGCTATGTCTAAGGGCTTTCTGGTTTAAGATTTTAGGTCTTTTTAGAAACTAGGAAACTTGCTTCCCTCTTTTCTATACACTTCAATTCTATTTCGTATCAAATTGCTTTTTTCTTTTCTACTATTCTCCATTCTAGTTCTGGTGTGTCAGGGTTGAAAAAGCAGTGGTGAAGGTGGGAATGAATGGAACACAGCTGGCCTGTGGAAAAAGGACTGTGAGTAGGAAGCAGCTGCATTTTGGAGGCAAGAAGAACAAAGAATTAGGATCTTCAAAGCTAAGGAAAGCTTCTCCCTGTGTTCTTCCCTCCTTTCACCTCTTCCCCTTCCTGGGAAATGATAGAAATTTCACAAAACATACAGCCTTTCTGAATTCATAACAACCTCCTTTTCCTCATACCCAAGTGTGTTTAACTTATTACTACTGCTAACATTTTGCATGTACTTTGTATTAAAATTTTTCTCCTAGGAGTTTCAAAGAGGTTTATAAATTTTCATTAAAACAAATATGCCTGGGCATATTTTTATATTAATAAAATTTAACTTTAGCATAATGAGAATTCTGTTTGTTAAAATGTTATTTTTCTAGAATTTGGTTTATTATACCACACACACATTTCCTAGACCAGTGGTTCTTAAATTTTAGGCTTCATAAGAATCCTCAGGTGCACTTATTAATATGCATATTCTTGTGCCACATCTGATCATGGATTTATATTTGGTTGGTCCAGAGTGAGGCCCTGGAATCTACATTTTTAATAAGCACCCAAGGGGATTCTTATACACATACAGTGGGGGTAGAGGGGCCCCACTGAGACCCTGTCCTAATTGGGGCATCCCAGCCTCCCAGCTTCAACTTTCCCAAGGGACCTTATTTCTTAGGGGCTGTAGTCAAGCATTCTCCTGTAGTCCACACTGAATAGTGAGTCAAAAATACAAAGTGAGCAATCTGAGAGAAAGAAAATGATCAACAAGATTTCACTTTTAACAATGCAAGGTGCTATTAGCTACACAAACACAGGAAAGAAAGGGACGTGCCCTGGTTTTAACTTCACTTCCTTGAATATGATGAGGTTTGGTATTATGAATGAGTTGGTTTTCTATTCATGAGAGTTGAACCTTTACTGGCTCTCCAGTTATGTATGCTGCATTCTGGCACTCTTTTCCCTAACTCAATGAGAGCCTTGCAGAGCCAGCTTTGATTTCCCAAACTGCAAGCAAATTGGAACCTAACTACTTAGAAAAGCAATTGTGTGAAATCTATCTGCAACGGGTATGAGGCTACGAGAACCTGTTTGTCAATAGACACCAATGACTTCCTGCCTCTACTTCCTCAGATGCTGTCTCTTGCCCACCAGCACCACAGGGGGACTCTCAGATAAGCTCAGAAGCCAAAATTCTTCTTGAGGACACTATGTACTTCTGCTTTTAACCTCCAAATCCTACCTTTTAAAAGGTACTACTGTCACCCAGCCCTGGTCCTCAGACCTGAATTCTGTGACCCCATGCCCTGTCTTCCTGTTCAGCCATTCTTGGAATCGTGATATCCTGCTGACTACTCTGACCTAATATTAGATGATGTTTAACTCCTTGTATCTTGCTTCTGACCTTATGGTTTTGATCACAACAGTTCTCTCAAAGGTCACCAGTGGCTAAATTCAGTAGTGTTTTCTTAGTCCTCTCTCTCTCCCCACCAATCTGTTGAGTGACCCCATCACACTTTTCCTTCCATTGATTCTCCTCCCTTGGTGTCAGCGACAACACAATTCTCTTGACAACACAATTCTCTTATGGACATAGTGAGCATCTGATCTGCTTGGTATTAATCCTCCCAACCTAGCACAACACACAGAAAATGAAAGATATGCTTAGCCACCAATATGTACAATGTTGTTGAGCCCAAGACAGTTTCAGTTCAACCTAAACAAAAATTCCCTGCCTAATTATACACAAGCCAATGTCAACCTAGAGGAGTTGCATTTTACTTGGGATTTAGGTTTTTTAAAGAATATGTAAGAAAAAAAAATAGTTGTGTCAAAATTACCTTGAAAATCCCCTAGGAAGGCCCCATGCTGGAAGCCAACATACTGTCTCTCAGTAGGCCCAACCCAGGCAGGTTTTTCTTCCTGCATTGCTAAACATGACTATGTCTTTGGAATAGCTGGCTTGTATTTGAGGTGCAGGTTATACAAAACAGGACACTGAGCATGGCAAGATACTCACCCTGAGAGACAACATGGGAACAGACGTGGACTGAGAAAAAGCAATATACATTTCAGGTTCACTCCTGCACATAGACTCATTGACTATAACTTATAACCTGAGTAGACTTGTCTGCACAATGTAAATTATTATTTCTCCTCTTTTTATGTTCATTTGCTGAGCAGGTGTAGTTGAATTCATGCAAATTTAGTGTTTGTATGATACAACTCCACCAAAGAATTTGAGTGGTTGTTTCAATAAATATACATAGGCCTATTCTCTTGACTTATAGTATCCCAAGGATAAAGAACAGAGGCAGATACTAAATCAAGTATGAATATCAACTAGAGAGAACTGGACTTTTTTCTTGCAAAAAACTTTTTGATTACACAAATCAAAGACATTTGTGATGTAGTGGAAAATGTACTGTACTTGGTGCCAAGAGACCAGGATTCCAATCCCAATTCCACCACATATTAGTTAGGTGAACTGGACCAGTGTCCTCACCTCTAAAATGGGTACAAGTAGTAACTGCTTTGAGGTCTACAAGAAAAAGTATAAAGTATGCATGTGTCACTGACACAGGTAGGCACTTGCTATAGGTTTGTTTGCTGTGAATTTGTTGAACTGAAACTGAGAGACAAAATAAAATAACCATGTAAGGAAGAAAACTATCAGAGTCGACATTATGGTGCACATAGTAAGTACTATGTCAGTATTTAATGAACCAAGTTGAGAGAGATATCAAGGTGATTTGACCAAGTCAATATATAATTTTCCTATTCTAACATTCTTTTATTTTCTCCACATGGTCATCGGTACAAAGTCCACTTATGGCTTCATAAACATGGGCTCAAAACAAAAGTGCTTCTAATCAGATTTGGCAAGAAAAGGAGAGAAACATAGGGTGAGATAAGTGTAAGGCTACAGTGCTGAGTAACAAGGATGGCGGTGCCTCAGTACGAGTCACACAGACGCGGAGCAGTACACAGCTAGAGATAATTCACAGGTAAATGCTGCATGAGCCATTACATCATCCCTCCTTTGCCCTTTCTTCATCAATCATGCCGCCTGGACTCTGATGCAACCTAGCAAGAATGTCTGATTTGCAGACAGCAGACAGAGCCTTAGAACACACACATACTCATCACAGAGAGCAATATGAACCCAAACTAAAGCTTCTGGCATTTCCTTTTGTTTAAATCATGCTTTAAAGGGGAAGTCTTTTTTTTTTTAATATTTATTTTTTTGGCTGTGCTGGGTCTTAGTTGCGGCACAGGGGATCTTCGTTGCCTCATTCGGGATCTTCCTCACAGCATGTGGGAACTTTTTTCTTAGTTGTGGCATGCGAACTCTTAGTTGTGGCATGTGGGCTCTTACATGCGGCATGTGGGATCTAGTTTCCTGACCAGGGATCGAACCTGGGCCCCCTGCATTGGGAGTGTGGAGCCTTAGCCACTGGACCACCAGGGAAGTCCCCAAGGGGAAGTCTTATGGGGGGGGATGTATAACTATAGGTTATGCCATCTGGTCTGATGCCTCAAGGACTAGGCTTCATCATTTTGGACAAGTCACTCCAGGTCTATAGGCCCTTTCCACATCTGTACAAGTAGATGATCATCAAGGTCCCTTCCAGTTCTGTAATTTCATCATTAAAAATTCAGGCCAATCACACCCATACAATGGGCAGATAAACATTTAGTTGTATAAGTCAGCTTTATTTATTCTCAGCTATACAGGTCATTCAAATATTTGGCTACCTCCATCCCCACACTGCATTACTGAAAGAGTGTGTAGCTATGTACAAATCTTGTTAAAGCAGAAAAAAGTGGCAGGTAGGAACTGTTGGTTCTAGAAAATGTGAATGTTCATAACTGAGGTTATAGGGACACTCTAGTCTAAATCACAGAAGCATAAAAGCAAATGCTCATTAGGGGATATAATGCATTAACATCTATTTTTCTGTAGAGGCAATGAACTGAACAATAAAGAAGAGTCACAAGGGATGCAAACAAGAAAAATGGGTACAAAAAGGATACTCTAGCCTCCAAATAATTCAAATTTAAGATGGATGTTGTAACCCTAACTTGAAACCAAATGCAGGGCCAGTATGTACATGATTTAGTCAAGAGTTATCAGTTTGTGAGTTCACATACCACCAGTCCAAACAGACCAATGAGAGACTCATTAGAGACCAATCCAAGGCAAAGAGGAGGTGGCTGGCTCCTGGTAAGCCTGTCCTGCCATAATGCTTTCCACCTGTCATGGCACCATTTCCAAGCTGGCCAATGCAAACATTTAAAGACTCATCACTGCAAGATTTTTGATCGAATCTCCGAAGAGGGGCATTTCCAACAAAACTTGGGATTGGGGAAAATAGGCAAGTCCAGCGGAGATGAAAACCAAAGGCCCTGTAGTGCTTCCCTCACAGCTGACACCGTGAGGGGTCCCTTACCTTGCATGCTGAGTGGCTGGGGCAGGGGGTCACCCCATTGGACCTGGAGCAGCATTCAACAAAGCGCACAGCCCTTTAATTGTTCAGCCAAATAATTTATGAAGCTTGGCTGCAAAGACAGGGCAGACTGGTTTAAATTCAAAGGATCCATCCTACAGGTATTCTGAAAACCCTGGCCACCTCTGTAACAAGTACTGCTCCCCTTGGTAAGGGAGAGAATAGAAAGGGAGAATATGTGACCTGCCCGACAGGAAGACGGGACCCAGCTAGATGCAACATGCCTCTCCACTCCTTTCCTATCCTATCACTCACGAATGCTCTGGCAGATTTCCTTGCTAAAAAAGCAAACAGACATAACAGTCCACTCTTTCTTTAGCTAGAAATGTAAAACCCCAGAACAATCAACACATTTTTTTTTAAAGATTTTTTTGATGTGGGCCATTTTTAAAGTCTTTATTGAATTTGTCACAACATTGCCTCCGTCCTATGTCTTTGTCCTCTGGCCCCAAGGTATGTGGCATCCCAGCTCCCCGACCAGGGATCGAAACTGCACCCCCTGCATTGGAGGGAGAAGTCTCAACCAGGGAATGGCCAGGGAACTCCCATCATCAACACATTTTTATACACTGGGCTCATGTGGTTTATTCTGATTGCTTACTGATTGTATAATCTTTCTGATCAACTAGGGCAGAAGTCAGCCAACTTTTCCCCCCAAGAACCAGATAGTAAATATTTTAGATTTTGTGGGCTATATGTTTTCTGTCGCAACTGCTCACCTCTACCATTACAGCACAGAAGCAGCTATAGACAATAGGTAAATGAATGAGCATAGCTTGTTATTTATAAACACAGGTGAATGGTTAGCTTTGGCCTGCATGGTTCACTGATCTCTGAACTAGTATGTTTCCAAAGAGCTCAACTGTGATAAAGTGAGAAGGTACTACCAAACGTATCATCCCTTAAAACAATTTAAATCTAAGCCTCAATTTTGGGAGAACTAACTTGTAAAATAATCTTCATTAATAGTAGGTACAATAAGAACCCATTTTCAGGAAGTGTGTATGTGTGTGTGTGTGTGTGTGTAAAATACAGGGTGATTCAAAAGCAATTGAACACTTTCAGAAATTTATCACTCAGTAACTAGGATTTTTTACGAAAATGTAGTTTGCACTAAATTGTCAAGTTACCCTTACAGGTGTCTTGCCAAAGGGCAACTCCAAGCTTTAACTGCAAGTTTATATACATCATAGTTACTGAGTAATACGTTTTTGAAAGTGTTCAATTCTGTTTTATTCAGCCTGTATATTATCTGTGTACATACTGTAAAATACTTTAAATGATAAACACTAAACTATAAACAACGGTTACTCCTGGAGAATGGGGGTTAAAAGTTTCACTTTTAGCAGTGTTGCTTGAATTTTTAACAAGGATACCGTAAGTCCCCTACATAAGAACACGTTCCATTCCAAGAGGCGTTCATAAGTCCTATTTGTTCATAAGTCCAACAAAGTTAGCCTAGGTACCCAACTAACACAGTCGGCTATAAAGTACTGCACTGTAATAGGTTTATAATACTTTTCACACAAATAATACATTAAAAACAGACAAACACAAAAAGTAAAGAAAACATTTAAATCTTATAGTACAGTAGTACAGTATAACAGCTGGCATACAGGGGCTGGCATCAAGTGAACAGGCAAGAAGAGTTACTGACTGGAGGAGGGAGAGGAGGTGGGAGATGGTAGAGCTAAAGGATCGCCAGCAATAGGAGACCGAGGGCAAGCTGCAATTTCACGCACGTCTGATAGTGATGGCAAACGTTCTGGTTTCTTGTTGGAACCAGATGCACATTCACAACTTTGAAAGTTCGCAACTTGTAGGTTCGTATATAGGGGACTTACTGTATATTACTTAGTGAATAAAAAGGCGTTTCGTTTTTCTCTTGTAAAGAAGTGGTAAGGGTAGGCAATCTTTGGCACTGCAACTTAAAACATCTACTGAAGGCGAGCTGTGACTCTTCTAATAGTAGATGCCAATAAGTATCTCATGAAGTTCCTAACCTAGTAAGAAGACAGATAATAAACAAGAAAATCCATAAATACAGAAGTTATTTTCAGATTATGGTGTAAGTGCTCTGAGCCACAGGGTAATGGGGACGGCCCACTGAAAAACTGACATTTAGGTAGAGACCTGAAGGATAAGAAGGAGGCAGTCACGTGAAGTAAATTCCAGGCTAAGTGTAAGGTTTTCTGGCCTGAATTGTAGGTCAAATCCTGGTTAAACATTAAAATCAACTTGGGCACTTTCAAAAAATACTGACGACTGGGCCCTGCTGCAGGTCAGTAACTCTCTGGAGGTGGAGCTGGGTATTGCCCTCCCTTTTTTTAAAGCCAGGACTGAGAACCACTGTTCTAGAGTCTAGACACTTTTATGTTAGCATGAACAGAGGCCTTCAGAGATTAGAGGGAATAAGACTATGGGTGAAACTGAACTATTAACTTTTAGAATGGTGTGGGACTTTTTTTTGTTTTAATCTAGTAAGATTAACTGGATGTATTGTTTAGTGATGGGATGACGGCCTGGGGATTCTCCCCTCACCGAGCAAGAGACCACAGAAACACAGAGATCTTTTCATTGGGACCTTTTGCCTGAGCTTCTGGCAAACTGTAAAGCAAATGAACCATCAAGTGACAGACTTCTTGGATGTATTTAGCAAAGGGCTGACTGAAACGGCTGGACCCTGAGCTCCTCCCCGAAGGCTAACAGATTCAAAACTGGCTGAACCACAAAAAGAAGTTCCCATGGCAAGGATTTATCCTATACAGTGTAAGGATATACACATTCTCATATTCACACACCCCCATTCACCCAACTCTAAATAAAGTTGGTAATAGATGACAAAGAGAGTAAGGATCACTGGAATTTGTTGATCATCTTCTAAATAATTTTGGGCAGTTGTTGCAATTTTCTTTCATTCACCTATCCATCCATCCATCCAACATACACCTACCACTGCACACCTACTCTGTACTTCCCACTGTGGTGCATGGGATATACATGTCTCCCATTCCAGTGGGAAACACAAGTAATAATCACAGAAGATGGTAATATGTGCTACGAGACAGTGTTCCTGTTCTTCCTCCCTGTTACTTCCGTAGCTTGCTTCTCTTCTACAGTGCAGAACTTACCACACTTTCTATAATTTGCTTAAATATGTTTTCTCAACTAGAGGTCCTTAAAAAACAAGGGCTGTCTTACTCTGTATTCTCAATACTAAATATGGCATAAAGTGGCATTCAACAACTGTAAATTGAATCAAATGTATATATATTTGATCAAGTCATATTATTATATAATATAGATATACATTATACATTATACAGTGGAAGAAGGGCCTATGGGAGCCAGGGAAGGCTTCACAGAGGAGTGATATCTGAGAAAAACCTTAAAGGACGAACCAAAAATCTTCTGGTGGAGGTTTCCTCTGGGTGTGTGTTTGGACTTTGTTCCAAAGGCAGTGGAGAACTACTGAAAGTTTCTAAGCTGATGGGAAAGGTTTTGTGTTAGAATCAGATTTGATTTTAAGAATCACTTCTCTGAAAGCATTGTGGGAAGCGAATGGGAGGCTGGGAAAGCAGTAAGTCCGGGGGCAGGGAGGGTGAATAGGGAGGCTGTGATATTGCCTTGCTGGCAAAGAAGAATCCAGAGCAATTCAGGATGTTGAACTAACTGGCAGGATGTAGCTGGCTGGACTCCATGGCATGTGTTTTGTGTACCTATCTCACTTCTGAGTTCATCTATTTTTCTTGTGCTTAGTTCTCTTTTGCCCAGATCCCCTCCTTTACTAACACTGTGGGAGAAATTATTCTGTCCTGCCCTACTATGTATATTGTTGAGCTAACTTAAATCTTTTGTGAAATATGGTGGAGACATATGCATACCAATCAATTAGATGTGGTGGTTTAGGGAGAGAGAAGTTTTGGCTTTCTGCAAGGATGATAGGAGAATGGTGGGGCTGTTAGCCAAAGCATGGACTAGTGCAGGAGAGTGCTGGTTTGGGAGATAATGAGTTCCATTTGGGCATTCAAGAGAGCAGGCCAGAAATCAGCTGGAAATAATGGCTAGAGCTCAGAAAGTGTGAGACACAGGTTTGGAAATTGGCAGCATATACATCATTGCTGAAGCCAGTGGTGTGCTATTAAACTAGCTCTCAGAAAATAAAACAAAAATCCCCCCCTGCCCGATTTGTAGCATTTGCCTATTTCTGTGGCATACATACTCCCACCTTGGCCAATTTCAAGCTACCAAGATGATGGTCACTGAACAAAAAGTTGAGAAGAGATGTGCACAACTGGTTCTTAGGAACTGGCTCTAACGTACCACTGGCTGAAGCCAAAGATGAACAAAATTATCCAGGGACAAAATGAAGAGTAAGAGAGTTGGGAATAAAACCCTGGGAAGTATAGACATTTATGAGATGGACAGAAGATGAGCCATCAAAGGGGCTTGAGAAAAAGCAAACATAGGAGTAGGGAGAAAGCAGGAGCAAAAGAAATCACAGAAGGCAAGGGAAGAATTAATTCAAGATGGACAGAGTGGTCTATAGTGTTAAATGTTCTTAAAAGGTGAAGTAAGATAAACAAAGGTAGAAAGTATCCACTGGGTTTGCCTACAAGGATATTGGAGGTGACCTGTGTGGTGAGAGCCCAAGTGTTAAGATGAAAAAGTCAGCAATGGTTTTAGGTTGAGTGGATGTTGGAGAGAAAAGGGGAGGCTGAAGATATGTAGGTGAGAAGGCGAACTTGAAGCTGTCTGTTCTAGAGTAAATCAGCTGTTATGGAATTGAGAATACAGATTACAGACGAAATGAACTCACCTTCGGTAGGAGAAAGAATGCTTCTTTTTCTGGAAATACGATACCAAGTAATTATTAGGAAGATTAACAACACTGAGTTTCATCTCTCTTTAATTAGCCCAAAGAGATCTCAATAAGTTATATGATCAAAAGGCATCATGGGGCTTCCCTGGTGGCGCAGTGGTTAAGAATCTGCCTGTTAACGCAGGGAACACGGGTTTGAGCCCTGGTCCAGGAAGATCCCATGTGCCGTGGAGCAACTAAGGCTGTGCGCCACAACTACTGAGCCTGTCCTCTAGAGCTGTGAGCCACAACTGCTGAGCCCGCGTGCCACAACTACGGAAGCCCGCGTGCCTAGAGCCCATGCTCCGCAACAAGAGAAGCCACCGCAATGAGGAGCCCATGCACTGCAAGGAAAAGTAGCCCCCGCTCGCCACAACTAAAGAAAGACTGTGCACAGCAGCAAAGACCAACACAGCCAAAAATAACTAAATAAATTTATTAAAAAAAAATAAAAGAAATAAAAGAAAAAATTAAATATTAAAAAAAAGGCATCATGAAAGGAATAAGAGGATAACAAAAGGTCTATACAAGCTACAAGAGAACTAAGCTCTACAAAACTGTAAATAGGCTGCACTTTTCCCCTAGAAAAGTAGTACCACCCACAAATCCTACTTCCCTTGGAAACTGTGGTTGGTAAATGCCTAATTAAAAGAAGAACATTCTTTGGATATGTATATAAATATAGCTTCTCTCCTCCATTTTGAGAATACATTTAAAGACTGTGTTGGTACACATACATTTAAACACGTGCAAAATGGATTAAAAGTTATCTAATTTAAAGATGTTTCCAATAGGCTACCATGATAGAAAACATTATTTAAAAAAACCCTTTCAGATCTAAAATAGGACTATCTAGGATAGATTTAAACTTTACAAATAGTATTATTTTATGGAATTAAGTAATTTTTCAGACAGAAACAGATCTTGCTTAGATTAAATACTCTCACTCTTTTTTTGGATTAAATACTCTTTCTGTAATGTAGTATGACTCTGAATTTCCATACAAGACTAACTGGTTTCAACTCTATGGTCTAGCAAGAGCCTGGAGTGACTGGTCTGAAAAGTTTTATTCAATTCGATCTTGACTCGTGATGTGGAAAGCCTGAGCCTACATTTTCACAGCAATTTTCTTCAGGACACATTACATTTAATTTACATTTTAACAAGGTTTGTGTAATAAGAGAGTGATTTATGAGTTAGGTTACCAGATATTTGGTATTTATGAGATATCAAAACTCTGTTACCTCTATGCTATTCTTTTTTTAAAAAATTAATTAATTAATTAATTATGGCTGCGCTGGGTCTTCGTTGTTGCTCACGGGCTTTCTCTAGTTGTGGTGAGCAGGGGCTACTCTTCATTGAGGTGTGCAGGCTTCTCATTGTGGTGGCTTCTCTTGTTGCGGAGTACGGGCTCTAGGTGCACAGGCTTCAGTAGTTGTGGCACTCAGGCTTCAGCATGGCACTCAGGCTTCAGTAGTTGTGGCAGGCGGGCTCTAGAGCACAGGCTCAGTGGTTGTGGCGCACGGGCTTAGTTGCTCCACGGCATGTGGGATCTTCCTGTCCCAGGGCTCGAACCCGCGTCCCCTGCATTGGCAGGCAGATTCTTAACCACTGCACCACCAGGGAAGCCCCCCTCATGCTATTCTTATTTTATCTTTTCATAAAAATTCTCTACTGTCATAGCTATGTACCAAGTTTTTAACTATTGACAAATCTATTCTAATATTCACTGCAGAGGAGGTAACCATAAGGATCACTGAAACGATGTGTATTTTTGAAGCACCTATGGTATTTCCCTGTCACCCTCCCCATCTTCATCTCCCACTGCTCCCTCCACCTACTGTAAGAACTACTGGTGAGCTGGTCCCTGGCAATTTTGAAAAAGTTCCCTGAATATTCTGATGTGTAACTAAGACTGAGAACCACTGGGTATTTGAAAGAACAATGGACTTGGAAGACTTAAGCTCAAAACCTAAATTTGTTACTTAATAGTGACACGTGATTCATTTTCTCAATAATGTATATTTGTTGAGGATTAAATAAGATAATATATGAAATCACTTCATATATCTTCAACAATGGGAATATTTCTTGAAACAATTATTATTATATTCCTAAATGTATTCCTATTTATTATTATTATATTCTTCAATAAATTCCTATTTATTCCTAAAAACCTCACTTGGGACATTCATTGACTGTTCTCAGCCTTTGGAGAGGCATGTGTCCCTGCAAGTTGATATCACAATTCACAAATTGATGGATCAGCCATTTGAAATGGTTACATTTATTTCTAATGAGAACATCCTCTCTTTAAATAAGACATGGGCTACTTATTTGTAAATAGGAGTTTTCTGCTGCAAAACTAATGTTTTATTGAGCATTAATGTGGGGGTGAATGATTTTCTTGGTTTTGCCTCAGAAGAGCTCTGAACTCTGGAGTGTCCTTTGTCCTTATGGGAACTCATAGACCAGATTATGTGTGCCTTTTGCCATTTGGAGATATTTCTTGAACATTTTCAATTCTCTAGACTCTCTGCCTTTTATTTCTAATCATAATTTAAGCTCCTTGAGGGAAAGGGCATGCTTTATACTTTTTCCAACTCCCCTCCACTCACAGAAGGAGTCAAATATTTATTTATTGGATAAAAATATGCAGGAAAAATAAGTGTTTGCTTCCCCCACATTTATTATGGGATTTCAGAAAGGTACTATCTTTTACAAACATGGGTGGATTTTTCTTATTTTTTTCTTCTATTTTCCCTTTGGGCACCTGATAGGAAATGGGTTCTCAACCCTGGCTGTATAACAGAATCACACCAGGAAGCTTTGGAGAAATACTGATACCAGGATATCATCCCCAAGATTCTGATTTAATTGGTTTTACGTGGAGTATAAAAATTGTTATTTTTAAAAGGTTCTGCTGTAATCCTAATTGTAGCTAGGAGTGAAAACCTACAGGAGCACATAATAGGTGTTCACTAAATATTTGTTGATTTCATTTGCAGTTGAGAGGTGTGGTCGGCATTAGGTGGTAGAATACTCAGTGTTCACCTTGTTATCTCCCCAGCCCTGATGGTAACAGTTCTCAGTGTAACTCTGGTGGGACAGTGAGCAGGTAGGTCAATGGATCAATGTTAAGTTCTCTGACATGCTATGGTTCAGCCGCGGTTGTGGTTTCAAGTCCTGATATGGAAACCCAGTGTCTATTTCTGTCTTTGCCTTTCTCTCTTCTTTGACCTCCTTCTCCCACCTCCCAGTGGAAATGTCATTAGGGCTGGAACTTTCTGTTTTGTTCATCACTGTATTTCTAGGGCTTAAAACAGTATCTGTCATATAACAGCTACTCAGAAAATATGAGTTCAATATATTTCTCTTTCTCACACATAAACATACAAATGCAAATAAAAAATTGCAAAAATAATCATTTTATGAGATTTTAAGACCCAGCCTTCTTAATATTACATTCAGAAACAAAACACTGGCATTACTGCTCTTGTTGGGCATGATTCATTCTTCTGCTAGCAAGAAGGTACCAGATGCTTTAGAACTAAGGGAAGAACTACTCCAGTTTCTTTATCTACCTGAAATCTTAACACTGACTATGAATAATGTGAGTTTTGCTAAAACCAATTTGAATAAGTAAAAGTTTATTTCCACTTTCCTTTCTATCACTTTAATGCCTAACTTTTAATATTAACATATCAATAACATATTGGTATATTAAAACATGATTACATTACTCTTTGCACCTTAGATGTTTTTCTGCAGGAGAAGTATTAAGGAGAATAAACTGATGAATATTTTTAAAAATCTGCTTTGAATGTAACAATTCCACAATTAAAAAAGTGTTTCATTATAAAGGCAGAGTGCCTTGCAGGAACAGGGAAATGCAGGAACAGGCGGACTAAGAGAACAGGGTCACAGCTTGGACCAAGGAATAGAGGTGAAAGCTGGAGTCAACTGGAGAAACTGGCCAAAACAGAAGTGCTGCAGTACTGGGGCTCCAGAAGAAACAGGTTATTAGATAGGAAGAGATGCTCTTCTTGTCTAGGGAATTTCCCCATTTCTCCCCTCTGGCCCCTCTCCTACCCCAGTTAATTGCCTACAGTCCTAGATACATGGCCAGGAGTCCCTGAGAAAGCAGAGCAGGACTCAGGACTGGAACCCATGAGGCAGGAACCAGAACACCTGGCTGTTAATTTCTGGAGGATCACTTTGGACTTTGTGAGCTTCCAAGCCATAAGCCTCACTTAAATTGACAGTTCATTTATCTCCAAGAGTATAAATAATAATACTCACATCATATAGTTGTTGCAAGATCCGAACAAGATAATGTATATGAAAATGCTCTGTAAACTGTGAATCCTTAGGTAAATGTTATTCTCACTGTTAGACTGAAGAATTTGTTGAGAAAAAAAATCACTGCTAATTTTTCCTTCATAGTCCATGAGAAAATGTACCTGGGCTAAAGGTATAATCACAGTTACACCACATTTCTAACAATCCATACAAAAATTTGGAAACACAGAAAGTTCCCAATTACTTGGTACTATGAGACAAGTTTTAATAGAAACAAAGATAGAAGCTTTTAGCTGGGAAAATGAAGGCACCTGTCAGATTTAGGGCTAAGGCACAAATTACTGAGGGGAAGAACTGGTCCCAAGAATGAACAACTGGCCATTAGTGGGAGTTAAAGTGTGTATGTAACAGGTGTTTCTGTAAAAAGAGCTAATCTAGACAATTCCACTTTTCCATGTTTCAAGGAAGCAAACAGAAAGGATTATTTTGTTTGTTTGTACCATCTAGCTACCAGGCAGAATTGAACTAAAAAATAGGAATGGCTTTTAAAACAGTTTTTCTTACAAGAGAAACTTGGAAGATTGAAATTTCAGACTTTCTAAAAAGAAAAAAAAATTATGGTTTGGATTAAAATCAAAGACCTCATAACAATGCTTTTAGTTTTTATCCGTTTATTATAGCTGTTGAAATAGAACAACAGTAGAAACAAGCTTATTATGAACATGTATTGACAAAAAATGAAATTACCACTCATCTTTGCATTCTGGTGTACCAGCTCTTTTTTACTTTAATTTGATTAGCAAAATATAGATATTCCCCAGAAACAGAATAATGACCTGGAAGAATACGACCCTTGAAATCTTTTAAGAATCCAACAGGATGAGAGATTGGGGGCTATATCTTAAAACCATGTGCATTATTGTTTGCCAAATCAAGTTAATGAAATGTTTACTGCTAGAGTGTTATTTTTAAGTTGACAAAGGCATTTTTGCTGACTTGCTCATTGGTCATATGCATGCAATTTAAAATGGAATTTCAAAATACTTTTATTACCTGTACCCATGAAGAGACTAACCGGGGTCTCAAGACTGTTAAACGAATTCTGACTTTCAGTTCACGTTAATAACAGAATTGTTAGTATTGTCAAACATGTGGCTTTCTGTTTTAATAAGATTAAGGCCATAGGGTTCAAGCTTCTTTAGTTTAAATCTCTTGCACCTAACATTTCTTTGCTCTCCCAGCCAGATCAGGGTTTCTCAACCTTGGCACTATAGACATCCTGGGCTGGATGACTCTTTGGTGTAGGGCCTGCCCTGGGCATTGTAGGATGTTTAGCAGCACCCCTGGCCTCTACCCACTACGTGCCACAGCACCACCCAATCCCAGCTGTGACTTGTCAGACACTGCCAAATGTCCTATGTAGGGCACAAGCGTCCCCCACTGAGAACCAGTGAAGTAGAGGAAGAATCATTCTCCTTCCTCTACTTGAGTTCTAGGGTCCATACCCACCACCACTCCATTTTACTTTAGTCAGTCTCTCTCTCTCTGGGTCTCTCTCCCCATCTGCAATCTGTGATTTCTCTCTTTGACAAACTAACATCTCAATTCTCCCCATTAAAAAAAGGTAAACATACAAATCAGCCAACCTCAAGTAAATTCTACAGCTCATGTAGTTACCGTCCTCTTGTTTTCTTTCACTAGGAATTTTTAGGAAGACTAACCTTCATTAGCACTTAAACTGAGTTGTTAAAAATAATCTATGCCAGTGATATACTTTTCCTTTATTTTTTTTTAAGCTACAAACCCCACCAAGCACACATATATCTTTATTCTCTTTATTTTACAATGGTATATGTTTATGACCATGAAATGGAGGGCCATATATTTAGTGTACCAAGCTTCATGAAAGACCACCTGATCCTAAGATATTTCACAATCAGTTTACATACTGATGTATGGCACCATCCATCAAGCATCCTGTTGATGCAAGCTATCTTTATGTCTTACAATTTCAATATATTTGGTTCTTATTAAAATAAAAATGATTAGCATTTTCTACCTTGTATCCTCTTATAAGACTAAAAAACAGGTATAAAAGAAAATTTAACACCTTATAGCAATTAATTCTTCTGTGACTTTTCTTGCTGTTGACTTTGGTCCACGTGCAGATTGTATCTCATGAATGAGATCCTATCAGAATCAAAGCATTGTGATACACTGTGTTCTGGCCTTAGCCTTCAATATGCTTCATGGATATATGCAACAGGACTTTAGAAATGGCCTTTGAAACAAGCTTTTCTTATGATTATAAGAGACGCTCAGAAGGCTGAAAGGAAATTTCAGACTTATTTTTAAAAGTACGGTTTGGCTAGCTTACTTTCCTGGGACTTATTATCTTACTGGACAACAAATTCCATTTTGGGAGCTCTTTGAATGTTCTGAAACAGTGTTTCTCAATCTTTTTTTTAAAATAAACTATGGCCTCCAGTAGGATTTTTCATTCAATTTGCTCAGTACTCCAATTAATCCAAGTCTTGCTGAGCTTTAATTCTGGTAGTCCATGTTTTATAAAGAAAAAGACCATGTTTTCAATATGCTATTTCTAACTACCTATCCTACACTCCCACTCCCTATACCTTCCTTGTGGCAAACCCTTTAAATATTTATATTTAACAAGATTTATCTTGTTCCCACTAAATTTTTTCTTCCATGATCAAACTCCTCAGTTTATTTAGCTCTGGAGTCCCTGTTGCACAAATTCCTTATCATTGTGGTCATTTGTTTGTTAATATACCTTTTAAAATATGGCACCCAGATCTAAATGCATTATTTCATATGCACATTGAATTAAGGGACTATTTCAGTTTTTATTCTGTACACTGGGCCTTGGTGTTTGGCAACACAGAATGTCCTCAATAAATAGCTGTATATATGATTTTAACTTAGTTTCTCAATCAGGCAGGATTCTGAGTAAAAAAAAAATAGGTTTTTCTGTTACGACTACAGGAGTCTTTCCTTTCTACACAGAGATCCCTCCTCCATAGTGGTTAAAGTGGTTGGCCAGAGAGGAGGCTCATTCTTTCTAAAAGACACCCAAAGGGGGAAATTCTTGGCAAAGATCCTGAGAGTAGAAGCCCCTTGCAGTGACCAGGGATAGAGGACAATTGACCACATCAGAAATGTATAAGACAGTTAATGCAAGTGATAGAATTTCACAAACCTTTAGAGTTCACAAAAAAGTTATCCAGGGCTTATGAGCTAATGCAGACTAACTGGTGCCTTCTGTTTCTGCTCTGCCATTATCTATCAGTAATAAATGGTTTAATCCTAAAAATATATTATGTGGTTTTCATTCTTGGCTCTAGATTACTCATGGAGAAGACAAAATATAACCTTTAATTTGGTTTGACAAGACATCCTACATAATAAATAAATAAATTGCTACTAGTAAAATTGCACTCAAAGAATGCATTTTTGGCTCCCAAACAATCACATTCCAATTTCACTAAAAAAAAAAAAAAATCTGCTTAAGCCAATATATGATGTACTTCCAGAAATATGGATCAATCATACCATACCTGAACATTTGGTAGAACTCAGTTTTATGTTACCCTGTGCTTTATACCTGAACACACACACACACACACACATCCCTTTTTCATTCTGATTAACATATCACAGAAAACAAAACAATAAAATAAAATCTATTAGGTAATTGATGTATATCATGTAGTATAGGATTTTTCTCCTCTTGGCCTTCGTTCAGTCTCTTCAGACAAAATCCACGTTCTTACTTCTTTTGGCAAGTTGTTCTACGTTCTGAAATTATTCCATCAGATGGCCTATTCTCCTTTACTTTTATCCTCTGATTTTACTTTTCTCAGTAACTACTGGAGACTCATATAGCATACTGGTTTGAACAGTTGGGAATGGAGATTCTAGGTGAACAACGGGATGCTTAATTTCTCTACATCAATACTTAGAGAAATGTTTCTTGGCTACTTCAATAATTCAGAGAAGTTAGAGAAAAATGTCCTTGATAAATTATTTTCAAAAGGCTCTAAAGGCAAGTGAGATAATTGCTGTAAAAAGGTTTTGAACCATCTGAAAGGCATTTTTGATAAGTTCATTATTGTGTTTATCATTCCTCATGGACATAGAACAATGAATTCCCTCATATTTGTAGAGTGGGTACAAAAGCTCAGCTAATATGGGGGTACTTCAAAGACGTCTGCCCTACACATTCTCATATGGCACTGCATGTATTACTTTGATGTAAGAGACTAAAAAACATGCTTAACACAGCTGCCTTCAGCTGCAAGCCAACATTACATGGATTTATTTATTTTTTATTGCTGCATAAATTACCATTTCATAGGGTTGGGCTGTTCAATTGTCATCACAAATTTTATAAGCACATTTTTGAAAAACGAGGAAGGAACTTTCTCTGAAATACTACATAAGGCATTAACAGAGTCATACAAATGAATGGTGGTCTGGATAGTTCCATGGTTAAACAATTTAATGGTTCAAAAATAGTTCTAAAAATCACCTGAACAAAAATGTGCACTCACTCATAAACATAAGGCTTCAGAATAAATTGGTAGATGCAAAATGTATAATAAGCATGCCTGGCATAAGAAAAAAGATGGTACAACAAAGAAAAGGTAGTATTTGTACTTATATATAATATCATTAAGAACATATACTAGGGACTTCCCTGGTGGCGCAGTGGTTAAGAATCTGTCTGCTAGTGCAAGGGACATGGGTTCAATCTCTTGTCCGGGAGGATCCCACATGCCACGGAGCAACTAAGCCCGCAGTCCACAACTACTGAAGCCCGCACACCTAGAGCCTGTGCTCCGCAACAAGAGAAGCCACCGCAATGAGAAGCCCACGCACTTCAACAAAGAGTAGCCCCCACTCACCGCAACTAGAGAAAGCCCACGCGCATCAATGAAGACCCAATGCAGCCAATAAATAAATTTAAAAAAAACCAAAAAACATATAATAAAGTACACATATCAAAATACTTCTATGGGGTACTACACCAAATTTCTACATGTTTTCATAGGAATAGAAACTTTCCAACTTTCCAATTGACAAATATTATCAGTTAGTACTAGAATAAAACATGGAGAATGAATTGCTCTTAAACACCACTGGCCTGAGCACTCATCTCTGAATTCTGATAAAGTGTTCTGGATTCTAGAAAGGATGAAATGTCCACAGAACAAAAGCCTCGATTATCTATGAGGCATTTTAGTGCAGGATATGTTCAGATATGAAATATATTTCATATATTCTCAGGCAAACTCTTTAGTTTCTATGTAGCAATCTCCTAACAGTAGCAGATTCAGAAACATACAGGAATAGCCAGGGCTATTCAGTTGCCTTTTCAGTAAAACTTGAAGGTATTTGCAGCTCTACTTACTGAGCTCTCTAAAGAATTTATTAGCTCACATAAATTTACTAAACAAGGAGATGAGAGAGCCTTGATTAACCAACTACAAAGCTATATTCAGAACTCTTTGTTCTTGTAACATTTTCATTCTTTCAACAAGGATCTATTTGAATGCCTATGTATTGGGCACTACTCTAGGTGTTTCATGTACATCTTTGTACATCATGAACAACATGTACAAGAGACATAAGGGATAGGTCACTGAACAAAAGAGATAAAACCTCCACCTCTATGGAGCTGATATTCTAGTGGGAGAAACAGACAATAATATAATAAGCAAGCAGATAATATTGTATGTAAGAAGGTAGTAAGTGTTGTGGGAAAAAAAGGAAGAGAAGAGCAGTCTAAGAAAAGACTGAAAGTGTACGGGTGGATTGATCAGGTAGACCTCACCAAAAAGCCCAGCTCTGAGCAAAGCTGGAAGGAGTCTAGAACATTAGTTGAGTGGTACTGGGGGACAGCATTCTACAGAGTGGGGAGCAATTGGTCCAGAGGTGGGAATACACATGGCATGTCTGAGGTTTTGTTAAGAGAACAGGATTCCAATAAAAATGTATTGAAGGTAAAAATCTCCCTATTTTATTTCTAGAAATACCATAATATCCAACTTCTGTAAATTATGAACATAGGTCTTTATGCATGGAGAACCATCTAGAATGAAGCTCATTAACATCTTACAGGAGGTTATTTCTGGGTAGTGGATCTTGGGTGGTTTTTACCAATTTCTTTCCATTTCTTTATGTTGTTTTAAACTAATGATCATATTAGATTTACAGAAACAGGATTATTTAACAACTAATGCAGGGACTTCCCTGGCGGTCCAGTGGTTAAAACTCCTGCTTCCACTGCAGGGGGCACGGGTTCAATCCCTGGTCGCGGAACTAAGATCCTGCAAGCCATGTGGAGAGGCCAAAAAAAAAAAAAACAAAAAAAAGAAAGAAAAACAAAACAACTATTGCAAAGCATAAACTTCTATTTATGTATATTTACAAATGACTAAAAGGGCATATTGTATTTGTCCAGAAAGTACAATGCAAAAAACATTATACTTGGCTTTGTAATATCCTCTCATGTATCTTCACTAGTATTTACACCTGTACATGCATAAATAAACATCTGTACACGTTTTTTCCTCCTTTAGGTGAAGATGAGAAAATAACATGGACTTTAGAATCAGGCATACCTGGTTTAAACCCCAATTCCAACCAAACTGCACAATGTTGGACAAGTTATTGAAATATTCTGACTTCTCCACTTGGAAAGTAGGGATTCAAACATTCATTAAATCTGTTTTAAATGACAGTTATGTATTATTGAGGGTGCTGGGATTACTACTGGGAATGACTGGGGAGACAGAACACACAGACGAGGAGCTAAGGCAACGTGCCAAATGCTGTGACAGGTAAGGGTGCCACAGAAGTCTGGATGGAGGAGGGAGGGTTTGACTATTCCTAAATCATTTAAGGAAGGCTTCACTGAAGAGGTAACATTCAAGCTTAGTCCTAAGGATTAAGTAGGAGTAGGCCAGGAGGGTAGGGGCAGAGTTAGTGTTGGGGCAGCAGAGGCAGCGTGGTTAAACGTAAGGAGGTGTGAAAGGACTAGGGTCAGGTGTCAAAAAACTACAAGCACCACACATCAGCACAGTGTGCTTGTGAGGCTCACCAAAGAAATGCACGGGACAGCGCTCCGATACGGTACCCATGCAAACACGAGAGGTCAATTGTTTCCCAAACCTGGGGGTCCCTTCTGCCTCCTCCCTCACCCTTATACCTCCTTAGCAAGCCCACTATCTTTTTGGTCTCACTATTCTCCAAAGTTCATGCCTTCATTATGCTTCATTTGGCTGGAAGGGTTGCAACTGTCCAGCAAACATAGTATGTACTTTACCAGTGTCAAATGCTTTCAGCTGCCTGACTCTAGCCTAGCTAGAGACCTTGGAAATGTCACTTACTCTCCCATGTCACTTGTAACTAGTAATGCAGAAAGAGTAACAATGATCACTTACCAAGTACCAGGTAGGGTGCCAAGCCCTACAAATACATCGTCTTATTTGAGTCTTACAACAATCTTAAGAGAATGGTACTGCTACAGGCCCCCAACCCCTTATCCGTAATTTTGAGATCTAAAAAGCACTGAAAGCCAGTAGCTTTTCCTTAGTTTGTAACAAATTCATTTGGATAAAACCTGAATTGAATGCATATAAGGCTATGTATCATTTTTATTCCGCTTATAGACTCCCATATTGACTGCTGTGAAAACACAAATGTGTTGGTGAGGCACTGCCTGAGACCTTGTTGGGGAAGTTATCTAACACATCTAATTACTATACAATATAATCTTTCTGAAAAATTCTGAATTTCAAAATATCTGATGTAAGAATTTCATCTCTTATCATGGATGAGCAAGCTGAGACACAGAGAGGTTAAGTAACTTGTCCAAAGTCACATAGCTAATATTTAGTAGACCCAGGTCTCAAACTCAGGCAATTTGTCTCTAGCTCCTAGACTCTTAAACTTTTAGTTAAACTTGCTCTGAGTGTCCAATAAATTCCAAAGGCTTCCAAAGACAGCTATAAGGTACTGTAAGTCTCACTTTATTATCCTTACTGCTTCATCTGAAGTAGGCTTCTCGTGATTTCTAAGACATATTCTCTGCTTTCCAATTTCTAAGTTATCTTTGCTCAGAATTCCCTTTCCTCCAATGCTGCTACTTCCTTCCCATCCCTCTATCCCTTCAGGTTCAACTTCAATGCCAAGTTCTTCAAGATAATGTTCTGGTTTCCCTCAACCACAAATGAGTTAACTATTTCACCGTTTATAGTACTCTGTATTTCTTTTTTTTTCAGCCTCTAGACAAATTCAACCTTATATAATAGCTATCTGTGAGCCTGTCTCCCAACTAAATTGTGCCCTCTTTCAGGGCTGGCAGGAACCATGTCCCATTCACCTTTATGTCCCCATAGCACTAGACCAGTGCTATGGATATCATCATTATTCCATAAATGCTGGCTGCAAGAATAAAAAGCTAACAATATTTTAATTAATGAGCTTTGTATTGATGTATATAGGTGATGTTTTAACACACACAATGACAGACTTAATCTTTCCCTTTTTAAAACATTACCATCTTCAAGTGGAATTTCCTGAAGAATTTCCTCTTGTTTCTCATGAGATTGAACTAACAAACAAAACAAAACAAAAAACAGGGAGAGAAAAATAAACCATTTCTACTTATGAACATCTAGACTCTAATGCTGGCTCATCACCTTGAACTTTAGTTCCCACAAAGAAATTATCCTATTAGAAAAGTGAACATGATATAACATCTTTAGCATCTTTCCATTCTGATGAATTTGGTTGATAGAGGGAATTACTGAAGAGAGAATTTCAAATTTAGACTTTATTCTGAGTATGCAAATTTTAAATGCTTTACTATTAAGAATTTATTTCTAATATTTTCCAGAGGTATGGCCTAAAAATGTGTTTTCTTTTGAAATGTCTATTTCTTATTTTATGTAAAGGATGGCTGCAGGTGGAATTATGAGTGGCTTCAAAATGGAATATTTTAAAGAGGACCAGCTGACGTAATTTGCATGTGGAAAATTTGGCCTATTTCCATTTTTCTTGCAGTTTTTCCTTTTAGGTTAATAATGTATATAAGCATATTATGTGCTCTGAACTGGCTTTCTAGCAATGGTAATGGATTCCTCTTATTCCATCCACATTTCTAAACGACTGGCTAGGATTAGGCCATCAAACAAAGTAAGTTAACTGTTCCATAAAGAAACCCACCCAACAGTTCTGATCTCAGCAGTCTCATGCTCCATTCAAAAGATTTCATTCTATTATTTTTCTGATAAAATTTGGAAGTTAAATGAGATTAGTTAAACTATACCGTTTGTGACATACATTTTAGGGCCTCTATGCTAAAATCAACTATTTTTTTTTGTTGTTGAAATGTATTTCATGGAAACACCAAAAATGAATTTTATTCCTTTTAAAGGCAAAATCCCATGAAAACAAATTATTTAGGTATATTTACTATCTTACTTAGCATCTCTCATATTTGATCCTTCTATGTCTTCTCTGACTCCACTTCTACTGCCTATAGGCTCTCATCATATCATGCTGAGCCACTGGAATATACCTTTAATTTGCTTCCCCTGCCTTGGATCTCTCTACCCTCTAAGTTGTCCTCCACTTAGATGCTAGAATGACTTTTCTAAAATGTGAAGCCATTAATGTTATTTTCTGGTTTAAATCTCTTCCCTGGCTTCCCATTGTCTCTGGGATGGTCAGCTGCATTGTGTGACATACCTTCTTTCCATGCTATGCTGCCTACTGCTCCTCTAGCCCTATGCTCCTTATTATGAAACCGTGTACAGTTCATGCCAGGTTGCTTCATCCCTCCATGCCAGTGCCCATGCTGTTCTCTCTATCCAGAAAACAAGAAACAGCAGCAAATCTCAACATTTAACTAGCTCTCTTGACATTTGTTGACTGGGGTTGGTTGGTGTGGAGCTTCTGGTAAACATTTCATCTCAACTCAAGAGGTGCAATCTCTGGCTTCCCTGGATTCAGGTCGTCATCATCGTGGCAACTTCTGTTGGTCCCTACCTCATATGAAACCTCATCAAGATAACTTTCATTAGTGCTCATAAGCCAGACATTTAATTAGAAATGACTTTCAGGAGAAGCCCACTAGAAGTAACAGATGCTATATACACTGCTCTTATCTAAAACTAACTGAGGTTTTAGTATTTAGCATAAGTAATTCTGAACTGCTCTACAGTAACAAATCACACTATCATAAAAATACTCAATTTTTTCATTCATTTAACAAGGTTTCACAATGTAGCTAGGCTTCTTTATCATTATTTGGGAAAAAATTTCAGCAAAATTTTCCTATGGAAAATGTTAGCCAACAAAGAGGCATGTTTTACAGCAGAAAAAAATTGTCAAATTATGAATGAAGTTCCTCAAAAATGTGCAGAGTGTCTTTAATTTATGCTGTATATACCAAATAATAAGGGCCAATCTTTTGAAAGAAATGATTTTTCTAAGTATATATTTATTTTTATTATTACCATCTAAACCTTATGAACTTTAAGCTTACAAGTCCAGTCTCCTAAAATGGGAAGATTTCAAATGTGCTTTATGCAAAATATAGCTTCCTATGAAAGTGTTCATTTTGACTACTTTGTGATGTTTTATATCAAGGATAAACCACCAGTTGACGTTCAGAATGAAGATGTCTAGAGCTACAAAGGAATACCTGACATCATGAGATGCAATGTGGCTTCCTCTCCTTTCCATTCTACCATGTTTAGCAAAAATAAAACTGATAGGCATATTTCAAAAGCAAATAATTTTAAAGTCCTTTCAAGTCCCAGTCATCCACAGTTTCATTTAATATGATTCTCAATGACTTGGCTTTACTGAAATGCTAATTTACTTAAAAAAAAAAGCACTTTCCTTAATTTCTTCATCCTGGAAATATTATTTTTCCATTTTAAAAAGCCCAACCCCAAAACTATAACCCTTCAAATTAAATACTATTCCTTAGGGACTTTTCTTCTACAGCAAAGATTTTGACTATCACTTAATAAGCACACCCAATGCCTCAACCGTGAGCACCAAGACCTGTGACCTGGGCAGGGAATGCCTACTAGTAAGGGAACATGTCTTAAGCTACTTAATTTTCCAGGCCTTGCTGCTCAGTGCCTCTGGCAACTAGTGAGTGTTCAGTGAGAATATGTTCAATGAAGAATGAATGGAAATGTCCACAGTAGCAAGTGGAGGTAGTGAAATGAATCAGACTGTTGATACATAAAATATCTTAAATTTACTCAGAAAAAAAAAAAAGGAACGGACCAAAACAACCCTGCTCCCGACAATTATGTTACAGTCGTTTGGCCTTTACTTTCCAACCCCTAAAGCACTTTTAAAAATATTTAATGTATTAAGTCTCATTGCATCCTAAAGGGTAATAAACACAATTATCACTTAATCTACAAGTGGAAAAATGGAAGTATAGCTAGAAAAAAAGAGAGCGATCGAGAAACACACACACAGAGACATACATCTTATAGGAAAAGAAATAAAATTTCACAATGACTTCAGACTTCCACTCTAACATTCTAACTACCAGTACAGTTCATGGTTCAAGGTTTGAATCCCACACTGGAACGCTGGAACTAGTCTGCCTAGGTTTGAATCCTGGGTTTGCTTTTATTAACTGTGTTATCTCACATATACCATGTGTCTGTTTCCCTCATCTGATTAATAGGGGTGATAACAGTACCTACTTCATAGGATTAATATAAGGATTAAATTAAATAATATATATGTAAAATGCTTAGAAAAGTATGTGACTCATTGTAAGGTCTATTTAAGGGTTTGCTAATAAATATTATTATTCTTTCCATTAAAATCAGTGAAAATTAAATTTATTTTTTGGGGCAGGCATATTTTGGCAGTGGAATTATTTCTTGAAAACCAAATATTATGCAGAACTCCAATAAATAAACAGACAAAAGCAGTTCTGACTTAAAAATTATCTCATACATTTAAATGTATGATGTAGTTTTAAGTTAATTGTGTTCACAATGAGGCTGTTTTGGTATAAAAATTTATAATTTGTAAGATGATAGTTACATACTTCAATTATCCTAAACCTCCATCTTACTTATTTCTGTATTTCATTTTTGTTGCACAGTGTCAAGAAAAGTTTGATTTAAGTAGTTTCAAAGTTTTTTTTTTTAATCCTTCAATGAAATTGATCCAAGGGCTTGAAACAGGAATAACAAGAATTTTTTTCCAAGTAGAATTATTAGAAATATTTAAACTGCTTACACTCCTTATAATAAATCAAGAAAAGAACAATATGGGCTAATAACATAAAGTCATGACGCATCATGCTAGCCATTCACTTGTTCCTGCATAACTAACTGGTGTACAGTGAACACAGGTGTCATTGACACTGCCTGGCATTTAACTGACTACTGTGTATATGTGCCTGCAATAGTTAACCCTGCCTTTGCAATTTTACACGTGTAGACAGGAACAGGGCTGAATTTGGATATGCAAAGCCACACCCTCCCTAATCAATGCCATGGGTACCAGACGTTCAAAGATAGTGTGAAGTGGTGGCAGAAGATTTCATGAGGTCTGAAAAAAAAAAAAGTTAACAGAGCAACATAGTTATTTAAGTTGATAGTTCTCCAATGTGACTTTGGTATACAAGACATTTTAGTGTAATTTATTTTATTACAATTTTTAGACAGTTAAAATATTTATAAAATAAAATTTCAATCACATGTTTGTGGAACTCCGGAAGCATATCTGTAGAATAATTTAAAAACCACTGGACTAGGATTCTAATTCCACCTAGCATACAGACAGCTGAAAAACGTCACACTCACCCTAAAAAGAAGAAAAAGTAGAATAAAACATAAAAACATAACTTTACTTGAGTCCAGAGAGCTCAGGTAACAGGGTAAACAGCCAGCCTGAAATCCAAGAAGGGACAGGTTCTTCCTAGGCAATTTGCAACCTGTAGACTGGCTCACTTGTGGCAGAACACAGAGCAAGAGACACCCACCAGGCACTATAAGCAGTTAAGAAGTCAGCTAAATATTTAAGAAATTGCTAAAGGACAAGTATAGGCTAGAGTGAGAGTACAGGACTCTTGGGAGCTGCAATCACAAGGGCGTTCAAACCCACTCTCCACCAGGTGCTCATGAGAAAGATGGGGGAAGGGTGGGAAACCAGAGAAAATTTCTGAACAGGAGAGAAGACAGAAGAAAATGGTCAGATTTTTCCTCCAAATAATTAAAGACATAAAACAACAGGTCCAAGAAAGCCAGAGAACCCTGAGTAGGATAAACAACAACAATTACAAAATCATATATTCAAACTACTGAAAATTAAAAATAAAGAAGAGATCTTGAAGGCAGCCAGAAAAAGAAAAGACTATATATGGAGAGGAACAAACATAAGGATTGCACCAAGCTTCGTGTCACAAACTATGCAAGCCAGAAGACAATCAAGTGACGTCTTTAAAGTGCTGAAAGAAAATCACTGGGCTAAGACTGTTCTCGGAGGCAAGCTTAGGTCCAGCAAGGGTCCTACTAGTAATCTGGCTGCAGTTCCCTTGAGGAGTTACTTTTCCCAAGTTCATGGTGTCTATATATTTGTCTTGGACATGGCTTAATAATTTACCTAAAACATCCAATAAACAGACAACACCACAATACCATCTATTTCTATTCTATATATATGATTTCTGTATGATTGTTGTTTAGTTATAAGCAGAAATGAGTAGGTCACAGTATCTTTTTACTCTCCTCAAACAGACTAACAACAGCACAAACTTATATAGCCTCACTATGTTCTACTTTCTAAGTGCTTTATACTTATTAAAAGACACACTGTATTACTTTTTGCATACTAGCCCAAAGAAAATATGCACTAATGTATGCTGTTGATTTTTCTAACCTTTCTTTCTACAACTCACTGCAAATTTGACTTCCACATCTGAGCAAGAATGTTACTTTTGGAATGACTCTGATACTCAAGATTGCTGAAATGTCTCTTTCCCTAGATTATATTATTCAAAATAGAACTTTCTTCCTCCTCCATGCCTCCTGGTATTGCAATCACTTTCTATCTGCTTACTCTATTTTTTTTCATAGCGCTTATTACTACATGACATATAACATTTTAAATATATTTGCCTGTTGATTGTCAGTCTCCTGTGCTAGAATGTACAACAGTAGGGACTTTGTTTCTCTTGGTCACTCATTGCTGTATCTCCAGCACTTAGAATAGTTCCTGGAACTAGATGGAATTCATTATGTATTTGTTGAATAGATGCGCAAATGAAGGGAGAATACATGAACAAATAAGCAAAATCCCTTTTGCCTAAGGAATCTGGTAAACTTGGGGTGGGGAAGAGCAGAAGTAGGTAGAAGTTGAATCCCTGCTATGTGAAAGGGGCTTCACTGGCTTCATCTTAGATGTCCAGCACAGTCCTTGGGAGTATTAGCAGACACTCAATAATATTAATTGTAGTTACTGATTGCTGTTCTTATCTCATGAACTCATCTTAACAAAGCTGTGAGTATGCTACCATTTTCTGGTTTTGCAAATTCAAAAAAGTCCAACAACACGCCCATGTTACAGAGTTAGGAAGTGGCAGTGCTAAATCCACCCAGGTGTGGCAGGCACCAGAGCCCATACCCAGAGGTGGGAAAGACAACACTGAAATGTTCATTGTCCATTTCCTTGAAGCTCACTTCATGCGCTCATTACTTTGTCTTGCTTCCTGAGGGGCTAAACTGTGATCTTTTGTTGAATAAAATTGAATGAATTTTTATTATATGTCATAAAATAATAGGCTTTTTCCTCCAAATTTGGGGTTTTATTCTTGTTTCTAACTTGTTTGACCTGACATTGATAACTTTAAAGTCAACAAGGTAAAAAAATGGACTTTACTAAAGTTACCAAAAATATTCAGTTTAATAAAGCCCTCTAAAAACTGCAGGTCCACACCATAATAAATCAACCTGTGCTTGAAAGTGCAAACTGTATATACTGGCACCTGATTCAGCTAAGATAAAAACGACAAGTCCTTCAGTGATAAATTGTCCTCTCCATATTATCCAATGGAAATATTCATATTGTCCAATACCTACAAGCAATTAGAAGGACTGAGTTTAACTTTCAAATTAAAAGGCCATTAAGATGGAGCACAGTCCCCCAATCTGTCTCTGAAAAATATTCACAGAACCTTCTTGGTCTTAAAGCTTGGGAGGAATATAGTACGTTTTCAGATTCCTTTTGTCACAGAGCAATTCAGCCAGCTATCGGAACTGTAGGTAGACTACAAGAAACTGTGGGATAAAATAAAATGCGAAACTAACTATGCAGGATCTCTTAAAAGTTATTTAACAATTATACATCATCAGTCAAGGAGAGCTAAACTTTGAGCTAATCTGCTCCCTACCTCCACCCCAGACCACAAAACCAGGCCTAAGAAAAGAGGTATTGAACATCGGACAGGATACCTGCATCCCAAATCTCTGTCTCCCTCACTGCTACCAAAACTGGGAAAGATGTGTATTTAAAAAGAGGTTTAAGTATAAGTCCATTCATCTCTCATCAAGTGTGTAGTGTGTTCATTATCTCCCTTACCATGGTGGGGTTTTGCTTTTCAGTCTATTAGTTACCTACAGGATGTGAGTATGAATTCTATAAGGCCTGAGAGGAGATTCTGATAAGTCCCATATAATAAAGCAGATATTAGATGTCTACCAAGACCTGGCAATACAATTTAAAATGTCAAAATGAGCAAGACAAAAAAGAAGAAATTACATATGTATTTGTACTTATATATTTTAGATTTGTTTTTATGAATATATTATGGTTTAATATTTAGAAGGAGACTGAATTAGTAAGCATATTGAAATGGGATTTGCAGAATTAAGGCATTAAAGCAGACTAGTTTTTGAAATGTATAACTTTGCACACACATAAAAATGAGTGTCTACCCACTGACCTCTTATTAAAAAGGAATTCTCAAACGAGTATTTAAAATTTATTAACACACCCACTAATTCCTATAGAGACCACAGGAAGAGAGAGAGAGATAGAACATTTTTATTTCTCTCCTTTATGCTGTGTCTACATAATGCTCCTAAATTCTCATGAAATTCATTGAGTCCTAACACAGATCTCAAAATCCAAACTTCAGCTTTATCTTTCGGGTGGCCTCGTTTTGCCCTTCAACTTTCTTAATAATTGTCATTCCATCCACTACTCCTATAGTTCTGCACCTAATTTTGTGAATAGATAAAAGGGAAGCGTTTAGTGGTCTCTGCCCCAAATTCTTTGGCCTGTTTCTGGCTCTCAGCTTTTATTGCCAAAGGCATGAAGATCAAAAGATGCTCTTTGCTGAAGTGTTTACTGCCTTGTAACATACCCTCTCACAACAAAGGAGTTCTTTATTTACATCTAACATGAAATAGTAAGTTCCAAAGTAAAAGGCCTGCATCAGACAGATGCAAGTGATAGAATTTTCTTGCCCCACACTCAAGAAAATTCACATAATTAACATTAACATCTAAATGTCCTCCAGAGCAAAAAATACCTCTTAGGGAGGGGGTGCAGCTCTGGCTTTCTTATGGATTTCCTTGGCTTCACCCATACCTTCAATCTTCACCAACAGGGTGGTGACATGGGCTCATTTCACTAGCACAGAAACGACTCACGACTGCCCTGGAAACATGAACCATTATTTACACTGGAAAGAATGACTGGGAGCCGCTGTGCCCAGCAGCAGACAGCACTAGAGGCAGAAAATGGGGTTGTGTCTCCAATCTGTTATTACTGTCATAACTAATGGAGAGGAATAAAATGGATTACCAGTGCTAAATCAAACTGGGAGGTTTCTGATGCTGCTGCAGGACATTGGCTTCTCACAGTTTATGATATCATCAGGCTTCTTGATGAATTTACAGTCTGGTAATCCTGCCTTGGCATTAGTTTTCCACATGCAAATCCCTGGAATATAAGTCAACTCAGCAAATGAACAGGACTAGGGAACTCCATTGGGTCAAGTTTATTTCAACCTCAGGGAAAGCTAAGACTGGTTGTCTTTCTATTCCTTACCACATTTTTTAAGCTAATTAAAAGACTTGTCTGAATGACATCTTTTTCCATGCTTTGCATATTCATTGATGCTTATCATGTCTCTGCAATATTATTCTGTTCCTGTCAGAACCAGGTCCCTTCTCATTAATAACATTTGCACTGATTCACTTACTGCTTAGCTGGACTGTATTATCTATATTTTACCATTTTACCCATTTGTCCACTATATTCCTTGTTGGTGTGCTAGTTATATGCCTAATTCACAGTTTCCATCTAGTCTACATACACCTAGGCCAGGAACTAGGTCTACATAATTAAACTTGTACAAGACCTACCAAAAGAGTATACAGGTGGCTTTTTAGGATGACCAAAATTCAGTGACCCCAATCATTCATTCATTCATGCTAGTGTAAAAAAGGAAACAGTGTTGCTCATCATCCAGATTTATGAAGGGTTGAATCTCAACCCACTGCGCCCTGAGGGAAATTCAAGTTGGAAAAAAACAGATTGAGGCATTCTGTGCTATGGTAAAAGGCCCTTAAATAGTTAAGATGCATATCTCAGGGGGAATTTCAATGACCCAAGATTCTTGCATTTTCCCATAGAAAAGTACACAGAAAAGTACTAAAATCATTAACTTCAGATATCTGTTCTTTGTGATTAGCAGTAAACTGTCTCCTCCCCTACGTTTTGGGAGGAGTTCCTTAGAGCTATCTGAGAGGCTGTTTCTCAGGCTACAGTCCTCAGGAAAAACCTGAATAAAACTTAAACTCATAACTTTCATGTTGTGTTTTTCTTTCAGTGGACACTAGGAAGCTACTCTACCCTCTCCCACGGGAATGATGCTGCAGGGAGAGGGCTGCTCTCAGCAGTTGGAGAGTTACTGGGTGTCCTAGACCCTACCCCAGACCTTTCAATGATTCCACAGGTAAGGCCCTGGTGAAGGCACCTAGCCCAAAGCTACAGCCTACTCAGGTTCCTGTCCCCACACGCTGGTACTAACTTAATTCAAGGAGTGGCCACAGGATAGACACTGATGGGGGAAGTGGCAATTTTGGAAGTGAGTCTCAGAGAGATCAGGGGATGTAACATATTTTCATCTGCATCTTCTGTGAGACCTGGTTCCTGACTCCCAGACCTGTATTTCTACCTGGATTCTAGAGACATCTCGTACTCAACATACAGAAAAAGAGGATTCCTTACAAAGCAACTTCTTTTCTTGCATGGTGATCTTAGTTGCTGATTTCAGCAACCCATACTCTCTTAGACACCAAAATCTGCCAATTCTTGCCATTAAATATCTTGTGAATACACCCTTCCTCTTCAGTCACATAGCTAGGACCATTGCCAAGCCCTATTCCTTCACATGGATAATTATAGCAGCTTCCTAACTCATCTTCCTGCCTCTAGTCTTTCCCCCCTTAATTGCATCCTTACATTTATCTACAGTTGACCCTTGAACAACATGGGGGTTAGGGGAACTGACCCTCCCCATAGTCGAAAATTTGCATTTAACTGATAGTCGGCCCTTCATATTTGCATTTCCTCCATGTCCACATTTCTATGACTGTGGATTCAACCAACTGCAGATCATGTAGTACTGTAGCATTTACTACTGGAAAAAAAAAATCCATGGATAAGTGGACTGGTGCAGTTCAAACCGTGTTGTTCAAGGGTCACCTGTATAATTTGTTCATGGCATTTTGCTGCTTAAAATCTTTCCAGTGGTTGGCTACAACATGGAGGATAATGTTTAAGTTCTTCAAAATGGTAAAAAGTCCTTCAAGACCCACCCCAGCTTCTGGCTTAACCTCTATCACTCTCTCTTACAAACTCTACCTCTCCCACTATCCTGACTGATGTCTCATATACAGAATGTCTTGTCATTTCCTGAATGAACTGTGTTCATTGCTCTTTCTCAAACTCTAGTGACCCTATACATAAAATGTCTAGAATTCCCTTCCTCGCTTGTCTACTAATAAACTCCTGCAAAGAAACCAGGGACACATTAGGTTTCAGTTAGGCAAGGAGATAGAGAAAGTATTCTGCCATTAAGAAGCCTGAGAGTGAAGGAGAACACAATATAAAGGGTGGGGAAGCACAGAGCATGCTGGTATGAGACTTTGTGAACGACCAGAAAACCATGTTTGTTTCCTTTATGGCATTTATCTCAGTTTATTATACACCTGAGAGGACTTCAGTCTCATACATCTCACACACTGTTAAGGCTTAAAGGGCAGTGGGGGAACAGTGGGCATTCCCTACTCAGAGATAGACTGCAAGCTCTGGGGCTAGACTGCCAAGGTCCAAAACTGGACTCTACTACTTATTTGATGACCTTGGGCAAGTCACTTATTATTCCTGTGGTTCTGCTAAATGTGTTTAGCTGCTAAATGGTAATCTACTTCAGAAGGTGGCTGTGAGAATGAATGAATACATATACAGTATGAGGTTGAACAGTATGAAATTACCATTTTTATAGGTCAAAATGCTCAAATATCAGCAAGTGCATATGGTTCAACCAAACATTTAAAACAATGCCTAATGAATAGTACATACCCAAAAGGTGTTATTGTTTCTTCTCATAGATGCTTCTAAACCATTCGTTGAGGTTTATATCACCCAATGGTCTTTTCTCATTGATGTCCTCTTACTATCTCCAGGTTCCTTTAAAACAAGACTAGGCCACTTGGATACAATTTTTAACACAACCCTTGTCCTATCACCATCCTGGATGACTTCAGTATCCATCTTGTTAACCTATCCAATTCTTCACCTTCTTCACCTCCAGGGTCACCCACATCAAGGTCATACCCTGGAATAAATCATCAAGTGGTGCTGCTTCCCATCCCATATCCAAAGATGATGACAATCTCCGATATTTCCAGTCCTCTCCTGCCTGTGCTTTAACTGTCTCTCTTCTTTAGTCCCAGGAGAACCCTTGACCCCTCTCCTGGCCTCACTGCTTTACCCAGCTGGTATACCATGGTTCATATCACCCTAACACTCTCTCACCAATAGCTTCAACTACATTGGACCTCTGTCCTTTTGCTTCACTTGTTTAACAAAATCTCAATACAGGATCAATTCAAAAATATACTTTCTATATTTCATGACCCAGCTGTTTAAAACACAGTTGGAGAAAATCAGCTTTCAGACTGATGCCACTATAAATCTGCAGCCCTCAATCTGTGCGCAATCTCTCACTCATCCTTGCTTAGCTTGCCTTTATTTTACTAAGCAACATTTCAAAACTGTCATTATGCTCAAGACTCCAACCAAAGCCACCTCTCTCTCAGCAGATGACCTCATCTTCTACTTCAATGAGACAATTACACATACATTATCTCAGCATCCTCCCCTTCCTAGCTATCTTTGGACAAATTCTTACACTCTTTCTTCCTGTTCAGAAGATGATGCATCCCTACTCTGGTTCAAGGCTCTGCTCTCCACATATGGCCCCAATCTTCTTTCATCTCTCTGAGGATCTTGTTCTATCAATTATCCCCCCTTTTCCCTAAATATTCAACCTCTCACTGCCTATTTGCTTTTTCCCCTAAGCCCAGAAGCCAACTTAACTTTGGGCTTAATACGTTAATATTTTCCTCTTCTTGAACCTGGGTTGTCCTCTAGGAACTGTCCCCTTCCTTCTCTTCTAATCCAAGGGATTTGAAAGAGAGGTCTGTGCTCAGTATCTCAACTTTCTGACCCTTCCCATTTACCTTACAGCAAACCACAATCTGACTTCTGCCCTGGCCATTGCACTGAAAACTTCTTTCATGAGCCCACCAACGAAGTCCATAATGCCATCCCTATGGACAAGGATCAAATCTCTGTTTTCTCTGCTTTTTCTTTCCAGTCTCCCTCATTGGTTCCTCTTCTTTTGTTTGCCCTTGAATGCCTGTATTCCTCAAGGCTTCTCCAGTGGTACTCTGTTCATTCTACGTACTCTACTTGTACAATTTCACTAGCTCTTGATTTTAAATACCATTGATAAGGGGTGACTTCAAATCTGTATTTCTAGTCCAGATTCTCTTCCAATGCCTGCCACATTTATTTACTTGGATAGCCCACACAGGGACTTAAACCTAACGTATCATTCATTCAGTTTTTAAAAAAATATTTATTGATGACTCACACTTCAACTAGTATTCAGTAGTAAATAAGACAGCAAGGTAGGCCCTTTATCTTTAGCCTTGTATCTCATTACCACCTCCAATTAACCTTTAGACCATAATAATACCAAATTTTCTGGCAGTAGTCTGCCATTGTCTACTGAAAGAAGACTAAACACTGGGGACCTTTGGACATGCCAATCTTCCACCCTAGAATTCCCTTTCCATGTTCTTTTCAATTTTAAGACTTTAAGAGAAGTCTTGCCCTCCAAGGAGCCTTCTTTAAATTCCCAAACTGGGTTAAGTGCATTTGATCACTGCATTGGCTACAATGTGCTAAAACTATGTATTTGCACATGTCTTCCCCACTGGATCTCCAGGGCAGGAGTTATGTCTCTCCAATGAACATGACTGGCACATAGGTGATAAATGTTTGGGATTACTCAGCTAAATGTAATCTTTCCCCTCTTCAAACACCTGAAATACTGTGATACTTTTCTAACTCTCCCCAGTATGGCTGCATATATCCACTTGTAAATCTCATTCCCCTCTCCTTGTTAATGCCCGTTTAACTTTCTCGAGCATGCTGTTCCTCTTTCATTCTCTACACTTCTCAAAATCATGAAATGGGCACTCAAGAAACAATGGTTGAATTGAGCTGAAATGAACAGAGAAAATACTCCCATATTATCATCTTCTATCTCTGGAACCCGTTAGTGGCATTGTGTAGTCCAGGGCTAAGATTTCCCAGGTGTCTTTCTGCCACAACCAAGGTCCAAGAGTGTTATCAAACATGTTTTGACTGATCTTCAAGCTCTGGATAAGTCCCAAGAGACCACTCTGATTGCATATAAGGAATCTCCCATGCATGTAAATGGACTCACCATATTTTCTCAATTCACAAAAGAAGGAGGAAAGATGGAACTTTTAGTGGAATAGAAATTCATTTGAGTACTGGATCACTATGTACCGTACGTCATCCTGCAATGCATTTAATTCAGACTCTTATGACTTAAGTTCATTTCTAAAAAATGAATGCTTACATTTATTTCTCACAAGAAGCTTCATTCTCAATATATAAAAAATGATTTGAGCTCTCTGTGAAAGGAATGATGTAAACATAAGATATTATTACTAACATTCTCCTTTAGATAACCTCATGAGGTAAGTATTAATGTCTGAGGGAATATTATTTTACAGGTGGATAAGTCAGCTGACTTGCTCAGAGTCAAAGGTAGTGGTAACAGCCAAGAACATACTCCAAGAGTCCTGTGCTTATTTTCATTGCCAGACCTAATCCAAGCTTTTCAGTAAGTGTTTCTTATGGTGTGAAGACAGTCTAAGAACTTTATCCTTTCTTTTTTGGACTGTTTTTGCCCCATCCCTCTTTCTGTCTTATCAATTTTTCCTTCTCAGAAGGGAACCAAAAGAGAATGCAATGGTCACCTAGCAGCCATCCAATCCCCCACCTGTGCAGTATTTGGTATAGTACAGAGGGTCTGTCAGGCATACTCCATTTAACTTCTTATCCAGGGCTCCCAGTCAAGGCAGCTCTCAGAGCTCTGCCAGCATCAGTTAGTTCAGTTCTAGTAAGTCGTTTTGTTGTCCAAGTATGGCATGCTCCACTGAATTCATTCTTCAGTTACCTCTCATACAGGTGGCCTGTATAACTTAATAGAGATCTCACTCTCCAAATAGTTTTTCGAATCTGACACACTACATTTATTATGACAATTCTGACTAAGTCTCCAAACTATTTTGATGGGCCCTGCAAAATAGCAATCATTTATGGAGAAGTAGAAGTCTGCTAGACTGAATTATATCTAGTTCCACGCTCTAAAACTTTACATAGTCAAAAAAGTCACTGTTATCTGGAAGGATGCAGGCCTTAGGTTGAGAAGGAGAAAGAATAAGTGAAAAAAATAAAGAAGATGAGGGGAACAAGACTTTTCTCCGTAATAAACAGCAACAAAAACAACAAAAACTGATAACTTGTTTCCAATATTTAAGGAGAGGGGCAGAAATTTGTTAAAGTGCTATAGCTGATCAATGATATGTTTAGATTCTGGAAGAAGGGCATATACATCATTTATTTATAAATTATTAAGGACTGATTGTATACTATGCACTGGGGATACACAGATAAATAGAAAGGTAAACTATCACAATTCACTGAGATAATAGCTTTAATTGCCATCAGGCACATGTGTACGCATCGGAAACTGAGAGGAAGGAACTTGAAATGTCATTATGCCTTCGTTTTGTTTTTTTTAACCTCAGTCCAGGTAGGCAGCACAGTCTAAGATGAAGATACGTAACCTAGAGATGACAGACTTGATTTCACTTGGATAAATACCAACCACATCCCTCCTTCCCACTGGTTGGCACATAATCATAACATCCACTGATGTGCTGGTAAATGGTTAACAACTGGCTCTCTGGGGAGAAAAGTCCTGATCTGTTGCATTTGTTGATTTCCATAGTGCAAATATTCCCATGATGACTGATTTCAAGCTGCCAACATGATATTACTGAATACGGAGCTGGGAAGAAAACAGGCATAAATAACCTCGAAAGCCCAATGTAGTAAAATTATTAGGAAATGATGAGTTTTGAGCCTTGTTATCCCTCTTTTCAAGAACTTGTCTATTTACTTGCAATTAAAATAATTTTTAATAATGACCACATTTAACAAACAGCTCACATAGTTCTTAAAAAGTTAATAGTCATGAGCCAGTAAGGACCAGCTGCAACATATCACTGGACTCACACCCTTGGTATGGCAGGGGGCACGGGTAATGATCCAGATCCATGTTTATTAAAAAGCTGTGCCTCGTTTCATTCCCTACTGTCCTCTCCCTGTCCTACCCCAGACGAAGTTAAGAAACCACTATTCCAGGTTCACTGTGCCCTTCTCTTTGCCCTCTTCTCTGCCTCCAATGACCTTCAATAATTTACACCACTCTCCACCAGGAGGACAGACCTTGCATCCCAGTGCTGAAGTCTAACAGACTGGGTTTGCTGATCTCTATTAACTTTATAAACATTCGGCAAACGGGGCTGTTATTATTACTGCTATTCAATGCCTTTCCCTCTATATTTACAGTTTAATTCAAGATGCTACCATATTTAAGTGGCATTTTCAAGCTTAAAAGTATTCTTAGTATCAGCAGATTTTCAGTCAAGGTGGGATGGGACGTGCAGAAAGGAAGGGCCACTGGTGGGGGAGCCTACTTCACTCCAAGAGATCTGCCCAGAGTTGACCACTTCAACTCCCAGTCCCTTTCAAGCTCCTAAGCCCAGCCTCTGCAGCCTGCTTACGTGCCCTCTCAGTCTACTTCTGAGCTAAGCAATAATTTCTCTAAGGACATATTTACCTATAAATTGTGAAAATTTTATTCAGCTGTTTTAAGAGATATTGTGATGAGGTTAACTCTATAAATAGCCCATTTCTCTGTTAAAATATAAAGGTATCCAGAAAATACCTGAGAGAAACTCAGAGCTACAAATTTATTACTTATCTCAATTCTAAAGGTCTGGAAAATCAGTCATGACCTTCAAAGAACATGGTGTTACATCCACAGAACACACACGATGCTGGAAGGAACATGTGCCACGCACCTGCCTGAGTAATACAGATAAATGCAACAGCCTGCACTGATAAAAACGTATTCCAACCTTGATAAAAAAAATTATAAAGTGCCCTCATATTTGAAGAACACAAGAAAGAAGGTCATGAACTACTTAGCCTCGAAAGAAAAATAACTGACTAATGCATTTGTTGTTTCACAATTTAAGCTTATATCCTGTATCTCACGGTGGGGACTAAGCAATGTATTTGGCTAGTAGGATTTAAATTTCTTCAGAAAACATATTCTCTGGGGCCAATGTAACCTTCTGAGGTATTTACCAGAAAAACTGGGCCCAAGTGATCTAATGTTAACTTAGGGAAGTGGTTTCCAACTGTTGCTAGAAACTCAGTGGATGAGAAATGTATGATCCCCTGGGCAGCCTGGCAGTGCGGGGGCCAAGGGAGACTCCTCAGGGACTCCTCGCTTCAGTTGCCCTCCAAAAGCCTCCGTTGTTTACCCTAATGTCTTAAATAAACATCACCATTTTCTCTGTGAGCCATATTGGGAAATACAGGCTGGGAAGCACTAGCTTAGGGAACATCAACTTCCTATGGGTACCTGACACAAACAAAGGTCACTGCAAGAACTTGACTCATTGAGCTGCATCAGCCTGATAGGGTGCAAACAGCAGAGGTGGGAATAAAACTTGGGTTGTGGTTCAGGCTTCCTCACTACCTAGCCCTGAACCCTCAGCAGATCACTTTACCTGTCAGGACCTTGACTGCTTCAGCTGTAACATAAGCTGCTTGGCCTAGATCCCTGTCTGAGCACCATAAGCCTCATACTGGTATAGGTGCTGTACACTGGCCCTAATCTCAAGGAAACTGTAATCCAGCTAGAGATAAGATCACTAATAAAGAAAAAGAGTAATGAGTAAATACAAAATCTAACTGAATTGTAATGAGTTTGGAGGCCTAAGAATTATCACTGCGTATAATACCTCAATGGCACTTCCTACTGGGCATATAAATCTATAGAGTAAATTTGCATCACAGACTAGTCTATGACCTCTGATTTTATTTAGTCATGCAACAGTCATGTTCAAATATTCAAACATGTGCTCCAAGATTATAAAGTCATGTGAGCTTAAAAGTTCAGCTTCACCTTGGCTGTACCTAGGAGCTCTGGCCTGGCGTATTTAACACTCATTATGACACATTTTAAGTTATTAACAAACTGATATATGTTCAGATAAAATTGACCAAGGCAAGGATGAGTGCTAACAGTCCTCTTCTGAAACAAAATTTAAACATCCTGCTCATTTATCATTCTTTACTCTTTTTCCAGTCCTTTAATGCAGTCGCTCCCGCCTCACTTCTTTTGGACCCACAGAGACCCTAATCCCTTTACTCCTCCACTAGATCCTTATGCATCAGCCCACTTCTACTTTCACTTCTTTTCCTATCCAACATAGGTTCAGTGGATCATCACTTCCACCTCTCTCTTACTTATCTTCATCCCCCCTGTCCCCAGGAAGCACTTGTCTGCACATAGTCAACACTAGATCAATCAATTTAACAAAAAAATCACACATTTGAAAACTGGGGCAACTGTACATTTATGGTTACCAGCGCTGCCTGGTCTGGCAGTTCTGTTTCCTTCGAAGTAAGGGTGTTTCAAACCTTCTCTGGTTTACTATTACCCTAATTATCCTACCCTCCCTAGGCAGGCTAAACCCTCTTTGAAAGTGGCAGGAGGCAGGAAGATCAATTGAGGTTGCAGGCAGCCGTAACTGCTAGTAAAACGCAGGCCAACCCCTGAAAGCCATCAGGAAAGTGGTCTCCTCCATATAATAATGCCTGTGGGTAAGGTATGAAATGTGGAGTTATGAATACTTGCTTTATTTATTCTGGTCATGATCTCACCAGTGAGTGTGTGGCTGTGACCATCAACAGCGGGCAGGAGCCATTTCTAAAGATGTTTCTAATTTTGCAGGCTCAGTGCACTTCCTTTATCTAGAACTTAAATCTTTCCCCAGATGTTCTTAGGGCCTGGGATCAAATCCGAGCTCTGCCACTTAGCTTTCTAACCTCTAGTTAAGTTACTTAAACTCTGTATCTAGGGATAATACCTACCTCATAGAGTTAATGTGGGCATTAACTTTGTTAGTATTAACAAGGCCAAGCCCATAGTGCTATAGAAGTGTTTGCTATTGTTGTTGTCCTATGTATAAAAGTCACTCAAATTTTCTCACAGTCATAAGAATGTTAAAACTGTATTATCAGACTTCTGTGGTGGCACAGTGGTTAAGAATCTGCCTGCCAATGCAGCGGACATGGGTTCGATCCCTGGTCTGGGAAGATTCCACATGCTGTGGAGCAACTAAGCCCGTGCACCACAACTACTGAGCCTGAGCTCTAGAGCCTGTGAGCCACAACTACTGAGCCCGCATGCCACTACTACTGAAGCCTGCGTGCTCTAGGGCCTGCATGCCACAACTACTGAGCCCGCGTGCTGCAACTACTGAAGCCCACGTGCCTAGAGCCTGTGTTCCGCAACAGAGACGACACGGCAATGAGAAGCCCACGCACCACAACGAAGAGTAGCCCCCGCTCGCCGCAACTAGAGAAAGCCCACACAGCAAAGAAGACCCAACGCAGCCAAAAAAAAAAAAAAACCACAAAACTGTATTATCTCTTTCTTCTTCTTTTTCTCCAAATATACTGTGGATAGAGAAATGGTCTTGCTACTGAAAGAGCCATATCTAATCCTAATGACTGACTACATTCTTTCTCTAACAACAAAACATAACATACGAAATATTTCCAAACCCGTATGACCTCATACAGAACCTGTTATGTTTCCCATAGTTATTGTGTAACCAAGAGAACAATAAATATTCTTCCTAATCAGGACTATCCATCATTCCCTTCTCTCCTATACTGTCTGACCCATCCCTCCACCCTACCAGCGGTCAGCCCTGCTTTCTGCTCCAGCACTTCTGCATCTTTATCCCTACTCACCACCTCCCCATTTAATGCCTTACCTGGATGGAACCACCCTCACTGCCCTGAACTCCCCATGCACTCTCTCACCTTCAGCCATTCCAACAAGCTGGTCCTTCTACCTGGAACACCCTCTTCACAGCATTCATTCTGCTCCCTTGAGTAACTCATAGTACTCTTCTGGACTTTAATTACATGGTGCTTCTCCAGAAAACTTTCCTTGACAACCTCAATATCCAATCACCAAGGCTGGATTTGGTGTCCCTCCTATAGCCCTATCACTTTATTATAAATTAGATCAGAAGTTCCCTAAGGGCAGGGATCACAACCTACATTTTCCTCATTGCTTCCCTAGTTTCTAACCGTGTCTAACATATACATAGTTTGTACTCTACAAATGGACAAATGAACTATAACGTAATAGTTTCACAGACCTAGGGATGACTACAAAGGCGCTAGGGCAAGATCACTGTCATTGTCTTCAAACATTTACAAATATCATGAAAGGAGAAGAACGTTTCTTTTATGTAGCTTCAGAAACAGATATCCAGGGACTTCCTTCGTGATCCAGTGGTTAAAAATCTGCCTTCCAATGCAGGGGACTCGGGTTTGATTCCTGGTCGGGAAACTAAGACCCCACATGCCATGAGGCAACTAAGCCTGCGCGCCACAGCTACTGAGCCTGCGTGCTCTGGAGCCTGTGTGTCACAACTAGAGAGAAGCCCGCGCACTGCAACGAAGAGCCCACGCGTCGCAGCTAAGACCCGACACAGCCAAAAATAATATAAATAAATAAATACATTTTTTAAAAAAAAAAAAAAAAGAAGAAGGGCTTCCCTGGTGGCGCAGTGGTTGAGAGTCCACCTGCCGATGCAGGGGACATGGGTTCGTGCCCCGGTCCGGGAAGATCCCACATGCCGCGGAGCGGCTAGGCCCGTGAGCCATGGCCGCTGAGCCTGCGCATGCGGAGCCTGTGCTCCGCAACGGGAGAGGCCACAGAAGTGAGAGCCCTGCGTACCGCAAAAAAAAAAAAAAAGAAGAACGTGACATCCAGACCAACAGTGTAGGCTCTGGGGAGCCACATTTCCAATCAATACAACAAAGAACTTTCTAAAATGTAGAGCATGAGATACTTTGGTCAGTATTCAGTTGCATATAGCTGGACAGAATTATACAGGAGCTGGCAAAATGAACTGGGTGATGCCTAGTCTTGCAAAGTTGAGAATGTGACTCATAAAATTCTACTTTGGGCACCTGGGCATGCATGTGTAGGATAAGAGTCATCCTGAATACATGTAAGAGAAGATCAAAGATTATATATTAATGTCACCATTAAGCCTGCCACACCATAGAGTACTGGGCAAAGGAATAGTCAGAGAAGTTTAAATAAAACAAAGTAATCCAACCCAAACCCAGCATTCCAGCACAGGGGACAAGACTGGCAAGGGGCAAAGCCAGGTCCCCTAGGGCATTCTCCACACTACCTCCGTCATCCTGGAGGAGGCAACTTAACTTTACAACTTTCAAGAAACTTCCCATTAGAAGTGGTTTCAACTTTAGATTTATTGCATTTTCCAAGGTTACATCATTTGGGCTGTGCATAATCCAGAGGGACTCAACGGGCTAAACTGTAAACTGTTACAATAGACATTAACGAATATTGTGCCTGATAAAACCTGCAGTCTGCACGCACGCACAAATGCACCCACACAAGAAGGGACTTTTCACCTTATATGGTTACTTCAAAAACTCGACTCCTTTTACATTCCACTTGGTTGGTCAGCCAAACGTGCAGAGTACATAAACTTTAAAAACACCAATTAAAAATATTAACAACACAAAAAAATATAAACGGTGGTTCAGAGCCAAGGGCACATAAATTGACATGGATTCAGACAGTAAGTAAACATAAAATGAATAACAGAAACTACTACATCATCCAAAAGGAAGCAGAAACAATAGCCCTTAAATGCAGAAGTGATCCTCCCCACACCCCAACTCTCCCACTCCAGAGGGCAAGGTAATGATTAGGAGGCAGGCAAAATGATTGAAAGAGGAAAGGATAGAGGGAGGGGCCCAAGAATGATATGGGCAAGACCTGCAGCAGATAGGGAGAAAAGGGGAGGCAATCTCATTTCACACTGTAACCTCCTCGGAAAGCCCCACGGGCATTTTTATTGCTGCATCCCAAGTGCTCAAAACCTCAAACCAGGGTGGCGTAATTGAGAAGCAGGTGTGGAAAGAGGGTGGGCTGGGAGTTACAGTCTTTGGATTGACATTACTATTATTATTATCATCTAGTTCCTGTAATCACTTAACTTACCTAAACCTTAGTTTCCTCATCTTTAAAATGGGGATCCTAAAACCTACCTCAATACATCCTTGATAGGAATAACTAAAACCAGGTATGCAAAAGTGACGAATCTAGCTAGAAAAACACAGAATCCCTCAATGATTCTGTTTGTTCAAAGAGAAAAGAACTACTTTCCTCTCTGGTACCTGGCAGGTTGAGCTAGCACTATTTTTCCAAAAATGAATCAGCCCAGGTCACGGTGAAGCTCATCAGTATAATACTGAGAGGCATGATGCTATACACACTGCAGACAATTAATGTATGAAGGAAGGAGGGAGCCAGGAAAAGATGAAAGGTGAAAGAAAGAACCAGGCATAATCCCAACATTTCTTTCTGCAAAAGGAATAGACATGCACCCTTAAGGCCATTCCCTTGTACTTCCTGGGGGTGGTCTGAGTCTTATTCCTACCACAGTGAATGAGCTTGAGGTTTCAGCCAGAGAACCGTGCTCATAATCCTACTGTTGGGTAATTCTAAAAGAAATTATATTAATACAATTCTTTCCTTTAATTGTTCTCTACACAATTATCCCATACCCTCTGGGAGCTAATTTGATAGCTCACTGGAGACTCACTATTACTCTATCTTTGGAGTCTGTTAGAAATAAAGTGTCTTTATTAAATCTAATTTTGTTTCTTCCATCTCTAAAGCCTCTTTATGGGCTGTAGCATTTTGATCTACGGATTACTAAATTTAATTTATCAGTCTGGAAAAGAAATTTTACATGTGGAAAACCAAGGCCTAGGAAAGTGCAGAGAATTGATACAACCCCTATAATGAATAGAACTGCCTGAATATTTATACAATATAGTTTTAAAAAATTATGATCATATCCTAATATGCTTTCTAATTCTAAAAGATTTATATTATTTTTTAAAAGCACTATTTCTCTTTTTTTATTGAAGTATAGCTGATTTACAATGTTGTGTTAGTTTCAGGTGTACAGCAGTGGTATACACACATACATACATATCTATATCTATATATCTATATTCTTTTTCAGAATCTTTTCCATTGTAGGTTTTTATAAGATATTGAATAACATATTTCAGTTATCCCTGTGAATAACATATTTCAGTAATTTATCTGATGGAAAAAAATGAAGGATCAAATGTTTATTAAGGCATGACAATTTGCTATACTATTACTCATAAGATCTCAGTAATGCAGACTTCATTATCTCCATCTTACAGATAAAAAAGACTTGCTTGGGTACATCTCATGACTTCGCACTGCCTAAGCATAAACTAACAACTCCTTAAGATGCTAGGTGAGTCCCACCAAGTATGGCTCTCTCTCCAGTTCCTTCTGACATCTTCCCCCGTCCCTCCTCAGCCTCTTCTGCTTCCCTCCTCCGTATCACAAGCCTCTCCATAACCTCTGGCCCCTGATCTGCTCCTCAGTTCCCCGAACAAGCTCTGCTGGTTCCTGCCTCTATGCCTCACTCTGCCCCCAGCTATCTTCTTCCACTGTATAGACACTGAGATTCAAATGAAGCTTCACTTCAAGTATTTTCTGAAATGCTATCTCAGTCTACTAATTGTAGATGCCCCATGACAACTTCCCTTAGGGACCCCTCTTACCCTTCTTTGGCACATACAGCGTGGCACAGTTCTTATTGGAAAACGTCTCCATTCTCTGTTAACTTCTATGAAAGGTAGGACGGAGTCCTTCGGAGGCACTCTTCTGCTGGGTCTCAGTAACACATGCTTCTTTATGTTCAGTGTGACAAGCCCTAATTCTATATATTCATGACTGCCCAAGTGGGGGCAGTGAAAACACACTCAAGAGAGTGATTATTTTCCCCTTTTGTTATTATTCCCAAATTCAAATTAAACGTTCTTCATTCTACTTCAAACAAACAAACAAACAAAAATGCCAAACTCACAGAGTATAGAGGCAAATGAGATCAAAGGGGCAGATAATTCAGTTTTGTAAAAGGAAGAGGGAGAGTGACAGGCAGGCTGATTATTGTAGCTTCACTTTCAGGCCAAGGACTGAATAGGTTTGCAGAGGTTCATGGATGGCCCCAAAGGCGGTGAGTGTGTGTGTGTGTGTGTGTGTGTGTGTGTGTGTGTGTGTGTCTGTGTGTGTAACTCCTAGTATATGGTATGAAAAAGTGATTAAAAGCACTGCTTTGTTCCTTAAAAGACTTCTGATGATACTACAGCACAGAAACATAATGAGGATTTTGTATACATATGTAACTACATAAATTTTGTGTTGGTATTTCAAAAAAATGTCGTAACTATTTGTGAAAAACCAGTACATTCTGGCTCCAAGCCTTGGTTGGGTTGGCCTTTCTTCAACTAGATTCTTTTAGTTAGTGCTTACAGTGTGTGGAAATCGGAACTTTTAAGAATAGACTACCATGCACACAAATGCATGTGGTTCATTCACTACTTTTACTACTTTCCATACTTTCTCACTGGCTTGGACTTTTCCTTGTATCAACATCTTACTGCCAAATGAGAATACCCTGATGAATATTTTCAAGTCACTCCTCTGCTTTATACATCTTTTATTGTATATCACCTAAAAAACAAACTTACAAATATAAACACAAGTATTTTTATTCTTATAGAGGGGAGTATGTTAAGGGGAGAGGGGTGAGTGGAAAATGACACCAAGATTTCTAGCCTGGAAAGCTGGGAAAAAGGTAGCATAATTAAATCCAGCTAGAAGCTTGGGCTGGAACATGAAGACTAACAGGAGGTTCCTGGATCTAGAAATGAGGAAGCCACTGGTGAGGACAGAAGCTGCATGACAAGTCAGGGGATGGGAAGTTAAGAGACTAACAGAATGAGGTCACACAAGGTGAAGATGGGAGATAAACTGGCAGTTAGCTGTGGGAACAGTGAAAGCAAAGATATTAGAAAAAAGGACAATTGGACATGTTATGAAGTTATAGAAAGATTATCAGCAGTGAGAAAAAATAATAGGTACACAAGGGAAAAGAGGTACCTGAGGGGGCAGGATTCCAGAGGCGATGCCTTGATTCAAAGCTCAGATGAGGGAAAAGACTTGGAAACTAAGAGGCATATTCTTTTAAGACAGGAAGAGAAGAAAATGTGTAAAGAAGGGGAGAGGCATTGGGAGCAGAGGAACAGGGCAAGAGCGGTGAGGGAATGAGCAGAAGGGAGCCAGTGAGAAGAGTGGAAAAGATTTGGATACATGGTTTAGGAATGAGACAGATTCTAGCAACAAGGAACGAATGAGCCTATTATTGATAGTAAGGGCCTATTGAAGCTGGAAGCTTAAAAACATGTTCTTTAAATCAGTCAGTCAGTCAGTCAATGAACATTTACTGAGCAACTCTGAAGGTCCAGGCACCGTGCAGCCCTAGCCAAGAAGAACTCCAGGGTCCAGTCAGGAAGTCAGGCAAGTAAACAAACCATAACACAATGTAACAAGTTTTATGTTAGAGGTCTAGGTAGGATACATGGGAGAAGGGAGAAGATGCATTTAATCCAGGGGTGTAGTCTCCTGGAGCGGGAGTTGAAAATTATTAAAATAGTCCTATCTGTAAACTGTGAGAATGAAGAATGGGCCTCTGGGAACTCCATCTCATTACTCTCCTGGATATACTAATGAGGAAGTTATATAACCATACCCCATGTGAAATTAAGTAATTCCACACATCAGCACTGAGGGATCTTGAACATCAATGCTTAAGGATGTAATTTTCATGATTACCAATAAGTTAGACAGGCAAGACTGACAGAGTTCCTCAGGATTATAATCAAAACAAAAACTTTCACAGACCTTCCCAAGCAACAGAGTGTCTGGCTTGTTAGAGTTCTCTCGCTAGAGTTCTCAAGCTTTGCTGGGAACTATTCTAGGGAACTGGCTTCCTGATTCAACTCGGGCTACTAAATTCCAGTTTAATAAATACTCGTATTCTATTATCCCCTGGAGCCAAGCACGAAACAAATATTTTCTTAAATGCCTTTGCTAAAAAAGTCAATTATCTGGGTTTTGTTTCCATCTTAAAATGCTGTAGGTATCTTATCTTTCCATGAGAAACAAATACTCCAAAGTCCTCACTGTTTATACTCCTTGTCATTTACAACTCTGAAAATCAGTCTTGCACTCAGCTTTGCTAATGGGCTCTGTTCCATCTTCTGTGGGAGCATACCACATCTTTACTGTGGAGAGGACCTGAGGTCTGACTTAAGATTTCTTAATAGAAAAAACAGCCCTCCATTGCTAGAATGGTACAGTTACAGAATTGGAAGGCATCTCAAAGCCACTTGTGTAATTGCTTAGGTGATGAAGGACAAATTACCCAGTGCTTGATCTAACTTTTTGTTTTAAATGAGAGAAGACACCCTTTCATTTACCATTAATATAATACAATCTTTGTAATAGTGAAATAGAGGAATAGCAGGCTTTTTCTACTCAAAGTGATTCTGCCTTTGCTGTGCTAAACTAATTATAGTTAACATTCATTGAGGGCTTATTATCTGCTAGGCACTATGCTAAGCACTTTACAAGAATTATCTCATTTTGTCCTTACAATAATCCTAAGAGATTGGTGCCATTATTTTTCTTATTTTACAATGAGGAAATTAAGGCTTAGAGAAACTGAGAGTTAGAGTTCCTGTTCTGATTTTGCCCTTTACTGATGTGTGACCATCATTAGGTCACCTAACCTCACGTCTGTGAGTAAACTGGGAATAATTACGATACTTACCTCATAGGGTAGATGGGAGGATTTCGTGAGATACTGGCCCAAAGCACATCTGCCATGAATCCATTTTTCTTTCTTGGAGGTACTGTATGGGTACTAGAAAGAACCTGGGCTGTGGAATCAGAAGATCTGGGCTCAAAGCCCAGTTCTGCTTCTTGTTAAGTTATGTGATATTGGGCATGCACTTCACTCCTCTGAGCCTCAGTTTCCTCACTTATGAAATATGAAGACCAATACCTCATGAAGCTACTGAAGCTACTGAAGGATTAAGTGAGATGATTTCTCATAAAGAGTTTACTTAGCCTAAGGCTGCTACAAACTGAGATGCCATCTCCTTTTCCTCTTTGGGGGTCACATAGTAACTCTCTTAAGAGTATAACAAAACTAAGGAATGCGACTTCTAAGAAGACGGCAGGGGAGGTTTAAGAGACCTACTATGTGGGAAAGGATACACTGGTCAACCAAAGAGCAGGTCATGGAAGGTGTGCCTTGTTGCCCTCTTGTTCCAGCATGAGCAGATTATCTGGGCATCAAGGAGGAGACAGGAGTCTCCATAAAAGGGTATAACTGAACAAGCTGGCTAATTGCTTACGTGGACTGCTTGAGGCAGTTCTCTATCAACATCAATGGAATCCCTAGGAAGGCTCTCACTGTGATTTCACATCTACGAAAAACACATTCCAGTAGAAATGATGAGTAAGAAGTGTTTCAAAGATATTTATAGCATCTTCCAATGAGCAGGACAATTGGGACAGTCCTTATAAAGACATGAATAAAGTCACCTTAGAAAAGACTGGTTGGATTTGCTTTATTATTTTGAAATGTAGCAATTTTGGACCCTACTCAAAGGTAACATGGTTCACTGTGCCATGAAATAGACACAGATCAACTGTCACTTTTCCGGGACACAATTTTCTTTTAAAAAAAATTTTTTATTTTATTTTTTTAAATTTTATATTTTTTAATAGAGCACATTCTTATTAGTTTTCCATTTTATACATATTAGTGTATATATGTCAATCCCAATCTCCCAATTCACCCCCCACCACCCATCCCCCTGTCACTTTCCCACCTTGGTGTCCATACGTTTGTTCTCTACATCTGTGTCTCTTTCTGCCCTGCAAACCGGTTCATCTGTACCATTTTTAAGGTTCCACATATATGCGTTAATATACGACATTCGTTTTTCTCTTTCTGACTTACTTCACTCTGTATGACAGAGTCTAGATCCATCCACGTATCTACAAATGACCTAATTTCATTCCTTTTTATGGTTGAGTAATATTCCATTATATATATGTACCACATCTTCTTTATCAATTTGTCTGTCGATGGGCATTTAGGGTGCTTCCATGCCCTGGCTATTGTGAACAGTGCTGCAATGAACATTGCGGTGCATGTGTCTTTTTGAATTATGGTTTTCTCAGGGTATATGCCCAGTAGTGGGATTGCTGGGTCATATGGTAGTTCTATTTTTAGTTTTCTAAGGAACCTCCATATTGTTCTCCATAGTGGCTGTATCAATTTCCATTCCCACCAACAGTGCAAGAGGGTTTCCTTTTCTCCACACCCACTCCAGCATTTGTTGTTTGTAGATTTTCTGATGATGCCCATTCTGACTGGGGTGAGGTGATATCTCATTGTAGTTTTGATTTGCATTTCTCTAATAATTAGTGATGTTGAGCAGCTTTTCATGTGCTTCTTGGCCATCTGTATGTCTTCTTTGCAGAAATGTCTATTTAGGTCTTCTGCCCATTTTTGGATTGGGTTGTTTGTTTTTTTAATACTGAGCTGCATGAGCTGTTCATATATTTTGGAGATTAATCCTTTGTCTGTTGATTCGTTTGCAAATATTTTCTCCCATTCTGAGGGCTGTCTTTTCGTCTTGTTTGTAGTTCTCTTTGCTGTGCAAAAGTTAAGTTTTATTAGGTCCCATTTGTTTTTGTTTTTATTTCCATTACTCTAGGAGGTGGATCAAAAAAGATCTTGCTGTGATTTATGTCAAAAAGTGTTCTTCCTATGTTTTCCTCTAAGAGTTTTATCGTGTCTGGTCTTACATTTAGGTCCCTAATCCATTTTGAGTTTAATTTTGTGTATGGTGTTGGGGAGTGCTCTAATTTCATTCTTTTATATGTAGCTGTCCAGTTTTCCCAGCACCACTTATTGAAGAGACTGTCTCTTCTCCATTGTATATCCTTGCCTCCTTTGTCATAGATTAGTTGACCATAGGTGAGTGGGTTTATCTCTGGGCTTTCTATCGTGTTCCATTGATCTATATTTCTGTTTTTGTGCCAGTACCATATTGTCTTGATTACTGGAGCTTTGTAGTATAGTCTGAAGTCAGGGAGTCTGATTCCTTCAGCTCCATGTTTTTTCCCTCAAGACCGCTTCCGCTGTTTGGGGTCTTCTGTGTCTCCATACAAATTCTAACATTTTTTGTTCCAGTTCTGTAAAAAATGCCACTGGTAATTTGATAGGGATTGCATTGAATCTGTAGATTGCTTTGGGTCGTATAGTCATTTTCACAATATTGATTCTTCCAATCCAAGAACATGGTATATATTTCCATCTGTTTATATCATCTTTGACTTCTTTCATCAGTGTCTTATACTTTTCTGCATACAGGTCTTTTACCTCCTTAGGTAGGTTTATTCCTAGGTATTTTGTTCTTTTTGTTGCAGTGGTAAATGGGAGTATTTCCTTAATTTCTCTTTCAGATTTTTCATCATTAATGTATAGGAATGCAAGAGATTTCTGTGCATTAATTTTGTATCCTGCAACTTTACCAAATTCATTGATTAGCTCTAGTAGTTTTCCGGTGGCATCTTTAGGATCCTCTATGTATAGTATCATGTCATCTGCCAACAGTGACAGTTTTACTTCTTTTCCAATTTGTATTCCTTTTATTTCTTTTTCTTCTCTGATTATCGTGGCTAGGACTTCCAAAACTATGTTGAATAATAGTGGTGAGAGTGGACATCCTTGTCTTGTTCCTGATCTTAGAAGAAATGCTTTCAGTTTTTCACCATTGAGAATGATGTTTGCTGTGGGTTTGTCATATATGGCCTTTATTATGTTGAGGTAGGTTCCCTCTATTCCCACTTTCTGGAGAGCTTTTATCATAAATGGGTGTTGAATTTTGTCAAAAGCTTTTTCTGCATCTACTGAGATGATCATATGGTTTTTATTACTCAATTTATTAATATGGTGTATCACATTGATTGATTTGCGTATATTGAAGAATCCTTGCATCCCTGGCATAAATCACACTTGATCATGGTGTATGATTGTTTTAATGTATTGTTGGATTCTGTTTGCTAGTATTTTGTTGAGGATTTTTGCATCTATATTCAAGAGTGATATTGGTCTGTAATTTTCTTTTTTTGTAGTATCTTTGTCTGGTTTTGGTATCAGGGTGATGGTGGCCTCATAGAATGAGTTTGGGAGTGTTCCTTCCTTTGCAATTTTTTGGAAGAGTTTGAGAAGGATGGGTGTTAGCTCTTCTCTAAATGTTTGATAGAATTCACCTGTGAAGCCATCTATCTGGTCCTGGACTTTCGTTTGTTCGAAGATTTTTTTTTTTTTTCCTGTACATGGGCCTCTCACTGCTGTGGCCTCTCCCGTTGCAGAGCACAGGCTCCAGACGCACAGGCTCAGCGGGCATGGCTCACGGGCCCAGCCGCCCTGTGGCATGTGGGATCTTCCCGGACCGGGGCACGAACCCGTGTCCCCTGCATCGGCAGGCGGACTCTCAACCACTGCGCCACCCTGTTGGAAGATTTTTAATCACAGTTTCCATTTCATTACTTGTGATTGGTCTGTTCATATTTTCTATTTCTTCCTGGTTCAGTCTTGGAAGATTATACCTTTCTAAGAATTTGTCCATTTCTTCCAGGTTGTCCGTTTTATTGGCATAGAGTTGCCTATAGTGGTCTCTTAGGATGCTTTGTATTTCTGCGGTGTCTGTTGTAACTTCTCCTTTTTCATTTCTAATTTTATTGATTTGAGTCCTCCTTCTCTTTTTCTTGATGAGTGTGGCTAATGGTTTATCAATTTTGGATATCTTCTCAAAGAACCAGCTTTTAGTTTTATTGATCTTTGCTATTGTTTTCTTTTTTTCTATTTCATTTATTTCTTCTCTGATCTTTATGATTTATTTCCTTCTACTAACTTTGGGTTTTGTTTGTTCTTCTTTTTTTGGTTCCTTTAGGTGTAAGGTTAGATTGTTTATTTGAGATGTTTCTTGTTTCTTGAGGTAGGCTTGTATTGCTATAAACTTCCCCCTTAGAACTGCTTTTGCTGCATCCCATAGGTTTTGGATTGTCGTGTTTTCATTGTCATTTGTCTCTAGGTATTTTTTTATTTCCTCTTTGGTTTCTTCAGTGATCTCTTGGTCATTTAGTAACGTATTGTTTAGCCTCCATGTGTTTGTGTTTTTATATGTTTTTTCCCCTGTAACTGATTTCTAATATTATAGCGTTGTGGTCAGAAAAGATGTTTGATATGATTTCAATTTTCTTAAATTTACTGAGGCTTGATCTGTGACCCAAGATGTGATCTATCCTGAAGAATGTTCTGTGAGCACTTGAAAAAAAAGTGTAAACTGCTGTTTTTGGATGGAATGTCCTATAAATATCAATTAAATCTATCTGGTCTATTGTGTCATTTAAAGCTTGTGTTTCCTTATTAATTTTGTGTCTGGATGATCTGTCCATTGGTGTTAAGTGAGGTGTTAAAGTCCCCCACTATTACTGTGTTACTGTTGATTTCCTCTTTTATAGCTGTTAGCAGTTGCCTTATGTATTGAGGTGCTCCTATGTTGGGTGCATATATATTTATAATTGTTATATCTTCTTCTTGGATTGATCCCTTGATCATTATGTAGTGTCCTTCTTTGCCTCTTGTAACATTCTTTATTTTAAAGTCTATTTTATCTGATATGAGTATTGCTACTCCAGCTTTCTTTTGATTTCCATTTGCATGGAATACCTCTTTCCATCCCCTCACTTTCAGTCTGTATGTGGGCCACAATTTTCATACAACTCCAATCTAGACAAAAGGATGTAAAGACATCTGTACCTCAAATGACTCTCAAAACCTCTACAGCAAAAACACTACTTCACACCTTAGAACCTTGCCAATTACCTGATTTCTCAGTCCATGACAGATCTAAAAGCAAAAACCAGATATAGGTTGCAAAAGTAAAGAAATATATATATATATATATATATATATATATATATTTTTTTTTTTTTTGGTGGTACGCGGGCCTCTCACTGTTGTGGCCTCTCCCATTGCGGAGCACAGGCTCTGGACGTGCACGCCCAGCAGCCATGGCTCACGGGCCTAGCCGCTCCGTGGCATGTGGGATCTTCCCGGACCAGGGCACGAACCCGTGTCCCCTGCCATCGGCAGGTGGATTCTCAACCACTGCGCCACCAGGGAAGCCCAAAGAAATATTATTTAATACTTCAAAACTGTTCATATAACTAACATTGAACTTCAAGTGCTTTTATTTGCAATGAAAAAAAATCACATCTACAGGAGACCATGGTCTATGTAACATCATGGCTCTCACAGCCTGTGGTGGTGATGCCTGTGCCACATCTATGTCTTGTATTTAACAGCTTCAAAGTCGACCCTAGTCTTATGCACAGTCACACATATCTCACAGGAATAAATAATGACTTTGTGAATAAATTTCATCTCAGGGGGTGGAGAATCATTCTTTCAGATTTACTTATTCAGAGGTTCCCTCATGATTGCTTCATAGTATCATCTAAGGCAGGGGGCAGCAAAATATGGCTGTTTTGGTAAATAAAGTTTTATTGAAACACAGCCATGGCCACTCATTTGTACATTGTTCTGTGGCTGTTTTCTGGCAAGACAGAACTGAGTAGTTGTGGCAGAAACTGTATGGTCTGCAAAGTCTAAAATATTTACTAGTTGGTACTTTATAGAAAAAGTTTGCTGGCCGCCGGTCTAAGGGCACCTGTTGGACCAATTAGTGACTGAATGTCATTAGGAAAGAGATGTCATGCAGCCAAGCTCAACATGGTGGCGTGTGTCTGTGGTGGGGAAGTGGTCAGGAGGAAACAGTGCCCTATAAGTACTGGCTTCATTGCTCTTTCCCATCTTTCTCCATTTTATATCCAACAGCTTTGTAAACACATGAACTCTGCTAGGTTAAGTCTATGTGAATTTTGCCAGAGGGACTCGCTCAAAATCTGGTCATTTGATGATGAAACAAACTCATTCATTCATTCATTCATTCAATAGGCTGAGTACATACTATGTGCAAAGTACCAGAGACATAATGGTGAGTAAACAATGTCTGCACTCATGGAACTCACAGTCCAGTGGGGGAGGCTGAAATTCTCTAGAGAATATAAATGTGTATAAAATTGCTACTGTAATTCGTGTAAGAAAGAGGTCATGGTGACACTAAAGTGTCTAACAGGGTCATGACCTAGTCAAAAAGGCCAGGGAGGGTTTCCTCAGGAAGTGTTACTACAGCTGACAGTTGAGGGCTGAGTGGGAGGAGTTAACTGGGGGAAGAACAGAGGGAAGGTGGCCAAGCAGAGCACAATGCAGGCCTGGAGGTGGGAGAGAGAATGGTGAGTGTGAACTACTAAGAGGAGGCCAGCATATTCTATTCAGAGCAGAAAAAGTGAAGAAGGGAGGAGTGTAAGGTGAAACTGTGGGCCAGATCAAGCTGGGTCTTAGAAGTCCTATTAACAAGTTTTGAGTTATTTCAAGGGCAGAGTTAAACCTAGCAATCCCTGGGTGGCAGTCGTTCTCCCATGGGCCACTACTCTCTTCCTGACCAGTTAGTGTTTTTCTCCTTTCCTTTCCCCTCTCCTTCTCTCACCTTTCTCCTTTTCTTTCCTTCTTTTTAAACTCCTGAGCCAAAAAACACTCTACTTTGAATATTCACTTAAGTCTTTATCATATTCAATGAGAAAAAAAAAGGCGGGGGAGGAACAAGATAATAAAGAATTTACTTGTACATCTTAAACTAATACAATACTATATATCAACTATACCTCAAAAAAACTGGGAAAAATAAGTTGAAAAGCAAAAACAAAAACAAGAATTTACTAAGCAGCTTTTTGTGAATATATTAAACCTGTATAAAGGGAATTATGTGGGCTGACGCCATCCCTCTTTCTGTCTGGCGAGTGAGTGGGTATTCACCCAGCCATGGGCTGCTTCCCGCTGGGAACAGCAAAATTTTTAACTTCAATTATACTATTTGATGAATAGTACTTTGTAGCTGAAAGGCAAGGAAAGGCGCCAGGGGAGACTCCTGAAAATAGGAGGTAATACAGAGAAGTAAAAAAAAATCCCAGAAACAAGACATGTGAACCATGGCTCAGCCACTTAATAATAACTGTGTGATCCTGGGCAAGTTACTTAACTTTTCTGACTTCTGGATTCCCCATTTGTAAAAAAGAGACTAATCAGGTGTCTATCACAGAGTTGTTACAAGGATTAAATAAGAGAATGTAAAGGTATCTAACACCTAGCAGGAGATCAGATATCATTTTCTTCCTTTCCTAATAGTAAAATCTATTTCTATTACTGATATATATTATGGGAGAGAGAAGACAGGGTAAGTGGTAATAGCAGGTATAAATAAGGAAGTAAAGGTGGAAAAAGTCTTATCTGTAGTTATAGTACGTGGCTTCCTTGTTGGTTTATAGTGCTTTGTAAACTTAACCAACTTTTGTTCTTTTACGTAGTAACTCAAAATGACTAATACCTTAAAATAACCTTATCCGCAATCCTCCTAAGCAGGTAAAAAACAAAACAAAACAGAAAAAATACATGAAGTCAAAGGTAGAGAAGTATCTTTGACTATGGAATTGAAAGTTATTATGGATAATATATAATGACATATTTGAGAATATTTATAAATTAAAAAACAGCAACAACAAAACTCAGTCTGACACCTCCTGCTCTTCTCAACATTGCCCATATGCTGTACACCCGGCTGCTAAGAACGTCATTGGTAATCACTGTGATTGGATTTAAGGTAGAGATTAGCAGTATCAAAGGAAATAATTATTTCTACATATGAAATCAGTCTTACTCTGATTCTCAGAACTCAGAAGAACTAAAAAGCAAAAATTATGCTTTAGACATAGAATGGCTTAAAGAACCACTATCAATGTCTTATTGTGCAACTCTAACCATCTTTTAAGTGTTACACTTTTTGATTAGGAAATGCTAATGTAAGCACCATGCAGTTCTTTGTACCTTTTAGGGAAACATTAAGTACTTTGAAATGTAGCCAAGTTAGCGCTCTGAGAAGGAGCCCAATTGCTACTGGATTGTTTGTTTTTCATTCTTCCAACTAATTAAGGGCACAGAGAGTGAAGTGGCCTATTAAAGGTGGTATTATAGGAGGAAGCATGGGCAGTCATGGATCTCTGCCTTCCCCAAATGAAGACTTGAACCATGCTGTATAGCTGAGCATTTAGATATAGCTGAAGGGTAAAAATCTAAAGCATATTTAAATATTTAAGCAAGAAGCTAGTCGTCAATTATGGAAGATTCTATTTAAAGTTATCTTATTAAAAACAAATGAACTGAATAGTACTTATATATCAAAATAGAATTTGGGGAAACAGCCTAAGGCTTCCTTGTAGGCCTAGCCTCAGCATTTTTAGAACCAGAAGCTTACAAAGGCAAAATTTTCTTTAATTATACCCTCAATGATAAATCACTCTGGTCACTTGCTCAGTGCTGGGGAGACTTTTCCTTGCTTTCACGTTTAGGAAATCTTCCTTCCAACTCCTTGAAATTTACTCATCATAATTTATATTATCAGGTGGCGTTCAGCTAATAGCAGTGTCATGGGAAATAAAATGGCACAAGAATTCTGGACACATCTTGAAAGAATTGGCTACATTTTTTAAGACCACAGAGTTGCGAAAAATGAACGCTCACAGAATGGATGAGTGCTTGTCGGAGAGGCTGTACAGCTAGGGTGCCCTCTCCCCACTGCTTGTTGGGGAAGAGCTGGGCAAACCCATCTCCAAGCTCTTCCCACTCTAATGATGTTTTATGATTCTGAGACTCTTTTCTAGACCAATCTGGTCCTTCTCCGCACATCCTAAGCCATGTAACAATTTAATTTTTGGTGCATTGCTTGGTAACCATGTTTTATGCACAAAGTATTGTCTTTTGGTAACAAAGGAGTATTAAAATGAGGACACACTCACTCCAAAAATCAGAAAAAGAATGTTGCTGTTTTAAAAGGAAAAAATATTTCTTATCTTACTACCACCAGTGTCTAATTAGCTTTGCTTCTACTTTTGTTTGAAATATACTCCCCAAGTCTGATTCTCATCTTTTGAATTCAAGTCTACATAATGAAGTAAACTGTAAATAAAATAGCAGCCTTTTCCATGGAGAGAAAACATTTGCGAAAGTAAACATCCTTCCACTGTTAAAGATGAATTACTTGGATACATATTCCAATTCTTATTTCATTTCCAAACTCTCAACTTTCAGGGTCTGAAAAGGTGGTACAGTGGTCTACTCTAACAGTATCTAATGACTTCTATATATTTTTTTACCTTCTTAAAAATATTCAAACATTTTTCATATTTTTAATTTGGTAAAGGGGAAAGAATTTAGAGGGGAGATAGAATAACAATTATGAGTTGTGATTAAATCCCACAGAGGCCAAAATCATGACTTGAAAACACAAATAGATATTTTTCTGAGCCAAAGACAGTTCTCAAGGATTCCAGCCAGTTTCAAAAAGTCCAGATAGTGGTCAAAGGTTCTTGTTAGCTCTGGATCCCTTCTGGATCCACAGGGTTCATGCCTCTAAAGTGTAAGTTGGGGAGGAGGAAAGGAAGGACTCAAACGAGGATGGTAAACTAAGTATCCAGGAATAGGAGAATGGTTATTAATAATGGCGCCTTCATATAATGAAATTCTATGCAACCATTAATAACTATGGTATGGAAAAATGACAACAAATAATATTCCCCAAACAACATGCACATTATAACAGATACAGAAGACAAGAAAGTGTGGAAAACACTACAGAAAAAGATGAAGAGCATGGTTGGATTAAGGATGAATTTTTTTATTCTTTATGATTGTTCCCCATTTTCAGTGCTTAACATATGCTGCTTTTTAATTAAGACTTTTTTTTCTTATTCAAAAAAGGGAAATGTTGACAGAAAAGGAGAAAGGAAGAAAAACTATACAACACTCACAGCAGAAGGCAGGCATTTGTTAGTGCCTGTGCAATGAACGTGCTACACCCTTCTGAGGGAGAAAAGTGTCTATGCTTGGCAATTTGGTGTTTTATATTATACAGCCAGCAAACTTCTATTTTAAAAACTATAGCCAACATGCTGGAAGAAGCAGTCTCTACTAAAGGCAAAAATAAGAGTACTCTGGATCCAGCCTTCAGCATGTAGCCACCACCAAGTTAAACTGCAATAATTTCTCACCTGAAAGTAATTACAGCATATGGTAACTTGTACTGAAGAGAGTAGGGTGGATGCATGGAGTCTCTTATGACACTACTAACAACACCGAAAAGCATCCTTTATAGTTTTTAAGATCAACAGTTTGAAAGACCAAATGTCTTCAGCCCACTCCTCAGCAGCAAATGCAAACAGGGCGTTCTGATCCAGACATGAAACCATGTAGATCAGGAAACAGCACTAAAAGGTTCCATAACAAGAAAGCGGGAGCCTCTTGTTTAGCTGTTACAAAAAAGAAGTTCAGACACTTTTTACTCATCCTTTCCAGGATAACTCTTTTTCCGTAACAAAAGTTTCTTAATTCCCCACTGATAGTTGTAGCTTTTCCTGTCCATGGACTGAACAAAGATATAGCCACAAAAGCCTACAACAAATTCAGAAAACATTTAAATGGCTTGCATGCTATCAATCACGACAGTCTCCATTCTGGAGACACATCACGCTCAGTTTCTCACAATGCTTTTGGAAGATGACTGGGAGGCCCCTAGGACAACTATGAAAGTTCCTAGGGGTTCCAGGTTCACAGGTTGAGAACCACTACCACAAAGTATATATTATATAAGGGACCAAGGCCATAATCTCAAGAACTTTATCTTTCCAATGGTTATCACTAGAAATACAGCTATTAACCATCTTCATGCACACATTCACAAAAGAAATACAGAATTTCACAGTGCGGTGCTAAGTGCAGGAAATGAAAACAGCCGTCAATGAGTCACTGGCTGTGGGCCCCCAAGTGTGTATGGCACTTCTGAGCCCAAGGGGTTCTTCTGTTGGCTCTGTGACAGAGGTTTAGCAAAGGAGGTAGGGACTGAGAACCCTGACAGGGGGTTTCTTTTCTAAAAAGTAGAGGGTAAAGTTGTCTTCTTTTTCCTTATAAAGCCTTCCTGTGTCAACAGGCTACCCGCCTCCAAACCCCCAGCAAAAACAGGGGCGGCCCCTAAATGCCAAAAGAATAATTGTCTGGGCTTTGCATGCTGAAATTGACTTGGCAAGCTTTCCATCTTGCAAAGAACACAAAGAGCTTAGTTTAGTCTGTGTGTAAATGCTTTATAATCATTACCAAAATATCCAAAGCAACACGCTCAAGGGGGTGTAATGATTCTTTGTCTCTCCCCCAACCCCCCTTAATTGTAAGCTCTGACATCCATTTATTTACTTATACCTCCTAGCAGAAGCCACCTTCCTTGGTCAACACGTACTCTTGGCTGCCATAGGTACTTTCGAACAAACGGTATATATGGAACCACACACAGTGGGTAGAACCCCCAAGCTCAATCTATCCCAGTCCCATGTACTCTGGAGTGTCCAGATCTATTCAATAGGACTGGGAAGGGATCTGCCCTAATTAAAGAGCACTGGAAATGCACACCTTCGTAAAGATTAATGGGGCTAGGGGCTTGGGAAAGGGCTTGGTGGACCCTTCTTAGAGGACACAAGGAGAGCCCTGATACCAGTTAGAAGAACCCTGATCATTGGTTTGACCCAAATTCATAGGATCTAGCCCGGGCCATACTATCTAGGCCAAGTGTTCACCCTGCTGCATGTGGTTTTCTAGATGCTTTTGGATGCTCCTTGATGTTTTCTGACTTAAGCAGACCTCCTGCTGTATAACTCCCTTGCTACCACCCAGAATGAACTGAATAATGGAGAACAGTGAAGGAGCATGAACTTGACTCACACTGTGCCCTAATTTGAGATTTGACCAAGCCTAGGTATTTTTTCTTACTCCCTGGTGTTCTCTATGTTCTCTTCTCTCACTACTTCATGATGCAGGTCTTTGGTGAAAGGGCTCTGGCCTTCTTTGATTTTGCCAGTGTAGTCAAAGCTATACCATGATTGCTGCAGAGCGTTCTCTCCCACCTTTAAACAAATCATTATTCCGAATGAGAAAGAACTCAGGCAGTAGAACATAAGCTTGCGAAGACTGGGTGGGTTCTAAAGGCAGCTGGAGTTCCTGCTCTGCCATAGTGTTCTGTGGCTTGGGCAGACTGACTTTACATCTTTCAATTTAACTTTCCAATAAAGCATAGGTCAGTAGTAGTATTTGCCTGATATATTGTTTTCAGTATCAAAGGGAACAGTATATTTAAAATGCTCCAGTAGAGTACCTGGCCAGGAAGACAGTAAATTTCATGTTGCTGAGAAGATTTTTAAAGTCCTGGTTGGTGAAAGAGGCACACCAGTAAGAGCTTGGGTGAGCCTAGCCCTTCGAATCAGCAGCCTTCATCCTCTAGTTCAGAACAGTTATGGCCCGTTTAGACCGAGAAGCCAGTCACTTCATGTTAAGTCCCTCCAAACTGGCAGGATCATAGTTCCCTATCACCTCTCTGCTAAATAACAGGCACCGGTTCCTGGCCAAATTCCAATTTCTTCAGCTTGCCAATCTCCATCTTGGCAAGGGACAAAATAACACACACTCAGAAAATACAAGTTTAGTACTGACTAAAAGAACTCCCCTTGCCTTCAGTGATGTAAGGCTGAGTAATATATTCTCCTCATGATGCTAACAGGCAAAAATCCATTATTTATTTTCCTATCTCACTTGATGTCCCAAGAGGGAAGGTATGTTTGATGAACAAAGAGATAAAATTGTATCATTATGTCTCCACCAAGATAAGTTATGTGTTCCTATCATATGTCAGGCACTGGGCACAGCATTTTACACATATGATCTCAAATCCTCCCAACAACCCTGCAAAGACAGAGTCCCAAAGAAGCGAAGTAACTTGCCCCAAATTGGACAGCGTGTAGGGATGGAGATAGGACTGTAACTTGGCTGGCCAGCTCCAGAGGCTGCACTCTCTCCCCTGCCATATACCATGCTGTCTCCTACTTTTTTGCTTACATTGGGATTCTAGAAAACAACCAGAAGCTTCAGGACACCAAAGATTTGACATAAAACTGAAGTAGATGGAATATTAAAAACAAAACAAAAGCTCTAAGTTAGAAATCCATTTGTGTCATTTTGTCAAAAGTTTTCCCTGACACATTTTGGAAATGTCTTCAAAATCTATGCAAAGTTCACATACAAAAACCAATCTCATTATTTTAAGGTCACAATTGGTTCTCTGACCAAAAACAGTATTAGCTGACCCAAATCCTGCCTTGATTCACTAGCTTTAGTTCCAAGGAACTTTTCCCTGTTGTCAGAAGTCAAATTCACCTTCAATGAACCACATTTTGCCATGGCTGAGGGATATTCCAAAAAACGAAAATTCCAAAAGTAGAGTGCCAAAACTGTTCTGAGCAGTGGCAATGTTGTTAAAATGAAGTTACAGCAGCTCTCTGCCCCTTGAAATCATTTTCTCTCTTGGCTCTTTTTTTTTTAAATAAATTTATTTATTTAATATATTTATTTTTGGCTGTGTTGGGTCTTTGTTGCTGCACGTGGGCTTTCTCTAGTTGCAGAGAGCGGGGGCTACTCTTCGTTGTGGTGCACGGGCTTCTCATTGTGGTGGCTTCTTTTGTTGCAGAGCACAGACTCTAGGCACACGGGCTCAGTAGTTGTGGCTTGTGGGCTCTAGAGTGCAGGCTCAGTAGTTTTGGTGCACAGGCTTAGTTGATCTGTGGCATGTGGGATCTTCCTGGACCAGGGCTCAAACCCATGTCCCCTGCATTGGCAGGAGGATTCTTAACCGCTGCACCACCAGGGAAGCCCCTCTCTCTTGGCTCTTGAGACACAGCTCAGTTTTCTGCTTTTCTGTCTCTGCCGGACACCCAAAGATTAGTGTCTCCTGTCTCTTTTCTCTACCTCACTCCTTTTGCACCTTTTGTCCCCCCTTTAAAGAGAACACCTTCTTAAAATGTTTATGTATCCAACACTATGTCTCTGGTGCTTTCTATTTAAATCTTTTATCATGAATATTTCCAAATACACAGAAAGTAAAAAGAATATAACAAAGACCATGTACTCACCCACCTTTCAACAACCCTTAATAATTTGCCATACTTATTTCTCCTCTACCCTCTGCCTTCATTTTTTCTGAAATATTTAAAAGTAAAGCCCAGGACATCATGTCATTTCACACTAAGATACTTCATTATGTATCTAGAAAAATAAAAAGGAAAGGACATTCTCTCATGTAAATTCGATGTCATTGATACATTAACAAAATTACCAATAACTTTTTATTATCATCTAATACATAGCATACATGTTCAAATTTCGCTGGTGGTCTTCTCCTTTACTTCAGCCGTAAGGAATAACTCGACATTTGCCACATGCTGTTTTTCATGCACCTTCAACCTGTACGTATGAGCCGTATACTCTTATCCTCCATGGCCCAACTTACCTCTGAGGTGCTTTCACTAAGTCCCTTTGGCACAGTTAGACATTTCCTCTCAAATGCTCCCAAAACACTTTGTACATTGGACATTATTTATAGTATTTATTGGTATTTTGTATTTAGTCTTGAACCTATATTTCTACAACACTAAACTGTGAATTGCTCAATGTCTGTTTTTTTCATCTGTAAAATAAGGAGAATAATACCAACTCTATGTGTCCGAACTTGTAAAAAAAAGATATAAAGAATAGAAAGCATAAATCATATTATCAGGCAGATAACTGGAGCTTTACAAAAGTTAGTTTCCTTCTTTTCCCTTAGTAAGTATAAATGTATCAGACTAGACTCAAATACCTGGGAGGCCAGGAAGGAATTGTTCCCCAGTACAGGAAGATAGATTGAATACGGGAAGATGTGGGAAAGGAGAAGCAAAATGGCTGCAAGGTCAAGTACTGCCCTGGGACTTTACCAGTTGCAACATTTTTTCTGTAACACACAATCTGTCTATTCCACTCACAGGTCCTTAGATAAAAGAAGAGAAAGGAAAGCTGTCATTTGGAATTTATAGATGGTAACTCTTGATATCTGAATCTCCTGTTCACCTCTGAGCTCTTTATTATGCTAGGTTGGTCTAGCCAAGAGGAGGCCTGAAGGCACTCAGAGTGACTTATTAGTCAATTAATGGGTGAAGAAGAGGTTGAGAAAGCCAACAAAAATTTGTGGGAGACTTCAGGTTCTCGAAAGTTGCATTTTTCAAAAAATTAATTAATTAATTAGTTTATTTTTGGCTGTGTTGGGTCTTCGCTGCTGCATGCGGGCTTTCTCTAGTTGCGGCGAGCAGGGGCTACTCTTCATTGTGGTGTGTGGGCTTCTCATTGCGGTGGCTTCTCTTGTGGAGCACGGGTTTAGTTGCTCTGTGGCATGTGGGATCTTCGCGGACCAGGGCTCGAACCCATGTCCCCTGCATTGGCAGGCGGCTTCTTAACCACTCTAAAGATGCATTTTTATCTTTTAAGATTCACATCTTTCTAGGGCTGGAAGAAGTAGGGGTTGGCCTATGAACATGTAGTGTTGCTATGGAAACAGCAACAGAGCTGTAGGCAAGAGATGTGGGTTCTGGTGCTGCCTCTGGGCATGACCATGGGCACATCAGTTAACTTCAACAGGCCTCGGTGGCAGAATAAGGGGATTGGAGGAAACTGGTTCCAAGAGCCAAAGAGACAAAAATTCAAAGAGAATAGAAAGGTTAAGTGACTGGCTCAATATCACCGTGCTTGTAAGAAAAAACAGAGAGCAGAGTTGGAAGAAATATGAAAAGTGATGTAGTTTGAAAACTGTTAAAAGAATCATATGATTTTCAAGAGCTCTGTTCTAGTGCTGGGACTGTGGCATTTTAAAATGCATTTAAAGCTAACTTGGACTATATGAAAATAATTTTCTTCTTTGGTTTTATTCCACAAAGATCTGGAAAACATTCCCAGCCCTGTGTCAACCTTAAATGAGAAAAGAATCTTTAAAGAGCCACTGATTTGTAATGGAAAACTCAGATAAATCAACTATTTATACTCTGAGATTTTTATATTTCTTTTTGTCCTTTCTTCAGAACACACAGCTAAGAAAAGCCATGATGTAAGTCTGTACTATTAGACCCCATTGGCAGGCTGTTTATTCTGTATCTACAGCCTAGCAGCTTCTCTGACTATAGCACTTCATGGACAAACAACCAAAGAACACATTCAAGCTTAAAAAAAGTGCAAGTGTTGATTAATCTAGCATGAGCCTGGAGAGAAAGGGGTGTCAGAAGGCCTAAGTTTTCATTTCTGGTCCAAGGTTTATTAGTCAAAGTTATTTAAGCTTTTTGAAGCTCGAATTCCTCCTCTTGAAAAGCAGAGTGAATAATTACCTATTTACTGATACAACAATCAATGTACACATGAAAGGTATTACAAGCACTTACCTGATAAGTGAAACTGGAAATAAGTCTTCATTAAATGCCTACTATCAAATGTCTTGATCTATACTTAACATTCCAACTGAGATCCAATATCAGAAGACTTACTGAGCTCTTCCTTAAGTATATACTCTTACCATTTCACTGCTTTAGTTGTGTTTAATATCTGGGAAATCACGCCCAACTCCATGCATTTCTTTAAGAAACACCCGGCCTAATGAAGAGTAGGTCTAAAGGGGTATAATCAAAATGTGTGCATGAGATGGTGTGTTGGGTGAGGGAGACTAGACCACATAGTATGAAGAGTGGTGGTTAAAGAAACTGAGTATTACATCTGGAAAAAAGAATAGAGCCCTTCCCACTGAAGGACCACAGTGTGACAAGAGAAGTAGTCTTGGCTGACTTAGCTCTGGAGGCAGAAGAAGGATAAATGAATAAAGATCCTGGGAGCTGGATTTCAGCTCATAAGGAAGCACTTTCAGACACTGAGAGCTGTATAACAACGGAGTAGATAGGCATAGAAAATGCTTAGTGCCTGATACTATGGGGATAGATGAGATGACTACACTGCCTTCTGAACCTCATACTTGATTTGAAAGAAACCTTGACTTTCTATTAGGACTCAGAATTCTTAAGAATATGGACCTGAATCACAGATCCCCAAGTTCTGTTCCCCTCTCTGAAGCCCTATCCATGCCCTCCCTACAAGTAAAAACACCAGTAAGGGTATGTTACAATGATTTTTTACTGAAAATGGAAGAAAAAGATAAAGGGTGCCATTGCTAAATTAGGTTATCTGGTTTTCAATGTGTCTTTTTTTAGCCATCAGATAGCTTTACTGCAGCTGGCTGAATTTAGTGTCTTCAAATGTGGGTGACTAGGGCAATAAAAGGAAACGAACTTTTTATTTTTTCATTTTAAGAGAAACCAAATAAAATACTCAACAGGATTTTTTTCCCTAATGTGGCCATGCAAGCACAGCATGGCTGATTTGCAACTGAGCACTATTAACATCTATTTATAGCCAGTATTTTCATAGACGAATCACATTTACCATGAGACTGTTAATATTAAGGGCTCAACCAGCTCTGCTGAGCACCCCATATAATCTTACTACATCTCTTTCCATTCCCCTTCCAGGGAACTAAGTTATAGCTTTATGGTTCCATGCAGAGAGAGGGGGAAATCCAAGTGGAAATGTAAAGCTAGCCGGCAGCCTGCTCTCTAAATTCAGCAAGTGTGGGATGTTAAGCACGTTCAAACTTAAGGCACTGAATCCCTTCCAAGTTTGTCCCTTGGTGAAGAGCATCCTACAGTTAGCACAGACTCACCCTGCATTATGCAGCCATCTTGCCATCAAAACGATTCATCCCTCAAATTTCCTACCAAACAAGTTAAAATAAGACCACTTTATAAAATGTCACATACACTAAAACAGAACTAATGACTGTTCAAGGTGCTGTCAAATAAAAAGGAGGAATGCAGCGGATGTTCACCTCATTTTATGCATGTGAGAGTGTACTCAGGGAGGTGGGGGTGAGAGAGCGCGAAAAGTCAGGGTATATATGATAAAAGTTTTCAAAATTCGGTGACATTAACAAGAATTTTCTAGTTAGTCTTGGGGATCCAGTGTCCCTTCTCCACGCACATGTGTGTGCATGCACGTGTGCACGCGCGTGAGCGCGCACACACACACACACACACACACACACACACACACACACACTGAACTTTGTGTAGGTACCAGCACTACCCTGATTTTGATATTAATTTCCCTGTCTTTGATGTCTCCCATGAGAGTTTCCACGCTTAGCCTACCTTTACCAAGCCCTTTCCTACAATCTTTACTACAGGCTAAAAGTCTTTAAGATTAAATAATATACACAAAGCACTCAAAACAGTGCCGGGCATGTAGTAAGAGGTCCATACACATTAGCTACTTCTGTACACTCCAGCTACTTCTATGAGATTCTCAGTACCATTTTTCTGAATTTCTAGCCAGTGGTTCACAGATGAATCATTTTTACCATGAGGCAGTTCCTACTTACAGCCAGTCAGCTCTGTTGAGGACTGCATGATTCAGTCTTTCAAATGAATCCCTGATGAGTTACAACTCTGTTGAACACTGAGGAGACAGACATGAACAACAGGGGCCCTAAGCTCACAGAGCATGAACAATAAACCCATTACCAGGTACCATTATCTCCATTTTACATTTGAAGGCTCACAGAGGTAGAGTAGGTTGTCCAAGGCCACAGAGCTAACATATGGGAGCAGCAATTAAAGTCCAGATCCATCTGATCCCACAATCTCATAGTCTTTCTGTTATGCTATACCTCCTGCCTTCCCCCAAGATGCCAGCAAAGTGGTTGAGAAAAGCCACTTTGTGGCCTTTAAAGTTTAAGAATAACAGTGCATTCAGTTAAGTTTCTGCACATAAATAATGCATGAAAACAAAACATCTTTACTGAATGGACCAATTGCTGAAAGGGCCAGGGAGTTGTGACTTCATATTATTCAGATTTTTGTGTAATTCTGGGTAGCCAGAATTAACTACCCATATCAACAAAAGGGACATTAGTCCAGATACAAAAATAAGCTTGCACAAATTGGCTAATATGATAACTGACATAGTAGGTACTTCATAAATATTTGTTGAATAACTTAATGTTGAACCAGGATTTTTTCCTTTACTATGTAGCCTTCTTATAAAACCCTAGGTAGATACAGCACAGTGATTTGCTGGACTCTGGAACCAGACTGTCCAAGTTAGGACCTGGCTCTGCCACTTTCTAGCAGTATGACCTTTGGCAAGTTACTTAACAGCTACAAGCCTCAGTTTCCTCTTTTGCAAAATGGAGATAAACAACAGTTTTTAAGAAGACTAAATGAGTTAATCAAAAGAAAGCATTTAGAACAGACTTGTATTTGGTAAGTACTGAATTTAATGTAAGCTACCATTATTATTACTTTCTTCTTTAAATTGGAGTAGTTTTGATTGGTTACCTCAACATCATAGTAAATGATCAAGACCAAAACCAATTTCTTTCACTGAACCTTTTTGAAGTTCTTTTATACAAACAAAATATCCTCTTTCCACCATTCAAACATGAAAATAAACAGGTACACAGAGACTAAATTATGTTTAGTGCTCAATTATATAGAATAAACAGTTTTTGCTATCTAAAGATTAATAAAGAATGATTAAGAAAATTCAATTTTTATAGTAAAGAGTTGGCTAGGGGCATGTATATTGGGGGAGGTAGTAGGTAGAATAGGCCTCAGTTGACATTTGGTCATTTTCTGTAACTAGATTAAGTAAATAATTGCAAATTCTCTACTAGTCCTTCTTCTTCATGAACACATCCTTACCAAGATACATCACGATTTTAACCAGCTTAAGCCAAAGAAAAACTGACCGAGGTCACCACACAGGAAAATAAAGTAGAATCCGCTTCTCAGGGCCAACTACACTGTATCTGTATCCATAGATACAAGACAACAGAGAAGCAGAGAATTCTAAAGCGGGAAGTCCCGGGACCTCAGAGATCATCTAGTCTCAGGCGTAAATCCTGCAGTCAGGGGGACCCACTGGGGAGTAAGGAACAAGGTAGAGGTCAAGGCAAAGAACCCCTCGTCCTTGTTTCATCCTGAATGACCTCACGGGGCCATCCTGAATGACCTCACGGATGGCCAATGACTAATATCCTCATTTTACAAGTGACAACCAGAGCTTTGCTAATTAAAAGCAGAGTTGAGATCAGAAGCCATGTTTCCTGATTCCCAGTCTATCGCTCTCTTACAGTCCTCAAGGCTGCCATTCTATGGCTCTGAGAGTCACAGATAATCAACACATTAGGCTGTGTTAAATTTGACAACTAAGCAGGTTTTCTCCTTGCAAAACCATCAGGCATTATGTCACTACCGACACTTTATGAAAAGAGTAAGGCATCATTATTTGGTATAAGCAAAAGCAACTTTCCATTCTGTTTTTTTTTTTCTTTGTAACCTGAAAATCCCAAACCACTGTTGCCATTACAAAATTTTTCTTTTCCTCAGTATGCAAGGCCAAGCACAGATGCATTAAAAATTTGCCAAGAGAAACAATGAAGTCACTGATAATACAAAGCATGAGAGTATCATGAAATTCATGTCCGTGTTTTCTTCCACTCGATACTTAATTACTTCTCATTACTGATCATTTTGTGGTTGTTGGCAGAAGGGCAAGGAAACTCCACCATTGTAAACATGACGAGACACACTCCTCAGTAGACCAGAAGTCTGCACACGATGGGTCTGTTCACAAACTCAGTGTGAGAGCCAGCAAGAATGTTGATGCTATTTTCCCTAGCCCTCAAAGAAGACTGGTGGTTTCAGAAAAACTCTAATCAATTTTAAAAGAACATGGTATAAAAATGTTTCAGGTCATTCCTTTTTTATCGCTTATAAATATCATCATTGGCAAATGATCTGTGCTCTCCTGGCAGATTTCACTCAACTCACTTTAAGAATGAGGTGAGAGGGAATATAGCAAATATTTTATAATAACTATAAATGGACTACAACCTTTAAAAATTATGAATCACTATATTGTACACCTGTAACATATAATACTGTACATCAACTTTAACTCAATTAAAAAAAAAAAGAATGAGGTGAGGGAAGATAGAACATATACAGAGAACCATTCAGTTTTCTGTAGCAGTTCAGGGTTGCCTTAAACTCAAAGAGCACTACTTATGAGCAATGCTTAGCAAGCTACCCTGCTAAATAGAAACTTACATTATCTTGGAATTCTGGAAGGCATACCTTGGATAAGATTAACGGTGGTAGAGGAATCTTTATTGATTAGTAGCAGAATACAAGTTGATTCTTATCAGTAGGCTATTGTTCCACATATGAATATGTGGGTAAGAGGAAAGCACAGGAATGCATCACAGAAATCATAGAAATAAACTTATGCTTCCAGGAAACTAAAAGAAGTAAAGAACCAAATATATTTTACCCCTCTTTTAAACTAGATTTTTATTTGATTTTCACAGAAGTCTGAATCTGTAAGTGTGACAGACCTAGAGTTTTTCAAAGATGGCTGCAGTCAACTAAGTCTTCCCCATTCTCTGCAATGTGACTCTGCAGCTCCTTCCATCAAGAGGCAAATCTATTTCCCCACTTCCTGAATTTGGGCTAGCATGCCATTCTTTCACCAATAAAAATAAGGCCTTGGAGTCTCACACTCTTGAGATGCTGACCTGAGACCACCATAAGGGGAAGCCTGGTCTAGCCTACCAGAGGTTGAAAGCCCATGTGGAGCAGAGATGAGATGATCCAGCTGAGATCTAGCCCAACTAGCTGACAGTCAGATATGGGAATGAGCCCATCTTAGACCATTCACACCCAGCTGAGCTGCAAGATGACTGAAAATGCAGAGTGGCCCATACAATTTTGAGCCATTGTTATTTAGCAATGTTATCTAAGTTGTGGGATAGGCCACAAAATAGAAAGAGCAAACCATTCACTCTGTTGAACAGCCATTAGGTATGAAGCATCAGGTCAGAAACCCTATGAGACATATGAATGGAGACTATTAATATTTGGTGGAAGACATGGATGGCCCTGCCCTTCATGTGAGAACATATCTGTAAATAAAGTGGTATGTAATATTTATTTGTTTTAAACATATCTGGTCTACATTAACAACCTTCCATTACTCCTATAGGCCAGAGCAATGATCTTTCTGAGGTGTTTAAGACAATCCAATGGGGTAGGAGAAAAATAATTAGATATCTTATTTTTTTATTAATATTTTTCCTTTTTGAATATGTTTTCATAAGGTACATAGCATATATTAATATGCTAGTATAGGAATATTATTTATAAACACATAAATACACACATAATGGGGTTTTCCACAGTCATAAATCTTATATATCCTCAACCTTCTATCCCTACATAAAAATGTACTCCTTCTATGTCTTTGCTTTTCTCAAATAAATAAATCCTTCCTTGGCTACGTAGGGGAGAGTCAGTGACAACTACTGCCACAGACCACTGTTCATCTGTATTGTAATTATTGATAAGTAATCTCTTCAGCAAGGCTATAAGCATTTTTCACACACGGTGTCTGTATCCATTTCAGACAGGGTGTCTATAGCCATCTGTCTTTGGCAGTACAGTAGCACGACACATGATTTTTAAGAGCACAGGTTCTGGAGCCAGGTTGCCTGGATTCACATCCCAGTTCTGCCTCTTATTAGCTGTGTAACCTTCATCTGTGCTTCCATTTCTTTGCTGTAGATGGAGATAATAATATTCCCTACCTCACAGGGTTGTTATAAGAATTGAATGAGTTAATAAATGTAAAATGCTTAGAAGAATGCCTGGCATGTAGTAACTGCTCAGTAAGTATTAGCTGTCATCATCATTACCACCACCATCACCACCATCACTGTCTATCTCCAGCGTCTAATAGAGTAAATAAATGTGTGATGGAGGGAAGTAAGAAAGAACATGAGTTGTAGAGAAAACACATTATGTGACTGGTTAAAATTCTGAAAATGAATGTTTTAAATTTCTCCAGATGCACATTGTAACTTCAAGGCAGGGTGTCCCACTAGTATCACTTGATAGTTGGTTTGTTACTGACAAATAAAATATGTAAATAATAAACACATAAGGCAATAAACACCTTCAAGTTCTGCTTTTACATCCTGATTGTTATGATGAGGCTACTGAAAATTCTCAGTTGAAAATTATTGCTGGGATTATTTCCTTAAGCATTGTCTTTTAACTGTGATCTCTCCTCTGGTGAAAATCAAAAGTCACAGGTCCATATGTAGTCCATATGTAGCATTTAGATTTCTGTGGATTTCCTATAAGATGCAGACCCACAAACCCATGTCTTTTAAATATACTATTGATAATCTATGCTAAAAGAAAGGCACAGTGGCAAGAATCGTTATACATCCTAGGAGAAAGGGGGCCACAGAGATCACCTCCTCACCCCCCCTCACTTCACAATTCAGGGCACTGCCCTCAGAGAGGGTCAGTGTCTTAACTAATCCGATAGCTGATTTGTGACAGAATTCTTTTCACATGACTTCTGTCTAGTTCAGTGCACTTTTCATGATCCCAGATTTACGAACTGTTTCCATAAACCTTACATTTGAAAATATATCACTTGTATTAAGGGAAGTAAGGAAGCCACACCATAAATAACCAATTTAGTGCACGAAACACAGTGGGCCTTCAATAAATGCTTGTTGAAGGATGGGTGGAGAGATGAATGGAGGCTTAGCTGGTTGGCTGTGAAGTCCTCAAGGTTCCTAAACTGTTCTACACTCAGGTTTCTCAAGTGGTGCCAGCAAGCTGGGAGTGGTAAGAGTCACTTCTTAAACAGAGTACCCAAGAAAGACACAAAGCCATTCTTTCAATCTTCTTTTCTTTCTCCCTTTATTCACGGCTCACAACTCATTAGATGAAAGAGGTAATCAAATAAACTTGCTTCAATTCTTGAAAATTTTTTCTAACTATAAAGGTAATAGAGAAACACTATAAAATTGGGGGAATAAAAATAAAGTTAATAATAAAAGCTAATGTTTATTGAGTGACAATTTTGTATGAGGTATGTTGCAAACATTTGACATGTGTTGACTCAGTTAATCCTCACACCAACTTTAGGTTATAAATATACTACTACTATCATCCTCATTTTACAGATGAGAAAGGCACAGAGGTATTAAGTAACTTGTCCAGAGTTTTATAGCCAATAAGTAATGGAGTAGAGATTTGAACTCAGGCAGAGTGGTTCCAGAGTCCATGGTCTTAGCCATTCTTTTATACTGCCACTGTTCAAATTTTGCTTTCCAATGCAAATTATAAAGAAAAGAACTGATTTAAAAATTGATAAACTTGACTAAATTAAAACGTAAAACTTCTATACCACAAAAGACACAAAGTGAAAATGTAAGCTACAGACCAGAAAAGATAACATCAAAACATATAATCAACAAAACAGTTATTTATAGAGTATGTAACGAATTCCTACAAATTCATAAGAAAAAGACAAATAATACAAAAGAAAAATGGGCAAAGACTATGAACAAGCAATTTATGAAGAAATTCAAAGGGGCTCTAAACACATAAAAGGATGCCTGCTCTCATTAGTTATAGAATGCCAATGCCAAGAATGCCTGCTCTCATTAGTTATAGAATGCCAGTTATAGAATGCCAATGCCAGTTATAGAAGTCAGATACCATTTCACTTACCATATTGGTAAAAATTATAAATTCCCTAATAGCAAGCGTTGATGAAGATACAGAGCAATGAGAACTCTTACACTCTGCTATAAATTGGTACTCCATTTAGGAGAGCCAAAATCCCATTCCTATGCTGTAAAGAATACTACCTGAAGAAATGGATGTTCACAGGAAAAAAAAAATGCACAAGAATGTTCACAGCTGCATTTTTTCTAATACTAAAAAAAGTAAACTATTTAAACATCCATCAACAGTAAAATGGATAAGTAAATGGTGGCCTATTCATATAATGCAATACTATATAGCAGTTAAATATGTAAAATAAGTAAAATGGAGCAAGCAAGAATCTCCAAAATATAGGATGAAAAAACATTTTCAGAATGATACATTCAATATGCTGTATTTACATTAGGTTTGAAAATCTGCAAAGCAATACTATATATTGCTCAGCAATATATACACATGCATTAAAAGTATAAACTAAAGTATAAAACATGCGTGGGAATAATAAACACCAAATTCAAGATGGTTACTTCTGGGGTAGGGCGGGTATAGAGTGGGTTAAGGAAGAGGTACATAGGGACTTCTACTATATCTATAATATCAATATTTTACTTAAAAAACTGTTTTCTAATGTATATAGTAAATTAGGATTTTACAAATCTGTGTGCTAGCATGTAGTGATTAATTATATTTCCATACTTTTCTGTATGCTTGACCTTTCCAGATTTTTTTTTTTGGTCACGCTGTGCACAGCACGTGGGATCCTAGTTCCCAGACCAGGGATCGAATGCGTGCCCCCTGCAGTCGAAGCGCAGAGTCCCAAGCACTGGACCGTCAGGGAATTCCCTCCAGATTTTTAAAGAAATATTATTACAAATGAAAAGCAAGGTACCAATAATGATGAAAGGGACTTCCCTGGTGGTCCAGTGGTAAAGAATCCACCCTCCAATTCAGGGGACACGGGTTCCAACCCTGGTCGGGGAACTAAGATCCAACATACCATGGGGCAACTAAGCCTGAGTGCCGCCACTACAGAGCCCACGTGCCCTGGAGCCTGGGTGCCACAACTAGAGAGAAGCCCGTGCCACAACGAAGAGCCCGCACCACAACCAAGAGCCTGCGCCGCAATAAAAGATCCCCACATGCCATAACTAAGACCTGACACAGCCAAAAAACATAGAAAATAAATAAATAAAATAAATAAATATTAAAAAAAATAATGATGAAAGTTTCATGATTTTTAGTAATGAGTAAAGTTAACAATCTGCTTGAACATCACTGAAGCAGACTATAAGTTCACTTGATGTTTTCTCTTTCCATTACAAACCTCAAAGGCGGAAAAAATTATCTTGCTATTGTAAATTAATTTGGATAATTATATAATCAGATGTGGAACTAATATGTCCCTGAAATATTAATTTATTTTATACTGTTTTCATAATGGTTAAATACTATAGGCACTAGTGTTCTTATTTTGTAGATAAGGGTCCTAAATATAAATCCTTGACTTATCTGAGGTCAGCTCTGGAATTTTAGCAGAATGTCAAGGATACAGCCAGGGACCAAGCCTTCATTCCTTTAATATTAGACTTTACTGTCATAACAAAATAACCCAAAGTATTTTGTAATTCTGATGCTTGTCTCTTAAAGCACCAAAGGCTAAGAAATTTAAAAACTCTTTTTAAACTTCCACAAGGAAACACTATAATGTGAATGTGAAGAAAGTTAGAACAATTAGCAAATTTACCATTTTACTATTACGTTAAGTACATCTTACGTAAGCACTTAGGCCTAGGTTGGAGGTATGACCCAGGTCCCTGAGGTAGAATGCTTGGTGGATGAAGTTCAAATACACAGTCTGTTTACCCATGGACATAAGTGGCCTTAATCAAAGCAGAACACATTTTTTAAAATGTTGATTTTAAAAACAGAAGTATAAATAAGACTGTGATTTATGAATCTGCTAATGCCCTTCTCTGCTGTAGACTTCAGAAAGATCGAGTCTTTGGCTGTGGTAAATATAACAAGAGTGCAGACTTGTCAAAGCAGTAATAGGAGCTCTTATTAAAACTCTACTTCCACTAAGAGTTACAAATTGTCTTCCTTCTTTCCAGCCCTTAAAGAATGCGTTCCAGAAGCAGTGACACAGAGGGCTCAGCCCAAAAGCAATTTCCAAGACATAGTGAAGACTACAGTTTCCAAGGTCCTGAGAACATGAAGCAGAGACAGCAAGACAAAGACCCCACCAGTGAGTCGGATGCAATGCTTCCGTATCCTAAGTCACACAGTGGTAATGGCCACCAAGGAGAAGACCTCTCAAGAGACGACTTATTATTTCTTCTCAGCATTCTGGAGGGAGAACTGCAGGTCAGCTGGGTTAGAATTATCCCCCTCATGCTTCAAGGGGAAGGCTGCTTATGAATTTTGTGTGGTGGCTGCCACAGAAATAGGTATTTGTGCTTCATACTTGTATATACATGAAATCAAAGTACACATTCACAGAATTCTCTTCTGGCAGCACGAAGAGCAATTAATCACATCTAAAAGGGCTGTTGTTATGACATGCGATTGGCATGCACATTGTGAAAGGTCACATCCTCTGCCCATGCTGCTCACAAGCTTCAGTGCACAGGCACGTATGGGTAACAATAATAGCAGATGACTTCTGGACTGGTTTAAACAACAATAGGTGCTTTTGTACCTCACATGAACTGGCTCCTAGACTTGCCCTGGCATTATTAACCTATACAAAAAACTAAAAACAGCTGCTACATATATAGAAGAATCTTATTTCCTATCCCTGAAAATGAAAATGCCAGTCCATTGAGGCATATCATGTTATCTGCTTGTCAAACACAATAAAAAATGTAGAGTCTCCCCATGTTGTATAGTGATCACTTTTAAAAACATTATTAATGTGTAACTAGACTGTAAGAAGGATGAAGTAAAGGGACATAGTTTTGCTACCTTTTCTAAAAGGTGCTATAACCAAATATGATTTGTTTATATTTGAAGGAGAAGAGAAAAAATACTCAACTACACAAGAAATCACTTGCAGAGACTGCTGGTAGATAAAGTGGGCTTTCTGAAATGCTTTTTGTTCCTGCAGGCTCGAGATGAAGTCATAGGCATTTTAAAGGCTGATAAAATGGACTTGGCTTTGCTGGAAGCTCAGTATGGGTTTGTCACTCCAAAAAAGGTGCTAGAAGCTCTCCAGCGAGATGCTTTTCAAGCAAAATCTGCCCCTTGGCAGGAGGATATCTATGAGAAACCAATGAATGAGGTATGTATCACATCAGGGGTGTGTACCGAGTAAGCTCACCAGCCAGTAAAGCACTAGGCCTGGCAGGTGAGCAGGACATGTAACTCCTTTTTCGATTATTTATAGTTGTATGTTTAAAATCTTCCCCAGGTAGATAAATACTACATGCTCTACAGGAAAGAAAAGGAGAATAAATCATGGATGGGATGTTCCCACTGGGTTTGTTTCTTGACATTAGACTAAAACCTAACAAATGCAAGAGAATTCCTCTCTTTCGCTCTCTCCCCCTCTTTCCCTCTTGTATAAACACATAGACACACAGACACACACAGATACACACAGACATACACACTCAGACCCAGACACACACACACACACACACACACACACACACACACACACACACAGAGGAATCTGCACTTCTTTTGGAGATCTGAAGGCAATAATAAAAAACAGATAAAGTTTAACCATAGAAGTTAATTTCTTTGAAAACACTGAAGTATTATGTCATAGAAATTCTGAGCATGAATGGAAACGATCTGAAGAATTATCCAGGAAACAGAGTTTTAGAAAGTATACGTTTTAGATGAACACATAACTTCTTTTTCCTTCAAAAGTTTAATGACAGTAAAGACTTTTCTCCCACCAAGTATGCCCAACAATGACAACAGCAAAGATGAACAGTCTCAACACGGCCACCACTGCACAAAGATACAGCACTGCTTGCTCTTTTACTTGCTGATATTTCTGAAACTCCTTGGCATCCTTACTTTATTCTTCTATTTTCTTCTGAGACCTCAATGGAAAATTTCATAATTTTTCATTTTTATAAAAAGTAAACAACTAGGAGCATAAGTTAAGGCTAGAGAGAGTGAAAGCAAATTTTGGGCAAATTTCCCCCACATACGCTCTGGCAACCTACCTCAGGACTGACCTCTAATGTCCTTGCTATTCTTGTCTTGAGTGTCTCATGACAGAAGCCTACCATCTTGCCAAATTGTGAAAGAGTTTGGTCATATGGATCTGCTTCTCTGAGGGGTGAGGGTGAGGATGAGACCACCCAAAGTCTGTTGATTGCGCTTTAATCCAAATTTTAAACAAGAGGAGCCGAAGCCTCATTCAAGTCAATAGTGTTAAAACTGTATTCTGGCTCCCAACACAGTGACTGTGAAACAGCATTAAGCACAAATTCCCCAACCAGTATAAGTGCAAATGCAAGTTAATTATCACTGAACATATACTCACAAAACTCCACAAATGGCACAACCCCTCAACACTTCAGAGTAAAATGAAACAGAATAATTCCAAACTTATCCTGAAATCAGTAGGAAAAGTTTTAGCTACTTTTGTAAGTAAATAATTCTATTGTACACAGGCAAAACTGGAAACACCCTCTCTGCAAATGCTTGCAATCCTAACTCTGCAAAGTGTCCCTAAAAGTTACCCATAATTTGGCCCTGCTTTATGAATCCAACCTTCCTTGATTACTCAACCAACAGATACCCCTACACAGACACACACACACACACACACAGACACACACACACACAGACACACACACACACACACTTCTTACATTCCCATCTCCATGATTTGTCCGTTTTCTTCTCTTGCCTACTTCCGCCTGATAGATTTCTCTCCTCAGCTACCAGTCTCTCCCAGTTCCTTGAAGCCCCTATAATTCTATCTACCCAACAACCCAGTTGCCTACCCTTTTCCTCTATCTAGAAGGAATGGGTGAGGGGGGATATCCAGAAAATAAACAATAAAGGGAAATTCTGACTAGGAGTCCCTAGATAGGGCTGAAGAAAAGAAATAAAGTGGGGTGTTCCCACTAAGACCATACTGGGGGGCACCCTAATTACATCAGGGTAAGGATGTGCACGCTAAAAATTTATTATTTTGTTTTCCTCCATCTTCCTCCTTTTATTTTCCTCATAGTGTTCTTTTAAAAAAATGTGAAAAATCTCAACCATGTCTAGGGTAAACTAAAGGGGATTTATCTAGTCATAAGGCAAAATACCTTAGAAAAACAAACTGTTCTCAGCTATGTCATATGTTAGGAACACTGACTTAAGGTGGAGGCCTGTAAGCTAGAACAAAGGATGTGGATGGGGAGAGAGGGAGGGAAAAACTCATAGTCCAGAACAGTTTTAACCTCCTATTCCTTTCCAACCTAGGCTTCTATACTAAAAGTTACCTTAAAAAAGATACTTGAGTTAATGGCCTAACATATTCTTAGTTCTTCCAAAAAAGATATCAAGAAAAATATAACAACAGTTTGGATTTATCAAGGTACTATAATAAAAGAATCTACATACCTTATTAGCATTACCTTAGGGCAATTCTTAAAGTATTGATACTTATTTTAAGCAACTATATAGTTCAGCTTTTAAATTTCATTTCATAATTTTCATTGTATAAAAATAGTTGTGCTTCCTGTCTTCAGGGTGCTTAATGTCTCTTTTAAGAGTGACAGACAACAAGTGATCACACAATAAGTATATAATACACACTATGTTAATTTTTGTGGTGAAAACCACAAAGCACTATGAGGGAGTATAATGGGGGATCGAATTGAGATAGAAGAATCAGGAAAGCCAAGTTCCAGAGAATGAGTGGGGGTTACTCAAGTAGAACATAAAGAAATTCCATTTCCAGAAACATTGTGGATGACATATCATGAAATCATATCACTAAAAAATACATAAAAACATTAGATAAAATATCTAGCATACTCTTAAGTGCATGGATGAGCTTTACATGCAGCTAGAGAAATCCTGAAGCCAGGAACTAAAAAGGGAAATTTCCTCAGACTAGCTTCTGGCTCCACATATTTTCAATCTTTCTCTTCTGTAATCCACAATCTTCCAGTGCTAGGAACCAAAAGACATATTCATTTTGCAGTATAGCCTCTGGTTTTTCACTTCTGAGCATGGCTGGGTGAGCTGGCACACCCAGAATGCTACCAAGATGGACAGTTGAGAGGTATATTGTGAGAGTGATCTGAAGCTCAGTAGATGACCGAATAAGAATGACACAGGACTATCACCATTCAGGGTGACAGCAAAACAAGGAAGGGCTTTCAGAAGAGTCCGGTAGGGGTCATGCTGAGACAAGAATCATGCCCCCATTTCCAGTATCTGAGATACTGAGGCAGTGTGAGAATGGGCAGTCTCTATTTTAGGATGCTAGCATTATCCAGGAAAACCAGGTTTCAGTAAAGACAGGGAAGAAGATGGAGCATTTTATGAATAGCATATTTGGTTACCTTTGATCTACTAAAACAGCCAAATAATTTCTCTACTGTCTGAACCAGCTTTATCTCTACTAGTATATTCAGGGTAATCAAAGAAAAAGACAATCTTCAAATAGCCAACAAAAAAGAACAAAGAGAACCAAAGCCATAACTCAGAAAGAAGACAAAGCCCCAAATTAGGGTGGTCTGTGACTCAGGAGCTATTAAAACAAAGGTCATTATTCTTTCCTAAACATATATTAAGCAACCAAAAGCAAAAAGACTGATGATCTCTCTGTCCTTCATTCTTTTTGACCACGGGAGAATCCAACCTATTGGAACACATTGGACTTCCTTCATCCTAGGCAAGGAGTTGGATTGTATTAGCGGTTGCGGGTAGGATATGACATCAGGGAGGCTAAAATGGTAAGCCTGTTATTGCACAGTAAACATTAATGAGTTATCTTTTTAATCTTTCTTCCCCTGACACTCCCTAAAGTGACTGAGTCTTCCTGTTTTCTTCCCCAGGCTTCATTCAATCCACAAGTGGGGCTAGATCAAAAAGGGGCAGTGGTTCTTTGATAGTCCCTTAGTGCTTAATGATACACCACCTTACACTGCTCCTAATTGTTTAGTGTGTATATCTTATCTGCCTAGTAAGAGTGTAAGCATTGAGACTTTAAAATTCTCCCATGGCAACTATCATAGTACTAAATGCATATAGCATAATAGACGCTTAATAAATAGTTGTGGCCTTGAGAAAACTGTGGCAATACAATTGATCTTAGAAATCAAGCCCAACCACTACATTTATAATCGAAAAACCTGAAGTACACAACGGTTAAGTGGCCAAGCACACACACACAATTGGTGGAAAATGTGTGTGGCCAAGCACACACACACAATTGGTGGAAAATGAAATGAGTTCAGACAAGCTCAGGTCCATCATCTGATCTGTAGGAATGAAGAAGAGACTGAATTAAGAACAACTGGCATATTTTCTAAGAGGCATTTTGGGTATGGAGAAACGAAGGCACAGAATAAAACTTCAAGCATAAGCTAAAACATATCTAGAATCACTTACACTTTCTTTGGGAACTTTCCCTCTGCAAGGTCCCTATTTGACACCTTTCCAATTTCTGCTGTTGACAAACATGAGGTCCTTAGCACCAAACAGCATGGAGTAAATACAGGCCATTCTTCAAGAGTCATGGAAGGTGAGAGAAGGAAAACCCAGAGAATTAGACATTTCACTGATATGAAGAAACAAATAATTCTACTCAGGAGTGACCAGAGAAAGCCATAAAGGAAGAACAGGAGAAGTTTTGGGTGGAAGGGGAAAAAGGTTTCTATGTCCTGGCACTGAAAAAAGCAGTCTTGAAGCACCACGGTGTGTTCTAAGAACTACCTGAAGTCTGGTGTGGCTAAAGGCTGGGTGAGAAAAATGGGAAGGTACGGAATGAGAATGGGGTGGAAGTGTTAGGAGGCCAGATGGTGAGAAACCTTTCAGCTCTGAATAGGAGAGTGGAGTAATCCCACTGGTGGAAGATTGTGCTGTCACTGATCAGGACAGGCTGGATGGGGGTGAGGCTGAAGGAAGGGAGAGCTCTTAGGAGATTATGTAACAACGGGCAATGATTCTTTCCAACCTTCCTTCCTTTTCCCTACAAACAAACAAACAAGCAAACAAACAAAATAAGGAGGAAAAACACAATGGAAAGCAATAGTAGATTAACTAAACCTTCTCTTTTTGGGCTAAACTAAGTTTAATATTCATGTCCATACAACTACAAGAAGCTATCTGAGGAAGTTTCCTTTATGAAGCCTCCCTTAGTCATTCATTTATGCTTTACTAAATACCTATTATAATTATTCATTTATTAATTCTAGGGCCGATCTTGTGATAAATTGAATGTTTCTCTAAGTCAAACGTCAAGCTCCCTAAATTAAGGCTGATTCTATTACTATTTCACTCTCAAATTCTAAAAGCAGTTGATTTGAATTTCCCATATAATGCAGTCTAGTGTTTGGGCAACTGGAAGTTTTCAGAGAACTGTTGTTGCTTGAGACCCAGGACAATTAACACTACAACCTCCCTCTCAGAGGATGGTCATTAGTTAAAAGTGACTCTGCCAGCAAGCAATACAATTTAGCAATTTCAGCTTCCACAAAAGGATTGGTCACATTAATTAAAAATCATCACCTATATGACATAATGAAGTATTTTGTGTGTGTTAAGGCACCATTATAAACCCATATTAGAAAACTAGACAACCAGCCTAAGCGTTTAGAGGTCAGTTGGGTTCTGTATGCTGGGACACCTTTATTCCCTTCTTTTTCTGAAATCATTTGGCCATTTTTGTGCTTTGGATTCCTAGTTAAGTATGTGCTTTTTAAGGATGTATGATTTAAACTGGCTTCAAATTCAGGGTCACAAATTTTCAGTCTTTTACAATAAAGGCAAAGGGCAAAATCAACCAATATTATCAGTTATAGTTTAGTATTGAACTAATCTAGACAGTCACATGCTTTCAAAACCATGTTCTTAAATGGATTTTAATTTATCACTGGTCAAAGATCCTGAAGCACTTTTGTTTTAATCAGTCTACTTCCCTCTTTTCTTTCTTGATTCCTTGCTTGCTTATTGTTTCAATCTGTAAGCATATACTGGGCACCTACTATAAGCAAAGCTCTCTATTAGATGTTAAGAATTTAAGAAAAATAGAATGTAGGCCCTGCTTTCAGGGAGTTCACAGTCTAGCAGAGGAGACAAAAGTAAATAAGACACGGGGTAATTGTTTTATAATAGAGATATAAGTAGGCCACAGAAACCAGAAAGGACTTGGTGTTTACACCAGGTCTATACCAACACAGAATTGATTAACAAGAATTTGAAAAAAATACACAAACACCTTTATGAATAATGCACTGAAAAACAGACCATGGATCCAAGAGATGTACGTGAGCAGAGTACTTTAGGGAGGGCTGGGCAGCTAGGGAAGTGGCAGAATCAAACACTGTACAAGGATTCCTTTACTTTCCATCATTTCTCTGATATGGTTTCCCTGGAGAGAAAAGGAAGTAGCAAAAAGGGGGTATGGAGAAATTGTTCAGATATTTACAGAGGAACCAATGTTTTTTTCTGGTTAAAAAAAAAAAATGATGACATGGGAACTAAGATCCCACAAGCCATGTGGTGAGGCCAAAAAAAAAAAAGACAGTAAGAAAGTTACATTTGTGTTGAAACATCAAAAAGTATCAATTAACAAGAGTAATGATAAAAAACTAAACAAGGAAATCATAAACCCACTGTTGAATTAATTTGTTAAAACTTGGATATTTCTAAAAGAGGGAGAGATGGCAGTATTATGAATGATTTGTACTTAGACTATTAATGTATTTTCTTTTGTAGTTGGACAAAGTCGTGGAAAAACATAAAGAATCTCACAGACGAATCCTGGAACAGCTTTTAATGGTAGAAAAATCTCACAGGCAAACCATATTAGAGTTGGAGGAAGAAAAGAGAAAACATAAAGAATACATGGAGAAGAGTGATGAATTCATAAGCTTGCTAGAACAGGAACGTGAAAGGTAAGGCTACTTTGGACAAGACAGTGACCTATTCTACAAATTCTTACTAACCTCTCACTATGCGCTGGGCATTATACCAAGGGATACAGGGATACAAGGTAAATATGACAACCTCTGGTCTCAAAAATCTCATGGCCAAGAGTGAGGAAAAGGATATGTTTAAAAACAATATCAATACAATGCAAGAATAACCGGGTGTGACAGGACTATGGAAACATAAGTGCTGGGCAACTGATTCTTCAAGGGAGTGCCCTGTGAAAGCTGCAGAGAGGAGGTAACGGGTCTAGTCCCTGTGCAAACAAGAATGGAGACCACATACAAGGCAGGGGCAGGAATAAGTGCCACAGCATAGAGGTAAGAGAAGAGTATGGGTACTGAGGGAACTAAAGCTTTCCACATGGCTACAGCACAGGGTGTGAGAAAAGGAAAGGCTAGACACGAGCAGCTGGATTTTATACTGTTGGCAAGAAGGAGCAAATGACAAATTATGAGGAGAATGCGTTATCAGGGATGCTTTCTTAAGGAGCCATTAAGGAAAGACGGAAGAAAGACGGGGCAGGTACGTGTTCCAATGGCTATAGGGTTAGGGAGGATGGGGCATAATAAGAATTATTTATGACGTACAGTCAATATGAATTAGTGACTAATGTGACTAGAGAGCAGAGCAAGGAAAACAGGAAGTTATACTCCTAGTTCTTCACCAAGGTACAGAAAGCAGGAATGGGGCACAGCTTTTTGTTGTTGCAGGATTTCTGGTTGGGGAGATAGTTCAAAAGATGGAGGGGGTCCTGTTTTAGACAAGTTGAGCATGAAGTACCTGGTGTATTCCACTGTTCAGTGGGGAGAAGGATGTGTCTAAACAGACAACCCACCATTAGAAATATAGGTCTGGAAAAGGCTGGGCTGGTGATGTGTATTTGTAGCCAGTGATAGCTGAAGTTATGGGTGTTGGTGTGGTGAGGGGAGAGAATTTTGAGATGGGAACTCTAGAAAACAACACAACATCCCATCAAATTAGGGTTTTCCTCCAGAAAAATGGGTCAAGAAAGGAAGCTGAGAAGGAATGAAGAATGGTGGAGGATTAGAACAACTAGAAGAGAAAGCAAGGAACCAAGCAAGGGAAGACTTTCAAGAAAGAGTGAGCAAACAGCACCAGATAATACAGAAAAGGATGACCAAATGTCCCAAGATGGCAACAAGGAAGATACTGAAGAACTTAATGAGCCCTTTCAATAAAACAGTGAAGGCAGAAGCCAAATTGCAATACTTTGAAGAATAAATAAGAAATGAGAACATAGAAGCTTAAAATGTGAACTAGTATTTAGAGAAGCTTGGCTACAAAAAGGGAGAAAATGGTTGGTAAACATTTTATAACCGTATGGAAAGCAGGTTATTTTGCTCAACTTTGACCCTCTGTTCTGAATTACCTTAGAAAGTATGAACATCCATATTAAATTGAAAGAACAATGACTCCTCTCTATTAATACTGCAAAGATAGAAAATAACCAATCTCAGTAATGTCAAATTTTTACTGGACCTTCATGTCACTTTTGTTATTCCATGTATACTTCTCTTATGAGTTACAGAGCTAATGATGCTAGATTCTAACAATCACAGAAAAATACAGAAAAAAAAGTTACTGTGAGTTCCCTTTTCTAAAATACTAGTAGCCTCAACTGTTTTATTTGACTACTTACAATTCATATTTTAACTAGGTAATCAAAGTTACATAATAGCTACGCTAATGGCAAACTTTCATTTCTTTTCAGTGCACTTCATGGTAGTCGTCAGAGCACTAGAGATTCAATGGCTCTCACATCCAGTTTCTTTTTCTACATTCATCAGGGGTTTGTTTTTTACTCGTTACATAGAGAGGGGGTCTTGTTACCTTGCCTCTCATGAACCTGAAATATCTTCAGGGCAGATTAAAGGAGCAAAAGAAGTCTGGCACCAAGGGAAGATCTGGCTCAGACCTTACACTATAGGATTTGTTATTCAATGAGACAACGTCATATTAAATATTATTTCGAACCCTTGTGATTTGGCACCTGTGGCCTCATTTGGCCTCCAAAACTTATTTGGCACTAACTTGTTGAACACGGACACTTCCTTTCATCTCTCATTATTATGAACATTTATTGACCATCGTCAGAGTGCTGCCTGCCATAGAACAAAGAGGTACTGGAGGTCCCTGCCCCGGGGGCTTAACCACGTTAATGGAGAAGGCAAAAGGATACAGATTTAGGGTGGAAATGTGAAAGGCTGTTGGTGGTATAGTTCTAATGTTCACCATTGTCTCTCTACTATCTTCTGAAGGAAGGCTGAGGAGGGCTATCCAGAAGTAACACTGTAAAGCTGGTGGGCAGATGGTGAAGATTATTTAAATCAAGAGAGCAAAGAGGAACAACACTGAGAAATGAGGACAAAAGAGCACTAGGAACAAAGGCCACGGGCTAGAGGAAAAGGAAAATAGTGGGACGAATGTAAATTGTACACCAAGGAATCAGTATATTAAGAACGGTATTTCTACATGTATCAAAGTAGTTTAAGAGGGAGAATTTAAAAGATCACATTTTTTAGCCATATAGGATGCAAAGGTTTTTTGTCTTGAAGAATAATGAAAGTAAACAAACCATTACCAAAAAATAGGAAAAAATGACTGAAGTGATTCTCAATCCCTGTTTAGCCACTCCAGAAGATATGGGAATATTCAGCTATTTCTGTTTGCCCAGGAACAGCTTCCAGATGGAACTCTTTGGGTGTGAGAATGCTAAGGCTCTTCTTGACTCACATGATACACAGACAATTCTCCGGCTCCATCTGTACATCACAATTCCCATATCTTGGCACTGCTGGTGCACTGGCCCTTCCTGGCCCCCCTGCTTGTAGCAGGGAGACTGTGGGCCTCATGAGGCATAACTGACTTCCACTTGCTTTAAGGCCATGTGCATAAAAATACTAAATGAACACCATCTAACAAAGAGGTGGGGGAAACTAATAATTTCAGATAAATATATACAGAGGAGGTGCTTACACAAGAGAGTAAAATACCATTCATGTGTCTCATTCTCTGACAAGAAATGACAGAACACAAACCTAACTTTAGTGAGAGTACTTCCTCTCAAACATGCAGCCACCCTTCACAAAAGCAAGACTAATTTATTCTAAGGAGTCAAAGAATAATGTTTACTTCCTTCCTCAAACAAAGTGATGTAAGCCACTCCCGAATCAGTGACCCTCAGTACAAAGAAAGAAAGAAAGAATATCATAACCCCCATAAACGTGGTTTGAGTAAATATAACTAAAGGACTATCTGATTGAAACTCTGAAAAATACTGTGAAAGTTTAGTGATTGTATTTTTAGTGTTAGATAATATCTACTTGGAAAGAAAATAAAAATTAAGAAATACATGATTGAGATAGTTAATGAGACCTTAGAGGGTGTAATAATGGATTTCAAATTAAGGCTCAATTTCTGTGTTTTCTTCGGAGAATTCATTTTATGTGGAAAACCCTAAAGGAGACTGATGTCACACATTGAGTTTAGGCCAAAATGTTTGCCAAGTGATGTCGCTGTCGTAATCAGTAAACAATTGGCTTTCCCACTGCAGGAGGGTGGGGGCAGGGAACAGCTCAGGAAACCCTGTTCCCAAGCGTGTTAATGCAAAGTTTCCTTCGCTGTAATCTGTGCAGTTTGGTCTGTCCATAAAATAATTATAGCGACATTTCATGACAACCTTCTGTTCACTGACCAGCTCCAATGTGTGGATGTGTGTGTCACTGATGACCTGAATTATGTACTTGGCTGAATTACAAGTGGCGTCTATGTGAAAGGTTTTATACAAAAGCAATGCCAGTAATTTTTGGCCTTTCTGGATGGCTTCACAGGAAAGCCAAAACAAAAATCACTTTTAGTCAGTGCAATTTTGCAAAATTTTCCCATAAGTGAAATGCCAATTTTGTCTGTACTTTCAAAAAAGCTTGCATAATTTTTTTCCTTTTTCAGTTTCAATGGGGGAAAAGGCTGTGAAGGAAAAAAAAAAAAAAAGAGTTTCCTTTTTTTTGAAACCATGCTTTCTTTTTTAGAACACTAAAACAAACCATGTATACGAACCATATATATTACTGCATTTCTGGCCTTGAAACCACTGAAGTGGGAAACAAATATTGGTATGGCAACTCTGTCTAAAAATGACTTCAACTATGTATTTTTTTAAAGCTTGAAATTACTTTTCATAATATCTTGGCCAAGTAGGTTAGCACTGTTAATTCTGGTTTCATAAAGCAGGACTTCAAATGGTAGCTTCTCAAGAGCGACATAGGAAGGAAGGAGTCACAGGCAGAATTAATTTCTTGTTCCTGTCCTAAGCAGGTGTGACTAGATAGAATAGTGGCTCAGGGGGCAGAAGGGTCTTTGCAGGAAAGTCAGCAGGGACCCAGCTTCAAGGGTTGTTGCCTTGACCATACCTTGGACTAAGTCCTTAGTAAAGAACAAAGTGTTTCCCCGTCCCTTTGGCGGAAGCAACTTTATAAAGAAAGATTTCCATCATCAACTCTTTTCTACTACGACAGGCCTGTTTTCTAGATGGGCATCAGGAAAGGTGAGTGAAACACTGAGCTATATTTGACCCTCCTGTTAACTGAGTATATTGGATTACTATCAATGGCTTCTCTCAAAAAACATCAAATCTTCTTTCTAGAGGCTTTGGATACTCCCCTGAAATATAAATATATAAATTTAAATATATAAATGAATAAGTGTATTAATCTATCTAATTTTTTAGTTAGTTTAACTAACTAGTTAGCTATTTAGTGCTGCTTGCCACTCATTCATTCACTAAAACAAAAAACAAAAAAACCCCAAACTAAAAACAAACAAAAAACCCCCCAATTAACTAAATACCTGCTACATGCCAGGTCCTGTGCTAGATCCTAGGTGAAGTAGGTAGATGTGTTCATCACTGACATAAAACTCCAACTCATTTGTGCATGTGTAAAACAGAGACACCACTGTAGACTTTATGATTTGATACTAATGCTGCCAGGGCACTATGAGATCATGATAGGTAGGAAAAAAAGGCACCAGTATGGTACAAAAATATAATACATGAAATACTTATGAAAATAAAACATTCAGGAGAACTCAATAAACACATTAAACTAGAGTACTTTACTAGAGAATTCAATATCTTGCAACTATTGCCATTAGGATTTTCTATTTCTTTGGTCTTAAACCTCAGCTTTTAAGAATATCCCATGAAGCATAACACAGTGGGCATAAGGTTTTTTAAAAATAAACAAACTAAGTCTACTTTTTAAAAATCATATTTGGAAAGCCAGCAGTTTTAAATTTCATGCACACTAAACTATTGTTGTAGAATGCATTGTACTCAAATGCAATCATTTCCTTTCAGTTTTCTGGCAAGGAGTTATATGTATTACATACTCTCAAGGCTATGTCTTGCAAGTTGTGAAATGGATGCCAGATCTCCATTTGACCTTTGTCATTGGTATCCAGTTCTTTGTTAGAACAAAATGGAGACCACCACAAACACATATTTTGATATTATAATTCTACAGAAAATCACAATGTGATCAGCCTAGTGTTCATATACCTCAGACCTAATAGGGTCTGGGTAGGGATGCAGAGCAATTACCTCACAAGGATACCAAAAAACCCATTTAGGACTGTACATCATAACTTAACTTTCAACAGATGTCACAAAACCATACCCTTGTAACTGCACAATTCAGTGGTTTCTATACAAAACCATTTAATTATAGAGGTTAAAATTTGGATAGAGCGATGATGCTATTTTATTGCTGTTCCTTCTCAGAAAGCTGAACTAAACTTTACAAATAATATTGGGTGTGTATGTGTATATACAATGATTAGTGAATTTACTGCTCACAAAAGAATACTACAAATGTTAAAAAGCAGTCTAAAAGGAAACATAACGAGCACAGTGAAGGATGAACTGGGAACTTGGAGATAGGGGACTCTGGTCTGCAGATTGGATCTGCAGCTCGTGTGTAACCCTGGGTAAATTCCATTTCTCCAATCTTGTATGTAAAAAAAAAATAGGACAGGCTTACGTCATTTGTGTGTCTCTTTCAGATCTAAAAATCTGTGATTATGTGATTGTTACGAATAAGCAACTTTTACTTCAAGTCTATGATTCTAACCCACACTATCAAAAGAGGTCAGTGAGAATGACAGCACCTCAACCACCAGCTTCAAATCCAAGTCTGTAGTATTTCCATTCTTAAAGGATATCTAGATTTAGGTACATCCTATTGTTTCTTGAATGTCACATATTCAAATCTGAACTTATCATCTTTGTAAATGCAGGTAAATTTACAACTTTTCTGTTCCTGTTTATTCCACCACAGTGAATCAATCTATCAGATAATCATAAAGAATTATGGAGATCTCTGAATCCTAAATTTAAATCAGAAAAGACCTCGCAATCTAGACCAACCCTCTAATTTTTGAATTGTGAAAAGTGAGGCCCATCAAGACTCAGCTAGAAACCTCCAAATCTTGCTGCTAAACAGCAGCAGAGCCAGACCAGAAGCTAGCTCCCCTGATAACATATTCGGCACTGTTCTCCCCAGAATCATTACTAGGTGCTCAAGCCTTGTGCTTGGTATTGTGGGAAATCCAAAGAAATTTAAGACATAATTACAATTGAAAAGATAAGACCCTCATAAAGTAATCTATAGATGATTCAGGTGTTCATTCTGTGGTACTGACACTGCCGTTGCAACATTATAAAAGGTCAGTCAAGAAGGATATTAAGGACTGTAATTATCCAACAGCCCGCATAGCCCTAGGAGAATGCAGGACATACAGTAAGCCCTGGATAAATATATCTAACTGGCTCATAGCTACTAGCTTAACAGCCCTATAAAACAGGAAGCCAAAGACTGAATGTGGAAAGGCAACCTCAAACTTCTGTTCCATCTGACTATAAAATGTAAAGAGGGAGAAGAGTCATTAAACCATATCAAAATAGAAAACTTTGCCTCATAAATGGAAATCAAGGTGGAACATTAGAATTAAGCTGTATCCTGAATTTGCAACTTGTAGGTAAACTTTCCTGGCAAATGTATATTATTTCTCATGAGAAGATGAAGCCAAATGGCTTTGGCCAGCCATTACAATGGGAGATGCCTGGCACAAATGATGAGTAAATATCACTGCACAGAAAGGCCTTTCCTTGGAAGGGTGTAGGGTATTGGAGCTAAAAGCATAGACCCTGGAGTCAGAACCAACAAGAGTTTGAAGCATGGTCCCATCCTCTCATCTGGTCCTACTAGCTATTTGACCTTGAACGAAGTACTTAGTTTCTGTAAGTCTCAGTTTCACTATCTGTTAAAAAAAATGATATGGATCTCACAAGTTCTTACAATTACTAAATTATATAATGCCTAAAAAAGTGCTAAGTATGGTGTCTGACACTCAGTAAGCATTAGCATCTTTCTTCAAATTTGCCTTTCTTCAAATTAGTTCATTTGTATACTCTGTGCCACACCACCGGGCATTTCTATGGATTGCCAGGAAGGCACCTAACTGGACCCTATGCTGGGTGCTAAGGATGTGATGATGAATAAAAGCTTTCAAGGGACATACCCTTCAGTATGGGGAACAAAGACACAAAAACAAGTGCAATGTTGTGTTACAGATGCAATGACAACTGAGAATACAGAGCAGGCACAAATGAAGGATCATTCTCTAGGCCTGGTTGTATCTTACTTGCTTCAGAGTAGGGGTATTGGCTGAATGTCGTAATGATCTAACACTGTAACACCGAGCTGGACACTATAGTACTCAAAAACTTTTTTTCCCCCTAAACCATGGAGACCTATTTCCCCCTTGGGAAGCATAAACAGAAAGGTTAATGCAATGATATTATGAAAAGCACAGCCTACCACATACTCAAAGTTAAGACTCAACGCAAAATGATGGGTTTTAAGTGCACCAAAAGACTCCACTGTTCCTTGGGCCTGCCAGTGTCACAAGATCCCCACACTAATCACATCTTCTTGCCTAAAGGGATTAAGTGGGTTTTTGATTTGTTTTGTTCACAGTTCCTCTGCAGGGCCAAGAGCATGGAAAAGTATAATAAATATTTGTTGAATAAATGACTAAAATGTAGAAAAAGTTGTTACATTTTAATTTATTATTTTCCATTAATATCTTCTCATAAATTAGCTTCTGGATTAGTTCTTTTCACTTAGCCCAGCTTTGGAGAATAGTATATAAAAGAAGTCAATTTTGATAGGGGAAGCAAAATAAGCTTGAGAGCTTTGGGATTATCCTAGAGAGAGTAGATATAAAACAGGATGGGTCAAGGCACTGGAGGAGAGAATGATCCAAAAATGGATTTTAAAGTTAAAAAACATAAGAAACATTAACCATTTAAAAAGCTAAAAATAACTCTCTCAATTCATACTTTGCATAGTTTTTGTACCCTACATTTTCACTAATAAAAACATCATGAACATTTTCCTAAATCACCAACTACTCCTCAACACCGTAATTTTTAAGTACATGAATGCTACTGTGTCATATAGATGTAATTTATTTAACGAGCTCACTATTGTGGGCATTTAGATTCCTTCTACTTTTTCACTTTTATAAAGTACACTATGATGAATAGCCTCATACTCCAGTTAATTTTTACACCCTCCTGATTGTTGCCTTAGAATAAAGTTTTAGGTGTGGAATTGCTGGGTCAAAAGTTATAAAACTTTTAAGGATTTTGAAAACTGTAGCTAAATTGCCATCTATAAATAGACTATTTATACTATCACTAGTAATGAAGGAGAGTACCCATTTCTTACTTCATAACTTTGCCTGGGACTAAACTTGAATCTGACCTCATTTAAAACATGACGTTAAAAAGTATGTAAAGTGAATGTTCGTAACATGAATCAGACTTTCCCACTGACTTAAGCTTTGGTTTTAGAGATGTGTTACTTCTGACAAAAAAAATTCTAACGTATCACCAAAAACATACTCAAACATAACATTTCCTTGAAAGAATATTTTGCCATTGTCAATATAATTTCAGTATATTTCCTCTTTCAGTATATTTCCTCTTCCCCGACAAATTCAGATGGCTTATCATCACTGATGTTCCAAAACACTGCTTCTGTTGCTCTTTCTCTGAAAGGTTTGAAACCTCCTCTCTGTATAATCCCACACAAGACTTAAGAGTCCAAATTCAGAATCCTGGCTCACCTTTCCCACCACATGACGAATTTGGCAATAGTTCATAATGCTTATAGTACTGGCCTTACAAAGACAAGTTTGATTTGTTTAACACTGTGGAATCCAAAGTTCACTTTGTCAAATTCCCCTTTAATAATCTGGTTGGTTAGGAGTACGTGAGAATTCCATAACAATTTCTCCTATTCAACTCAATTTCTACTCGCCAATTCTCACTTCCTCATGTATCCTCCCTATTTATCATGCATAATACATTATGCCCATAGTATTTTCCCATTTATTTCTATGACTTTCCTGATGACAGCGTGAAATATCTGAGATGCCTGGTGAACAGGTAATTTATATCTTCAGAAGATGTTTCAGAAGAAACATATTTGCAGGATTTATGAGGCTGAGTACGTGTTTTCTTCAAAATAATTAATTTCTACCTCACAGTTTGTCACTTTATATTATGCTTTTTTTTTGTTCTGAGTACATATGACATTCAAGGCATTTCATGCCATAACAAACACTGGAATATATATATATATATATATATACACACACACACACTCACACACACACACATATGTGTGTGTGTATATATATATATATATGTAAAGAAAAAAGTTAGGAAAAAAGAGAATCATGTGTGGCTGTCACAACACTGTTTAGTAAACATTTCCTTCAAAGATATCAGAGAGATCTCAAAATGCAATATTTATCAGTAATGCCCGTTAGTGAGGACCAAATATAAGTGGCAATTAAAAAGACCATTTCCCTGTGGGGCACAACTGTCATTTGCTTTATGTCAAATTACTTCTTACTCTAAACAGATTTGTTGATTAATCAAATTCCAGCTAATAATCTACTCAAGAACACTCCAGCTGTTTTATACACATACTTCCAAACACGATAGCATTAAGCCATTAGGACAGCACTTAGATTAAATGAATGGTCTTTTATGTGTTTATTTGCAGAGACAAAGATGGAGAACCCCCGTGGCTTCTTCATGTAGAAGAATTCAGTGGCTTACTCTCAACATTCCTTTGAAAGATAAGATTTTTATCAATAAACAAAGAGGCACAAAATAACAAAAATGTTGGAAGGGGGAAAAAAATCACTCCTTAATTTTCACCTGTGTTGAAATCTAAGTGAGGCATGCCTCAATAACAAAGCAGAGCAAATCAGATAAAACTTCATCCTGAAAAAAACCTCTGGATGGCAAGAAATGAATTCTCTTCTAGACTGGAAGGGTTTAATCTTGAAACATACCTCCTTGTCTCCTCTGAATAAGCCTGTATTTTTCAAATTGATTTTATTTTGTTTGTTAGGGAACATGTGGGGCAGTCACTCAGTTTCCACTTCCAGTTCCAGAAAGAAGCCTCAGGAATCCAAAGAGGTTTGTAGCTTCGGAACGAACTTTTCTTGTACCATGACTGAACGCTCAGAACTCACCAAAGCATGCAAAGAACCCAAAGAAAGTTGGTTAGCTTCTTTGGACTTCAGATATACCATACAAGGGTGAGAGAGGGAAAAAAGGACAAACATACAATCACAGGCAATTCAGATGAACCCAAATTCCAAAATGTTTCAGAAACAATGTTCAAGTTCTGCTTTTATTAAATGGTGATAGCTAATTCATACTTTCTTGTAGATGGTGTATTTATTAACAATTATTTTCATTTAAAATATATCCAAAACATAAAAGGGCATGTGGCGGGGAGGATGCTGCAGCCTCAAATGCCTTCAGGGGCCAGCAGGGTAAGGTAAATGACAGGAGCAGGCTGGCTGTATACAACAGGGAACGGTGAAGACCTCGAAAACCTGCAAAGCTCAAGCCCATCTGGTTAGCTATCTAAATAATTACTTCAGTATTATCAATAAATAAGAAATAGGCCCTATGACACAGTTGATCCAGAAATGAAGAAGCAAGACTTTAGGAGTCCAGCTCTGAGAACAAGATATGTATGGTGAGGAAAGAGAACCAATGTTCTCTGGAACCTTATAACAGAAGATGTGTACTGAATCAGGAGGATAAGCACTGGGCACCCACACTAGGAAGTACAGGTGAGGTGGACAAGCCTGTTTATCATGGCTTCTTTTCTGCCTTCTCTTTCCCACTCGTGTATAAGCTCCTCAAGAGCTGAGACATGTTGTTTTGTTTATCTCTGTATCCCTAGCCCCTTGAAGAGAGTGCCCAATGGATATTTATAGAATAAATAAGTGTATTACTCTCTCCAAACATAGTCACTAACATGAGTACTATAACTGGTAGCAGCAGCTACGGGGACTTCAAAGGAGCTGTTGGTTTTAGTGGAGACGGCTGCCCAAAGGTCCCCTGCTTTTTTTTTTTTTTTTTAACTTAAGTATACTTGATTTATAATGTTGTGTTAGTTTCTGGTATACAACAAGGTGATTCAGATTTTATATGTGTGTGTGTGTGTGTGTGTGTGTGTGTATAAACACGTATGCATTCTTTTTCAGATTCTTTTCCATTACAGTTTATTATAAGATACTGAGGACAGTTCCCTGTGCTATACAGTATGACCTTGTTGTTTATCCATTTTATATATAGTAATATGTATCTACTAATCCTAAACTCCTAATTTATCCCTCTCCCCCTTCCCCTTTGGTAACTATAAGTTTGTTCTCTGTCTGTGAGTTTGTTTGTTTTGTAAATAAGGTTCCCTGCTTTTTGATGGCAAAAATAAAAATGTGTTATTCTTTGTTACTGCTTCTAAATGTTTTTATACTGACATATATATGTCACACTACTGAATTAATATAAAAACATTAAATTTCGTCAAGTTCTGTGTGTGTGTATATATATATATATATATATGTATATCTCACACATTTGAAAACAAAACAAAATAATAAAATGACAACAAAGGTGCAACCAGCAAAATCAATATTGTGAGAATTCTGTATAACAAACAACTTGCTTTCATTAACGAACAATGTACAGGGGAAATATAGAGGGGAAATTTTAAGCTAAAGGAATTTAAACATTTCCATAAAGTGCAAAGCATGATCTTATTTGAATCTTGATTTGAAGACACTGTAAGAGACAAAAAGAGAGATAGACAGAAAATATGAAAATCAGGGAAATTTGAAAACTGTGATATTTCACAATATGAAAGAATTATTCCTCATGTTTGGGTATGTTAATCGTATTGTGATGTATATTTTAAAACAAAACCTTATCTTTTAGAGATATATTCTGAGAATATTAAAAAATGAAATAATAGGATGTTTGGGATTTGCTTCAAAATAATCCAGATTGGGGAGCATAGTATAGGGAAGGAAAAGTAATTCCCCCTCTACCCTTTTGAGTTCTTCACTAAGACCACTGAAATAAAAGACAGGTTAGAGGCGCCTTCAAGATGGCAGAGGAGTAAGACACGGAGATCACCTTCCTCCCCACAAATACATCAAAATTACATCTACATGTGGAACAACTCCAACAGAACACCTACTGAACACTGGCAGAAGACCTCAGACTTCCAAAGGAGTTTCTTCCCAAGGCAAGAAACTCCCTGAATACCTGGACGTGTGGCTGACAGGGACTTGGTGCTCTGGCCGGGTGTCAGGCCTGAGCCTCTAAGGTGGGAGAGCCAAGTTCAGGACATTGTTCCACCAGAGACCACCCGGCCCCATGTAATATCAAACGGCGAAAGCCCTGCCAGAGATCTCCATCCTAATGCTATGACTCAGCTCCACTCAACAACCAGCAAGCTACAGTGCTGGACACCCTATGCCAAAAAACTAGCAAGACAGGAACACAACCCCACCCATTAGCAGAGAGGCTGCCTCAAATCATAATAAGGTCACAGACACCCCAAAACACAGCACCAGATGCAATGCTGCCCAGCAGAAAGAAAAGATCCAGCCTCATCCACCAAAACACGGCACCAGTCCCTGCCACCAGGAGGCCTATACAACCCACTGAACCAATCTTACCCACTGGGAGCAGACACCAAAAACAATGGGAACTACGAACCTGCAGCCTGAGAAAAGGAGACCCCAAACACAGTAAGTTAAGCAAAATGAGAAGACAGAGAAACACACAGCAGTTGAAGGAGCAAGCTAAAAACCCATCAGACCAAACAAATGAAGAGGGAATAGGCAGTCTACCTGAAAAAGAATTCAGAATAATGATAGTAAAGATGATCCAAAATCTTGGAATGAGAATGGAGAAAATACAAGAAACGTTTAACAAGGACCTAGAAGAACTAAAGAGCAAACAAACAATGATGAACAACACAATAAATGAAATTAAGAATTCTCTAGAAGGAATCAGTAGCAGAAAAACTAAGGCAGAAGAATGGATAAGTGACCTGGAAGACAAAATAGTGGAAATAACTACCACAGAGCAGGATAAAGAAAAAAGAATGAAAAGACTTGAGGACACTCTCAGAGACCTCTGGGACAACATTAAATACACCAAAATTGGAGTTACAGGGGTCCCAGAAGAAGAAGAGAAAAAGAAGGGACTAAAAAAATATTTGAAGAGATTATAGTTGAAAAAATCCCTAATATGGGTAAGGAATAGTCAAGTCCAGGAAGCCCAGAGAGCCCCATACAGGATAAATCCAAGGAGAAACACACCAAGACACATATTAATCAAACTATCCAAAATTAAACACAAAGAAAAACATTTAAAAGCAGCAAGGGAAAAACAACAAATAACATACAAGGGAATCCCCATAAGGTTAACAGCTGACCTTTCAGCAGCAACACTGCAAGCCACAAGGGAGTGGCAGGGAGTGGAAGGAAGTGACATATTTAAAGTGATGAAAGGGAAAAACCTACAACCAAGATTACTCTACCCAGCAAGGATCTCATTCAGATTCGACGGAGAAATTAAAACCTTTACAGACGAGCAAAAGCTAAGAGAACTCAGCACCACCAAACCAGCATTACAACAAATGTTAAAGGAACTTCTCTAGGCAAGAAACACAAGAGAAGGAAAAGACTTACAATAACAAACCCAAAATGATTAAGAAAAGGGTAATAAGAACATACATATCGATAACTACGCTAAATGTAAATGGATTAAATGGTCCAACAAAAAGACACAGACTTGCTGAATGGATACAAAAACAAGACCCGTATATATGCTGTCTACAAGAGACCCACTTCAGACCTAGGGACACATACAGACTGAAAGTAAGGGGATGGAAAAAGATATTCCATGCAAATAGAAATCAGAAGAAAGCTGGAGTAGCAATTCTCATATCAGACTTAATAGACTTTAAAATAAAGACCATTACAAAAGACAAAGAAGGACACTACATAATGATCAAGGGATCAATCCAAGAAGATATAACAATTGTAAATATTTATGCACCAAACCTAACAGCACATCAACACATAAGGCAAATGCTAACAGCCATAAAATGGGAAATCGACAGTAACACAATCATAGTAGGGGACTTTAACACCCCACTTTCACCAATGGACAGATCATCCAAAAAGAAAATAAATAAGGAAACACAAGCTTTAAATGATACATTAAACAAGACGGACGTAATTGATATTTATAGGACATTCCATCCAAAAACAACAGAATACACTTTCTTCTCAAGTGCTCATGTAACATTCTTCAGGATAGATCATATTTTGGGTCAAAAATCAAGCCTTGGTAGATTTAAGAAAATTGAAATCGTATCAAGTATCTTTTCTGACCACAATGCTATGAGACTAGATATCAATTACAGGAAAAAAAATCTGTAAAAAATACAAACACATGGAGGCTAAACAATACACTACTAAATAACCAAGAGATCACTGAAGAAATCAAGAGGAAATCAAAAAATATCTGGAAATGACAATGAAAACACGATGATCCAAAGCCTATGTGATGCAGCAAAAGCAGTTCTAAGAGGGAAGTTTATAGCAATAAAATCCTACCTCAAGAAACAAGAAATATCTCAAATAAACAAACTAACCTTACACCTAAAGCAATTAGAGAAAGAAGAAGAACAACAAAAAAACCCCCAAAGTTAGCAGAAGGAGAGAAATCATAAAGAAATCAAAATTATAAAGATCAGATCAGAAATAAATGAAAAAGAAATGAAGGAAACAGTAGCAAAGATCAATAAATCTAAAAGCTGGTTCTTTGAGAAGATAAACAAAATTGATAAACCATTATCAAACCCTTGCTCATCAAGCAAAAAAGGGAGAAGACTCAAATCAACAGAAGTAGAAATGAAAAAGGGGAAGTAACAAGTGACACTGCAGAAATACAACGGATCATGAGAGATTACTCCAAGCAACTATATGCCAATAAAATGGACAACCTGGAAGAAATGGACAAATTCTTAGAAAAGCACAGCCCTCCAAGATTGAACCAGGAAAAAACAGAAAATATAAGCAGACCAATCACAAGCACTGAAATTGAAACTGTGATTAAATACCTTCCAAAAAACAAAAGCCCAGGACCATATGACTTCACAGGGAAATTCTATCAAACATTTAGAGAAGAGCTAACACTTATCATTCTGAAACTCTTTCATAATTTAGCAGAGCAAGGAATACTCCCAAACTCATTCTCGAGGCCACCATCACCCTGATACCAAAACCAGACAAAGATGTCACATAGAAAGAATACTACAGGCCGATATCACTGATGAACATGGATGCAAATATCCTTAACAAAATACTAGCAAACAGAATCCAACAGCACATTAAAAGGATCATACACCATGATCAAGTGGGGTTTAACCCAGGAATGCAAAGATTCTTCAATATACACAAATCAATCAATGTGATACACCATATTAACAAACTGAAGGAGAAAAACCATATGATCATCTCAATAGATGCAGAAAAAGCTTTCAACAAAATTCAACACTGATTTATGATAAAAAACCCTCCAGAAAGTAGTAATAGAGGGAACATACCTCAACATAATAAAGGCCATATATGACAAACCCACAGCCAACATCATTCTCAATGGTGAAAAAGTGAAACCATTTCCACTAAGATCATGAATGAGACAAGGCTGTCCACTCTCACCACTATTATTCAACATAGTTTTGGAAGTTTTAGCCACAGCAATCAGAGAAGAAAAAGAAATAAACGGAATTCAAATCGTAAAAGAAGAAGTAAAACTGTCACTGTTTGCAGATGATATGACACTATATATAGAGAATCCTAAAGATGCTACCAGGAACTACTAGAGCTAATCAATGGATTTGGTAAAGTAGCTGGATACAAAATTAATGCACAGAAATCTCTTGCATTCTTATACACTAAGGATGAAAAATTTGAAAGAGAAATTAAGGAAACACTCCCATTTACCACTGCAACAAAAAGAATAAAATACCTAGGAATAAACCTTCCTAAGGAGGCAAAAGACCTGTATGCAAAAAACTATAAGACACTGATGAAATAAATTAAAGATGATACAAACAGATGGAGAGATATACCATGTTCTTGGATTGGAAGAATCAATTGTGAAAATGACTATAAAACCCAAAGCACTGTACAGATTCAAAGCAATCCCTATTACCAATGGCATTTTTCACAGAACTAGAACAAAATATTTCACAATTTGTGTGGAAACACAAAAGACCCCAAATAACCAAAGCAATGTTGAGAAAGCAAAATGGAGCTGGAGGAATCGGGCTCCCAGACTTCAGACTATACTACAAAGCTACAGTAATCAAGACAGTATGGTACTGTCACACTGGCACAAAGACAGAAATATAGATCAATGGAACAGGATAGAAAGCCCAGAGATAAACCTACGCACATATTGTCACCTTATTTTTGATAAAAGAGGCAAGAATATATAATTCAGAAAAGATAGCCTCTTCAATAAGTGGTGCTGGGAAAACTGGACAGCTACATGTAAAAGAATGAAATTAGAACACTCCCTATCACCATACACAAAAATAAACTCAAAATGGATTAAAGACCTAAATGTAAGGCCTGATACTATAAAACTCTGAGAGGAAAACATAGGCAGGACACTCTATGGCATAAAGTACAGCAAGATCCTTTTTGACCCACCTCCTAGAGAAGTGGAAATAAAAACAAAAATAAACAAATGGGACCTATGAAACTTAAAAGCTTTTGCACAGCAAAGGAAACCATAAACAAGACAAAAAGACAACCCTCAGAATGGGAGAAAGTATTTGCTAATGAAGCAACTGACAAAGGATTAATCTCCAAAATATACAAGCAGCTCATGCAGCTCAATATCAAAAAAACAAACAACCCAATCCAAAAATAGGCAGAAGACCAAAATAGACATTTCTCCAAAGAAGATATACAGATTGCCAACAAACACATGAAAGGATGCTGAACATCACGAATCATCAGAGAAATGCACATCAAAACTACAATGAGGTATCACCTCACACCAGTCAGAATGGCCATCATCAAAAAATCTACAAACAATAAATGCTGGAGAGGGTGTGGAGAAAAGGAAACCCTCTTGCACTGTTGGTGGGAATGTAAATTGATACAGCCACTGTGGAGAACAGTATGGTCGTTCCTTAAGAAACTAAAAATAGAACTACCATATGACCCAGCAATCCCATTACTGGGCATGTACCCTGAGAAAACCATACTTCAAAAAGAGTCATGTACCACAATGTTCATTCCAGCTCTATTTACAACAGCCAGGACATGGAAGCAACCTAAGTGTCCATCGACAGATGAATGGATAAAGAAGATGTGGCACATATATACAATGGCATATTACTCAGCCATAAAAAGAAACGAAATTGAGTTATTTGTAGTGAGGTGGATGGACCTAGAGACTGTCATACAGAGTGAAGTAAGTCAGAAAGAGAAAAACCAATACCGTATGCTCACACATATATATGGAATCTAAAAAAAAAAAAAAAAGGTTCTGAAGAACCTAGGGGCAGGACAGGAATAAAGACGCAGACACAGAGAATTGACTTGAGGACATGAGCCGGGGAAAGGGTAAACTGGGACGAAGCGAGAGAGTGGCAATGGACATATGTACGCTACCAAATGTAAGACCAATAGCTAGTGGAAAGCAGCCACATAGCACAGGGAGATCAGCTCAGTGCCTTGTGACCACCTAGAGAGGTGGGATAGGGAGGGTGGGAAGGAGACTGCATGAGGGAGGAGATATGGGGATATATGTATATGTATAGCTGATTCACTTTGTTATACAGCGGAAACTAACACACCATTGTAAAGCAATTATACTCCAATAAAGATGTTAAAAAACAACAAAGAAAGACAGGTTAATAAGAGAAAACCAAACAGAAGTTTATTAACATGTATAACTCATGTATATATGGGATATACTCGGGGAAAACCATTAACTCTATGAGATGACTTAAACCACAACCTTAAATACTGATACCATCTTCAACTAAAGACAAAAGAATGAAGAGGAGTGGGGAAGGGGGTAGCCAGTTATGGGAAGTTACCAGGAAAAGCAAGGGTAAGATTGGTAGGCAGATTTAAGTCGGTGCCTTCTCTGCTGATAAGATTCTCTTGTGATTTAGTCATCCTTCTCTTTCTGGTACTGAGAGGGAGACACCCTTACAAATAGAGATTTCCTTCATAAAAGTAAATTTCCCTTAAAAAGAGTAACTCTACTCTTGTTTTCAGAACTTCTCCTGTATCTGCTGATTACCAAAATAATCAGCTCAAAATAATTCTTATGCTAAAGAGACATTTTGGGGTGGCATAGTCTGCTACCCTTCAGTAGGGTGGTACAGAAGAAACAAGACTGGCCAAGAGTTGATAATTATTGAAGCTGTAAGAGGGACCCATAGGGGTTCATTATACTATCATCTCTACTTTTATATGTGTTTGAAATAATTAAAAAACAAGTGAACAAATAATAACACAAGAAAATAGTTAGAAAATTTAAATGAACAGAAAAGTATAAAATGAAAATTAACACCTTCCTTTGACTTTACCTCACTTCCTACTCTCCAAAAGTAAACTGTAGTTAATAGTTTTCTGTATATATTTCTAAAAATTTACTGTAAGCATATACCAGCAATTTGTAAAGGAGAACTTCCTACCTTATATAAAAAAAAGTGGCTGCATATTATTTCGTTTTAGAGATGCAGTTCATTTGGCCATGCTCCATGTATGGGTTTCAGATTGTATTCTGTTTTTGTTGTATTTGCTACTAAACATTGTCCAGTGAATTGACTCTCAGTAACTTCAGATGCATGTTAATTCCAAGTTTCTTTCAGAAACAAGTTACTCATTGGTAACTTTGTGTTTTTTGCATAATGAAGAACTAAAACCCACAAGAAAAGAAGCCTTTGTGTAGGACCCTAAAGACAACACAGAGACTGTAGTGGGGATGGAGGTAGGGGACAGCACTGAGATAACACTTCCAGAGTGAGGTCCACAGACCCCACTCATGTACTTGTTAGCACCTTCCCTGAGAGTCCTTCAGATCTCCTAGCAGGACAGAGCTGTAAAAGCTACAGAAGCAGGGATCTGATGCAATAGCAGCAGCTCTGGCAGTTCAAATGAAATTTGTACTTATCTGCATTAGTCACCTGATGAAGTGAACAAAGTGACCACAGAAGAATCAAAGGTAACAGAATTCTAAAAGCAAAGCCTGCATATACTTTCTTTATGCTGCCCCAAACACAAGGGATGATACTTATTTGGATAGTGCACTGCCATTGAGGGGACTAGGACATGATTCATGAACTCCAAATTGTCCCTAGAAATTTTCTGGGGAATCAGAAATAAAGCAAAATAAGAGATAAAACTATTATGAACCTGTGACCCATTGCCATCTCTGGCCACTTTTTTCTTTCAGAGAAAATGATACAGATAATTTTTTTTCTTTTCTAAACTACTCTAAATTTTACAGTAAGACTATAAATCTCATTTCTTTGTGATTTTAATTCACGTATCCTGGATGACAAAATATTGAGCACTTTCTTTGATGAAATTAATGGTGTTTATAGATCATCCTTTGTGAAATGTGAAGTCTTTAACACGTTTTTTTTTTCTTTATAATTAGGTTGATTGTGTTTTTGGTATTGCATCATAGGAGTTATGCTTTCTTCTGGAAGTTTTATAGTTTTAACTTTATGTTTTGGTCTCAAATAAATTTTTATTTCATGTGAGATAGGGTTTGAGGTTCACATCCTTTTCCTTATGGCCATCTAGTTGTTACTGCAACATTTGTTGATATTTTCCCCATTGAATTGCTTTTAACTCTCCATTTAAAATCAATTAATCATATAAATGTTCATCTATTTCTTTCCATTAAATGGATTTTAAAAAAGAGTATAAATCTCAACAGATAATAGTTTTAATATATGCTAATACAGCTTATAGGTGGAATAAAGTTTCTCTTCAAAATATAAAACTATGATAGATGATATATACATATAAAGTAGCACACAAGATCATCATAAAAACTTAGATCTAGGCACAGATCAAATAAAATCAATGTTTTGCCTTTTAGGAAACATGAACAATCTCAGAACATTTTTACTTTGTAAGTTAAACTAATACAATGATAATAATAGCAGTAACAAATCCTAAGAAATCCACTGAGAAAACTACTAGAACTAATAAGCTCAGCAAGGTTGCAGGATACAAGATAGATCAATATACAAAAATCAATTGTATTTCTACACAGTAGCAGTGAGCAAACCAAAAATGAAATTAAGAAAACAATTCAATTTATGATAGCATCAAAAAGAAATAGATATTTGAGAATAAGTTAAACAAAAGAAGTACAAGATATACTCTGAAAACTACAAAACAATGTTGACAGAAGTTAAAAAAAACCTAAATAAATGGCAAGACATCCCATGTTCATGGATCAAAAGACTTAATATTTTTAAGCTGCAATACTCCCCAAATTGATCTAGAGATTCAGCACAATCCTTATTAAAATCTCAGATGACTTCTTTGCAGAAATTGATATGCTGATCCTAATTCACAAGGAAATTCACAGTGCTCAGAATAACCAAAACAGTCTTGAAAAAGCAGAACAAAGTTGAATGTTTGATACTTCCCAGTTTCAAAACTTGCTACAAAGCTACATTAATCAAGACAGTATGGTACTGGCAAAAGGATGTGGAAATAGATAAATGGGATAGAATTAAGAGTACAGAAATAAATTATCATGTTGCTGGTCAACTGATTTTCACCAAGTGTGCCAAGGCAATTCAATGGGGGGAAGAACAGTCTTTTCAAAAAGTAGTGCTAGGACAATGGAATATTCACAAGCAAAAAGAATAAAGTTGGATCCTATACCTTACACTACATCCAAAATTTAACTCAAAATGGATCAAAGAGCTAACTAAATATAAGGCCTAAAATGATAAACCTGTTAGAAGAAAACAAAGGCATAAATCTTCATGACATTGATTAGGCAATGGTCTCTTATATACGACACCAAAAGCACAAGCAACAAAAAGAAATAAACTTGATAAACATCATCAAAATTAAAAATGTTTCATCATCAAAGGACACCATCAAGAAAGTGAAAAGTCAGCCCACAGAATGATTGAAAATATCTACAAATCCTACATCTGATAAAGGGTTTGTATCCAGAATACATAAAAGTCACTTACAAATCAACAAGATAAAAAATCCAATTAAAAATTGGCACAGGATCTAAAATGACAGTTCTCCAAAGAACATATACAAATGGGTGATAAGCACAGGAAAAGATGCTCAGTATCATTAGCCATCAGGGAAGTGGAAATCAAAACTATGAGATATTACTTTACACCCACTAGAATGACTATAATAAAAAAGACAGATCATAACAAGTGTTAGTGCGGATGTAGGGAAATTGGAACTCTCACACACTGCTGAGTAGGAATGTAAAATGGTGAAGTTGCTCTGGAAAGCAGTCTGTCAGTTCCTCAAACAGTCAAATATAACATTAGCATAAGACCAGCAATTCCATTCCCAGGTATATATCCAAGAGAAAGGAAAACATATGTCCACACAATAACTTATACATGAATGTTCATAGCAGTATTATTCAAAATAGCCAAAACAGAAACAACTCAAATGTCCATCAACTGATGAATGATCAACAAAACTGTGGTATATCCATGCAATGGACTACTATTTGGCAATAAAAAGAAACCCTGTGTCCGTTAGTGGTCATTCTCCATTTACCCTCTCTGCCCCCTGGAAACCATTAATCTGCTTTCTGTCTCTATGGATTGCCTATTCTGGACATTTCATAAAAATGGAATCATACAATATGTAGCCTTTTGTATCTGACTTTTTTCACTTAGCATAATGTTTTCAAGGTTCACCCATGTTGTAACACCTATCAGCACTTCATTCTTTTTTATGGCTCAACAAAACTGAAAGGGTCCATATGGATAAAACTTGACTGATCTAAATGATCAATATGATAGTTACAAAACTATTAATGATAATGGATATTTCTCACGAGATATAGGTTAGCTATTTTCTTAAAATTTTACAAGGAAGACCTTTTAATGCCAGATCACACTCATGAACCAAAGGGCAAAGACTTGAAAATAAGCTAATGGGGATATCCCAAAGGGAAGTGACCAATGGCAAATGATTATTTGCTGGGGAAAAAAAAAGGATAAAGCATTTTTGTTTAATATGGAAGAAAAATAAAAGAGGGACAATGAGGATATTTATCATCCATCCATTCATTCATTTGACATTCATTTAACCTAACACTAAGAATGGAACTAGGAACTAGGGAAAAGATAAAGAATAAGATATGGATGCTGTCTTTGAGGCCGCAGTAGAAAACATAAGTAGGATGAGGTAATTAATTGTGGGCTGCAATGGAAACATGTATAGAGTGCTCAGGGATCCCATCTGAGGGATGGATTACTTAGTTCTGCATGGAGGGAATGGGAAAGCATACCAGCAGGGAGCAGTTAGCTTAAAGGCTATGTGGATTCTTATCAGGCAAAGAGGAGAAATGGTATTCCAGGCAGAAAACCACACCCACAGGTACAAAGGACTGAAGAAGAGGAGTTTGTGGAATTAACTCTGCTGAAGATGAGTAGCTTAGGACCAGGGTATACAGACCCTATGTGCCATTACCCTAGAATTCCCCTTTATCCTGAGCCTAAAAGAAATCAGTCATGCAGAAAAATCTCAACCTGCCATGGGTGATTAGTCAGAGAAGCTATGACATACACAAAGCACTGTGTTAGGTGTGTTCAGAGTGAAATTTGGAAAGAACATATGTAATAACAATATTAACACCACCCAGAAAACTACTATAAACAAAACACCAAAGAGCGCAAGGCTCTTCAGAAATGGATTCCATGTTACCCACTGCTGTACAACTTCCTGATAAAGACTTAACAACAAAATGGATTTGGAGAAGTACATGCTCATTTGGCTACATTAAATGGAAAAATAAATCTCATTCCCACCTAAATCCCAAAAAGGAGATGTGGGTGTGTAATATGCTACCTAATCCCTTTTGCCTGGCCTAAAATTGGCTAATTACAGCAACATGTGAATAAACGGCACAAAGATATAACTAACTGGAACAGAGAAAGGAACAAGGGTGTCTATTTATTTTGACTGTACCCTGAGCTCTGCTAAGAAGACATTCCAATCTCCATCTCTTCATCCTTGAAAAGAGCTATTTAGCTAACCTTACTTAGAGGATATCACTGTCTTTGGCCATCTTTTGAGTTTGGTCCCAACTTTCTTCAGCAAATTTGATAAAAAAAAAAAATTAACTTGAGTTCTGGGCTGATGTTTCCATCTGCAAAATGGGCAGAAATAGCCTTCCTACCTACTACTTTCCTTGCACAAGGGCTAATGAAGAAAAATATGGGCAACTATTTGGGCAAAGAATTTGAGATCTATGGATCAAAAGTGAAATATAAACCAAGTGAAGTGTTTATTTACATATGGGGATATTTTGAATTACAAAGCATTACTCTTTATCAATCCAAGGGCTAACTACTACTATTTCCCAGATAACCTTTAAAAATTACTTCCTTTAGAAACCATAACCAAAATGAAAAGACAACCCACAGCATGGGAGAAAATATTTGCAAATGAAGCAACTGACAAGGGATTAATTCCCAAAATATACAAATAGCTCATGCAGCTCAATATCAAAAAAAACAAATAACCCAATCAAAAAAATGGGTGGAAGATCTAAATAGACATTTCTCCAAAGAAGACAGATGGCCAAAAAGCACATGAAAAATGCTCAACATTGCTAGTTATTAGAGAAATGCAAATCAAAACTACAATGAAGTATCACCTCACACTGGTCAGAATGGTCATCATCAAAAACTCTACAAACAATAAATGCTGGAGAGGGTGTGGAGAAAAGGGAACCTTCCTACACTGCTGGTGGAAATGTAAATTGGTATAGCCACTATGGAGAACAGTTATGGAGGTTCCTTAAAAAAATAAAAATAGAATTAACATATGAATATGGGGATATATGTATACATATAACTGATTCACTTTGTTGTATAGCAGAAGCTAACACAACATTGTAAAGCAGTTTTACTCCAATAAAGACATAAAAAAATAAAAGAACTTTTTTAAAATGAGAAAAAAAAAAAGAATTACCATATGACCCAGCAATCCCACTACTGGACATATACCCAGAGAAAACCATAATTTGAAAAGATATATTCACCCCAATGTTCATTGCAGCACTATTTACAATAGCCAGGACATGGAAGCAACCTAAACGTCCATCAACAGAGGAATGCATAGAGAAGATGTGGTACATATATACAATGGAATATTACTCAGCCATAAAAGAGAACGAAATAATGCCATTTGCAGCAACGTGGATGGACCTACAGATTATCATACTAAGTAAGTCAGACAGAGAAAGACAAGTATCATATGATACCACTTATATGTGGAATCTAAAAAGATGATACAGGGCTTCCCTGGTGGCGCGGTGGTTGAGGGTCCGCCTGCCGATGCAGGGGACACGGGTTCGTGCCCAGGTCCGGGAGGATCCCACATGCCGCGGAGCGGCTGGGCCCGTGAGCCATAGCCGCTGAGCCTGTGCGTCCGGAGCCTGTGCTCCGCAATGGGAGAGGCCACAACAGTGAGAGGCCCACGTACCACAAAAAAAAAAAAAAAACAAAAAAAGAGGTTAAAAAGATGATACAAATGAACTTATTTACAAACAGACTCACAGACTTCAAAAACAAACTTATGGTTACCAAAGAGGAGAGGTGGGGGAGAGGGATAAATTAGGAGGTTGGGATTAACATATATACACTACTATATATAAAATGTATAATCAACAGGGACCTATTATATAGCACAGGGAACTCTACTCAGTATTCTGTAATAACCTATATGGGAAAGGAATCTGAAAAAGAATGGATGTTTGTATATGTATAGCTGAACCACTTGGCTGTACACCTGAAACTAACACACTGTAAATAAACTATACCCCAATATAAAATAGAAATTAAATTTAAAGAATTACTTCCTTTAAGAGTGGTAAAGAGGTACTGGATACGGTAGTATGCCTATGCCACCTCACCTAGCACCTAACAACTGTAAAGACATGTATTTGTTTATTTTGAAAGCTCTTAGTGATAGGAAGATTTATTAGAGAAATGAAACACTTGACCTCTAAAAGCTCAAAGAACTCTGTTTTTGTTGCATTAGTTTCGCCAGGAGAATTCTGAATGTGTTTGCATTCTATCAGTTGACAGTGTGAGTCAGCCTGTCCCAAACCGGTTTTCTAACCAGAAAATTGAGAAGTTTGATGACACATTTAGGTAAACATGCTCATTGGATGAAGTTATTTAAAATATTATGGCCTTTTAAATCCTCTCTAAGCCTCTGAAATCCATATAGGTTTTTAGACAAGATTTAAGTTCATATGAGTCAAAGAGTAGAAATTACATATAAACCAACTCTATTAAGAATTCAATGGATTCTGGATAACTAAGAATGTCTAATGCTTGAAAGAGCAATGAAGATAATTTGACCCCAAAATGAAGCCTTTAACTGTTAACTAATCAACCTTATTTCTAGTTAAAATTTCAGCTCTAAATACAGGTTTTACCCCAAGAACTGAAATTTCTCATCTGTTCTGGTCAGATGACAACAGCTCTTTGTTGACAGTGATAAATGAACTCTGACTGTGAAAGGTTTACTAAAGTGAGAGTTGTAGACCATGACTCTCATCACCTACTCTCCATGTAATCTGAGGATTCAATAGGCAGTTGAATGCAAATGGAACCAAAATGTGGCAAAATATAAGTCAAAGTTATCTAAATTAACTAGAACTGATAGCAACAGTGTTATTATAAGAGTTAACTAAAATTTTCAGTGTGATGGACTTTTTAATCCACAGAGATCAAAGGCATATAACACATGAGCCACGTGTAGAAAGCGCAGACCATAAACCTATACAGGGATTTTTTTTTTTTTTTTTACTGTGTGGAGGGTTGGTGCCCCTAATGCTGTATTATTCAAGGGTCAACAGTATATTCCTCTTCTGACATCCTATTTTTAGCCATAATATTACTTCTTCATGCAAAGAAGACTCTTCAGGTGAATCCACCCATTCTCTTGTTCTGGAGAGTTTCTGCTTTACCTAAAAAGAAATCTTGCTTCTGCCATGAAAGAGTGTTTCTGCTCCAACATTTAACTTCTCATTATTCACTGTTACCCTAGGGAGTAAATTCATAACAAATAACTAAGGTACAAGGGAGTGGCTCTACAACCTTTTGATGCTGTGATTCTCACTACTCCTAGTCCTTCCCTCCTGCTCCAAGGGTTCCTCCATTGATATACGAAACACACACACACATACCCCAGAACACTTTATCTTGAAGGCAGCACCACCAAACCCTAGGTCAGATTACCTCTGCTCCATTCTCTGATGTTGGGCCAGATAGAGAATTTTATAAACAGAGACCAGAATTTGAAACAGGTGGCCCTCTGCATTTCTTTCACTGACAGCATCAACTTCGAGCTCCTAAATTTTGACACAGTAACTATCTACTTGTGTAAGAAATGCTTCAACAGAACATTCAGTTCTTAAACATTCCAGGAAATCATTTCTTTGTAATACCCCCTTACACACACACACACACACACACACACACACACACACACACGCAGTAATAGTCCCTCAATAATTAAAAAAAAATCACAGAATAGAAAATTGGTAAATTATTCATGAAGAGGAACTGGGGTCAGAGTGATCCACATAGACCTTTAATTAAATGCCTGAAACTAAGAACTCCATTAAGAGAAAGACCACACACATCCAGATACAACATGAATCCTTTTTTCTGTAGAGACAGTAGATTCTACTTTGTACATTCTATACAAAAACAATACAAAGAAAAATTCTTTATAAACAACTTGATAATTAGTGATAATATTAATAGTAACAATAGTTGTATTTTACTGAATGTTTACCATCACTGTGCCAAGCATATGAGATGAATTATCTCATATAATCCTCATAACAATCTTTTAAAGTAGATACTGCTATTGTCCACATAATATTCAGATAATCAAAGTGAAGCTTAAGGACATTACATAACTTTCCAAAAGTTACAATTGCAAGTAACTGTAGAGAAGAATCAGAACTCAGGTCTCACTGACTCCTGAATCAGAGCTATTAAACTTTCTCTGCCAGTGGCTCCCAAAATTAAGTAAGTGATCATCAGAGTTGCCAGGGGAACTATTTAAAAATACAGATTTCTGGGCCCAAACCCAAATATCCTAAATCAGAATCTCCAACTGGGGCATTTGGAAATAGGAATACAATGACATCTCAAACATGGTTTAAACGTTCTTTTAATATGTCAAGAAAACCCGACTGAAGCTAGTTGTCACATAGTTGTCTATGTCAATTCATCGGCTTTTAAAAGAAAATACCATCTTTTTTACCATGTGAATCTCTTCTTACTATATAGCAGACAGAAAGGTCTTGTTTGCTGAAAGGTCAAATGAGGTCATGGTCACACTATGTCAGCAATTATGATCAGATAGCCAGCTGCACAGGCTATGTTATGGAAGGTGAAAGTGATACAGCACAACAAATCTGCTGATTCAGAACTGCTGAGTCAGGTGATGAAAGGGAAAAACCTACAACCAAGATTACTCTACCCAGCAAGGATCTCATTCAGATTTGACGGAGAAATTAAAACCTTTACAGACGAGCAAAAGTTAAGAGAACTCAGCACCACCAAACCAGCATTACAACAAATGTTAAAGGAACTTCTCTAGGCAAGAAACACAAGAGAAGGAAAAGACTTACAATAACAAACCCAAAACGATTAAGAAAAGGGTAATAAGAACATACATATCGATAACTACACTAAATGTAAATGGATTAAATGGTCCAACAAAAAGACACAGACTTGCTGAATGGATACAAAAACAAGACCCATATATATGCTGTCTACAAGAGACCCACTTCAGACCTAGGGACACATACAGACTGAAAGTAAGGGGATGGAAAAAGATATTCCATGCAAATGGAAATCAAAAGAAAGCTGGAGTAGTAATTCTCATATCAGACTTAATAGACTTTAAAATAAAGACCATTACAAAAGACAAAGAAGGACACTACATAATGATCAAGGGATCAATCCAAGAAGATATAACAATTGTAAATATTTATGCACCAAACCTAACAGCACATCAACACATAAGGCAAATGCTAACAGCCATAAAAGGAGAAATCAACAGTAACACAATCATAGTAGGGGACTTTAACACCCCACTTTCACCCATGGACAGATCATCCAAAATGAAAATAAGGAAACACAAGCTTTAAATGATACATTAAACAAGACGGACGTAATTGATATTTATAGGATATTCCATCCAAAAACAACAGAATACACTTTCTTCTCAAGTGCTCATGCAACATTCTTCAGGATAGATCATATCTTGGGTCACAAATCAGGCCTTGGTAAATTTAAGAAAATTGAAATCATATCAAGTATCTTTTCAGACCACAACGCTATGAGACTAGATATCAATTACAGGAAAACAATCTGTAAAAAATATAAACACATGGAGGCTAAACAATACACTATTAAATAACCAAGAGATCACTGAAGAAATCAAAATATATATAGAAACAAATGACAATGAAAACATGATGACCCAAAATCTATGGGATGCAGCAAAGCAGTTCTAAGAGGGAAGTTTATAGCAATACAATCCTACCTCAAGAAACAACAAACATCTCAAATAAACAACCTAACCTCACACCTAAAGCAATTATAGAAAGAAGAACAAAAAAACCCCAAAGTTAGCAGAAGGAAAGAAATCATGAAGATCAGATCAGAAATAAATGAAAAAGAAGTGAAGAAAACGATACCAAAGATCAATAAAACTAAAAGCTGGTTCTTTGAGAAGATAAACAAAATTGATAAACCATTAGCCAGACTCATCAAGAAAAAAAGGGAGAAGACTCAAGTCAATAAAATTAGAAATGAAAAAGGAGAAGTAACAACTGACACTGCAGAAATACAACGGATCATGAGAGATTACTACAAGCAACTACATGCCAATAAAATGGACAACCTGGAAGAAATGGACAAATTCTTAGAAATGCACAACCTTCTGAGACTGAACCAGGAAGAAATAGAAAATATAAACAGACCAACAACAAGTAATGAAATTGAGACTGTGATTAAAAATCTTCCAACAAACAAAAGCTCAGGACTAGGTGGCTTCACAGGTGAATTCTATCAAACATTTAGAGAAGAGCTAACACCTATCCTTCTCAAAATCTTCCAAAATACAGCAGAGGGAGGAACACTCCCAAATCCATTCTATGAGGCCACCATCACCCTGATACCAAAACCAGACAAAGATGTCACAAAGAAAGAAAACTACAGGCCAATATCACTGATGAACAGGGATGCAAAAATCCTCAACAAAATATAGCAAACAGAATCCAACAGCACATTAAAAGGATCATACACCATGATCAAGTGGGGTTTATCCCCAGAATGCAGGGATTCTTCAATATATGCAAATCAATCAATGTGAAACACCACATTAACAAATTGAAGGATAAAAACCATATGATCATCTCAATAGATGCAGAAAAAGCTCTTGACAAAATTCAGCACCCATTTATGATAAAAACCCTTCAGGAAAGTACGCATAGAGGGAACCTACCTCAACATAATAAAGGCCGTATATGACAAACCCACAGCCAACATCATTCTCAATGGTGAAAAAATGAAACCATTTCCTCTAAGAACAGGAACAAGACAAGGCTGTCCACTCTCACCACTATTATTCAACATAGTTTTGGAAGTTTTAGCCACACAAATCAGAGAAGAAAAAGAAATAAAAGGAATCCAAATTGGAAAAGAAGAAGTAAAGCTGTAACTGTTTGCAGATGACATGACACTATAAACAGAGAATCCTAAAGATGCTACCAGAAAACTACTAGAGCTAATCAATGGATTTGGTAAAGTAGCAGGATACAAAATTAATGCACTGAAATTTCTTGCATTCCTATACACTAAGGATGAAAATTCTGAAAGAGAAATGAAGGAAACACTCCCATTTACCACTGCAACCAAAAGAATAAAATACCTAGGAATAAACTTTCCCAAGGAGGCAAAAGACCTGTACGCAGAAAACTATAAGACACTGACGAAAGAAATTAAAGATGATACAAACAGATGGAGACACATACTATGTTCTTGGATTGGAAGAATCAACAGTGTGAAAATGACTCTACTACCCAAAGCAATCTACAGATTCAATACAATCCCTATCAAACTACCAATGGCATTTTTCACAGAACTAGAACAGAAAATTTCACAATTTGTATGGAAACACAAAAGACCTCCAATAGCCAAAGCAATCTTGAGAAAGAAAAATGGAGCTGGAGGAATCAGGCTCCTGGACTTCAGACTATACTACAAAGCTACTACAGTAATCAAGACGATATGGTACAGGCACAAAAACAGAAATATAGATCAATGGAACAGGATAGGAAGCCCAGAGACAAACCTACGCATATTTTGTCACCTTATTTTTGATAAAGGGGGCAAGAATACATAATTCAGAAAAGATAGCCTGTTCAATAAGTGTTTCTGGGAAAACTGGACAGCTACATGTAAAAGAATGAAATTAGAACACTCCCTACTACCATACACAAAAATAAACTCAAAATGGATTAAAGACCTAAATGCAAGGCCTGATACTATAAAACTCTGAGAGGAAAACATAGGCAGGACACTCTATGGCATAAAGTACAGCAAGATCCTTTTTGACCCACCTCCTAGAGAAATGGAAATAAAAACAAAAATAAACAAATGGGACCTAATGAAACTGCAAAGCTTTTGCACAGCAAAGGAAACTATAAACAAGACCAAAAGACAACCCTCAGAATGGGAGAAAATACTTGCAAATGAAGCAACTGACAAAGGATTAATCTCCAAAATTTATAAGCAGCTCATGCAGCTCAATAACAAAAAACAAACAACCCAATCCAAAAATTGGCAGAAGATATAAATAGACATTTCTCCAAAGAAGATATACAGACTGCCAACAAACACATGAAAGAATGCTCAACATCATTAAACATTAGAGAAATGCAAATCAAAACTACAATGAAATATCATCTCACACCAGTTAGAATGGCAATCATCAAAAAATCTAGAAACAATAAATGCTGGAGAGGGTGTGGAGTAAAGGGAACATTCTTGCACTGCTGGTGGGAATGTGAATTGGTACAGCCACTATGGAGAACAGTATGGAGGTTCCTTAAAAAACTACAAATAGAATTACCATATGACCCAGCAATCCCAGTACTGGGCATACACCCTGAGAAAACCATAATTCAAAGAGTCATGTACCAAAATGTTCATTGCAATTCTATTTACAATAGCCGGAGATGGAAACAACCTAACTGTCCATCATCAGATGAATGGATAAAGAAGATGTGGCACATATATACAATGGAATATTACTCAGCCATAAAAAGAAACGAAATTGAGCTATTTGTAATGAGGTGGATAGACCTAGAGTCTGTCATACAGAGTGAAGTAAGTCAGAAAGAAAAAGATGAATACCGTATGCTAACACATATATATGGAATTTAAGAAAAAAAATGTCACGAAGAACCTAGGGGTAAGACAGGAATAAAGACACAGACCTACTAGAGAATGGACTTGAGGATATGGGGAGGGGGAAGGGTAAGCTGTGACAAAGCGAGAGAGAGGCATGGACATATATACACTACCAAACGTAAAGTAGGTAGCTAGTGGGAAGCAGCCGCATAGCACAGGGAGATCGGCTCGGTGCTCTGTGACCACCTGGAGGGGTGGGATAGGGAGGGTGGGAGGGAGGGAGACGCAAGAAGGAAGAGATATGGGAACATATGTATATGTATAACTGATTCACTTTGTTATAAAGCAGAAACTAGCACACCATTGTAAAGCAATTATACACCAATAAAGACGTAAAAAAAAACATAAAAGAAAAAAACCCGAAATATACAAGCAGCTCATGCAGCTCAGTATCAAAAAACAAACAACCCAATCCAAAAATAGGCAGAAGACCTACATAGACTTTCTCCAAAGAAGATACACAGATTGCCAACAAACACATGAAAGGATGCTGAACATCACGAATCATCAGAGAAATGCAAATCAAAACTACAATGAGGTATCATCTCACACCAGTCAGAATGGCCATCATCAAAACATCTACAAACAATAAATGCTGGAGAGGGTGTGGAGAAAAGGGAACCCTCTTGCACTGTTGGTGGGAATGGAAATTGATAGAGCCAGTATGGAGAACAGTATGGAGGCTCCTTAAGGAACTAAAAATAGAGCTACCATATGACCCAGCAATCCCACTACTGGGCATATATCCTGAGAAAACCATAATTCAAAAAGAGTCATGTACCACAATGTTCATTCCAGCTCTATTTACAATAGCCAGGACATGGAAGCAACCTAAGTGTCCATCAACAGATGAATGGATAAAGAAGATATGGCACATATATACAATGGCATATCACTCAGCCATAAAAAGAAACGAAATTGAGTTATTTGTAGTGAGGTGGATGGACCTAGGGACTGTCATACAGACTGAAGTAAGTCAGAAAAAAAAAAAAACCAATACCGTATGCTCACACATATATATGGAATCTAAAAAAAAAAAAAGGTTCTGAAGACCCTAGGGGCAGGACAGGAATAAAGACGCAGACATAGAGAATGGACCTGAGGACATGGGGAGGGAAGGGTAAGCTGCGACGAATTGAGAGAGTGGCATGGACATATGTACACTACTAAACGTAAAATAGATAGCTCGTCTGAAGCAGCCGCGTAGCACAGGGAGATCAGCTCGGTGCTCTGTGTCCACCTAGAGGGGTGGGATAGGGAGGGTGGGAGGGAGACACAAGAGGGAAGAGATATGGGGATTTATGTATGTATATGTATGGCTGATTCTCTTTGTTATAAAGCAGAAACTAACACACCATGGTAGAGCAATTATACTCCAATAAAGATGTTAAAAAAGAAAAAAAAAAAGAACTGCTGATTCAGAACCTCACCAAAGAAAAGGCACAGAACCAATGTGGAGAGAGAGCTTAAATTTCCAGCAAAGCTACACTCATTACATGAGCAGATCAACATTTCTTAATATTAAATATACAGTTTTAATTAGCTCCTGAAAAATTCACTTTTTGTCTAGTTTATTTATTCATTTATTTCAAAATACTTATTGAGCGCCTACCATGTGCAAGGCACCAGACCAAAAAAATTACCCTTGCCCTCAGGAGCAGAAAAGCATTCAGGTGGTAGAAAAAGAGGTGAGCACTAATTAGGGGATAGAATTAGGCTTCATGGAAAAAGTAACATTTGAGCTACCTTTATTATTTAAATAACTTGAAATATTATTTAAATAAATGAGCTCTACTCCATGAGATCATTCAGAGTGTTGTGCATAATCAAAGCTGTAACCCTACTATGTCTCTCTTAGAGATGACCATCTCTTCTATTCACATTCCATCAATCCAATCCAAACTCACATAGCCTCTTCTCAATACAGGGAAAGCTAGAAATACTTGGCTGGTCAGCCATATATGCCCAGGAGGAGAAAAAACCAATTGTTGTTTTAAAGATAACTAACAAGTCTGCCACAACCTTAGCACAAACCACTTAACCTCTCTGTGCCTCAGTTTATCTTTATGTTCTTGAAGAGGGTAACAATTTCTTGAAAAGGACATAAGAGCACCAATCATAAAGGATTAATAATTAGACATTATTAAAATGAATAACTTCTGTTAATCAAAATATAACAATAATCAGATGAAAAGGCAAGCCACAGATTGGGAGAAGATACCTGCATATGTATAACCAACAAAAGGCTAACATCCAGAATATATAAAGAACTCCTAAAAATCAATTAAAAAGAAAAAACTGGAAAACCAATAAGAAAAAGGAAAAGACTTAAGGACACTTACTTGGAAATCCAAATAAGCATGTGAAAAGGTAGTTCAACATTATTAATCATCAGAGAAATGCAAACTAAAACTATAATGATACCACTGCAGCCCTACCAGAGGCTAAAATTAAAAGGACAACATCAAGTACTGATGAAGAACTGAAGTAACTAGAACTTGTATATATTTCTGGTGGCAATATAAATTCCACTTATATGAAGCTGAATTTTCATTAATATGAGCATTCACTTGCATGAAGATCAAAATAGCAAACTAAACTATGGTAATAGAGGTCAAAATGGTGGTTAGTTCCTGGGAGGAAAGTGGATATCAAGTGGAAGGTGGCACAAAGGAGGTCTGCTGCAGACATGGACATATTCTACATTTTGATCTGGATAGTGTTTAAACAGGTATATAAATATGTAAAAACTCATCAACCTGCACATTTAATATTTGTGCACATTAATAAATATAAATTATACCTCAGTAAAAGAGAAAATGGAAAAACAGTGTTTATAAGTTGTGAAATGAGGTATGCTACACATTCTGAAGATGCAAGAGGTAGAAATGACTAGACTCTACAACTCTTATCAGCCTTGGTGACAAGAAGATTGTTTCTAATAACAATTGGTTCTAATAACAGCAAAACAGAAAGATTGGGAGAGGCAGATGAGTTTGGTTTTGGAATGATGTGCTTGAAAAACTGAGAAGACATCTAGGAGTAACTGCACACATGAGACCAGACAGAACTCAGGCCAGCAGTGGCTAAAGACAGAGAGATTTGGGAGTTCTGGCCCAGAGAGGCAAGTTGAAACAGCAGGCATAGATTAAAATACCTAGGAGGAAGTAGTATAGAAAGCAAAGGGCTAAACTGTCCTAGCAAATGCCGACATTCAGAGGAAAAGAAAAGGTGAATAAGCTATCAAGGAAGGTAGAAAGAAGCAGTCTATGATATAGAAACAGAATTTAAAGAGCCCAGTGTCTTAGAAGCCAAAGGGAGAATTTCAAGGAGTGGGTAGGTGGCTAACTGTATTAACTGGCCTAGAGAAGTAGCAGAGGATGAAGCTTGTTGGACCTGATGATGAAATCTCCAATGACCTCTGAGAAAATAATTTCATCAGAATAGCAGGTGCTGAAACCAGATCTGAAGGAAGCAAAGAGTGTGGTGAGGATGTAGACACATTGAGTGTAGTGATATTCTTTCAAGAAATTCATCAGGGATGGGAAGGGAAAAAAGAAACTGTTCACTTGTAGAAATAGTAAAATTGAAGGAAAAGGGCCAATTGAGACTGAAAGATGATGGAGCCAGAGAGGGACGAGTAGAGAGCCAAGTCCCAAAGAAGACAAGTGAGCATGGGAGGCAAGGAAGAGATAGTCACTACAGACACTGATGGGGAGTTAAAATAAGCATGAATCTCGGGTTGACTGAGAAGCCAGGAGCAGTCATAGAAGAATAGGAAAACAACTGCAAAAGAAACATATGTAAACCTCTAAGCTTCCTAGGTTTGGAATAGGAAGATGTCAAACTAACAAAAATTAATGTTTGGAAGGTTCTTTGACCTCATTTTAATGGAACCACCTATCTTAAAAGAGCATGTTAGGGCTTCCCTGGTGGCGCAGTGGTTGAGAGTCCGCCTGCCGATGCAGGGGAAGCAGGTTCGTGCCCCAGTCCGGGAAGATCCCACATGCCGTGGAGTGGCTGGGCCCGTGAGTCATGGCCGCTGAGCCTGCGTGTCCGGAGCCTGTGCTCCGCAACAGGAGAGGCCACAGCAGTGAGAGGCCCGCATACCGCAAAAAAAAAAAAAAAAAAAAAGAGCATGTTAAAGATATTTTTAAAAGGTCCTATTTTAATTTGGTCATTGAAAAATACCAGTGCCAAAAAATGAAATAAATTTTTACCAGGCAGGTTCTACTATATACTTAAAGTGGTTATAAATACTTGATTGGAAAGCAATGTTTTTCTCTTCCTCCTGAAAGATCTATTCCAAGATTAGGAACAAAAATACCAGCAAATGATGGAAATAACAAAATAAGCATATTCTAATGGTTAAACAATCTGGTCTATGGTCCTTACAGACCTTTCTTTAGAGTGAGAATAAAAACCACACACTTATCATGAAGAGCAACAATAACAAAAACTTTCGTCACACTTACTGCTGCCAGAAATGCAAAGTGCTTCTCTGAAAACTGGGCAACTCAAGCCAGGTAAACAGATTAAAGCCCACTCAGACTCTGAAGTAGGAGCATTTGCTTGGAAAAACAAGATGCATATCTCAATAGTTACTTTTCCTGGCCAAAGATCTTGCTTAACTCAACTAGCTTGGGCTTGTTTCCATTACTTGAAGCCATACTTTTTAAATAACAAATTAAGAGTTTTTCATTTAGGACAAATTAGTACAAGCAAACGAAGCAGCAGGAACAAGAGCTTTATTTCATTATTTCAGCCTGGGAAATAGCTGTGCAGTTCTCTGTGTGAAGCACCTTAGTAAGAACAGAAGCAAATACTTTTTTCGGTCAGGTCACTGATCCAACCCGCCCAGGATCCCTGTCTCTTATGGTAGCTGTCAAGGAAGCCTTGTAGGGGCCTGTGAAGATGCAACCTTAAATGATGAATTACCCTTAATAGCTAATTTGCCAATTTTGGATTTTATCTGTAAGTAACTCTTCTAAACCTACTTCTTTTTTAACCCACCCAACCAATATGGCAAATGCTTTAAAACAAGCACAGGTACACACAAACACACAGTGCTTACTATATGCCAGCTATTGTTTTAAGTGCTTTTCACTTAATCCTTAATCCTCATAACAGCTGTACAAGATAGGTATTATTATTAGCAGCACTTACAGATGAAGAAACTGAAGACTGGGAAGATAAGGTGCCTAAGGACACAGAGTTGGAAATGGGCAAAGGGCTGAACTGAACCCAGCAGTTTGGCCATTTGTCTATATTCTTAACCATGAGGCCATATCGCCTCTAGTGCACTGCTCTTTGAGTAAACCCATTTCCTTCAAGACTCCAATTCTAACAATTCTAGGTATGGGTAAACAAGTGTGTTTGCCCTGCCACACTGCTTATGATTTTATATATTTTATACCCTTTTTTTCTTCCAGTGTTATTGAGATATAATTGACATACAGCACTGTATAAATTTAAGGTGTACAGCATAATGATTTGACTTACATACATTATGAAATGATTATCACAGTAACTTTAGTGAACATCCATCATCTCATACAAATATGACATTAAATAAATAAAAAAAGGTTTTTTCCTTGTAATGAGAACTCAGGATTTACTCTCAACAACTTTCATATATAACATACAGTAGTGTTAATTATATTTACAATGTTGTACATCCTTAGTACTTATTTATCTTAAAACTGAAAGTTTGTACCTTTTGACCACCTTCACCCAATTCCCCCTCCTCCTACCCCCACCTCTGGTAACCACAAATCTGGTCTCTTTTTCTATATAGGTGTGTTTGTTTGTTTTTGAAGTATGACTGACCTAAAACTCTATGTTAGTTCCTGGTGCACAACATAGATCTGATATTTCTATATATTTTTAAATGATCACCATGATAAGTCTAGTTGTTATCTGTCACCTTACATAGATATTATGTAATTACTGACTATATTCCCACACTGTACATTTTATACCTGTGACTTTTATTTTGTAACTGAAAGTTTGTATCTCTTAATCTCCCTCACTTATCTCACCTATTTCTCTCCTCCCCCCACCTCCCTCCCCTCTGTTTGTTCTCTGTATCTGTTTCTGTTTAGTTGTATTTGTTCATTTGTTTGTTTGTTTTTTAGATTCCTCATATAAGTGAAATCATACAGTATTTATCTTCCTCTGTTTGACTTATTTTACTTAGCATAATACCCTCTAGGTCCATCCATGTTGTTGCAAATGGGAAGACTTCATTCTTTTTTATGGCTTAGTAATACTCCATCATGTATATATACCACATCTTCTTTATCCATTCATCTATTGATGGGCACTTAGGTTGCTTCCATATCTTGGCTATTGTAAATAATGCTGCAATGAACATATGTGAGTGCATATATCTTCTTGAATTAGTGCTTTCTTTTCCTTTGGATAAATAAGCAGGAGTGGAATTGCTAGATCGAATGGTAGTTTACCACTCTGTTTGCACTTATGTGAAACCTCCAACGCTGGTTAAACCTTTTTTCAGGACAGGTAACTAGTATGGCAGAAAACATAACATTTGGATATGCTACATTTTAAATAAAAAATAAGATCATGCTATTAATTTAGTGTGAATCCCTTCCCATTCTGTTGACTTGTTAGCCCTTTCTGGCTGTCCAGTTTCTTCCCTGGTCAAAACTATAGTTTTCAGATGTAGCTTGAATTACCACTCTTCACACCATTTTCCATCTTAGAATGGGCTAACAGCTAGATACCCTTATGCATCAGGATAATTTCCTTAGGAATGATAGTCTATCACCCTGTTATGGAATCACTCTGAAGGTACTTAATTTTCACTACCTTTTCCATGTCTTCTCATGGAACTGCACCTGAAAAATTGACTCTTATCATGTAAGAGATGAGTTCAACAAATACCTTTGAGCACCCACACTTTCCTAGGTGCTGGGTGTGCCACAAACTGTCACGAGTAACCCCATACTTTTGGTTGTCAGGAGACCATGCCTCCAAATGCCTACTCAAAAAATGCCACATACAGTATATGTGCATGCCACATATAGTATATATTTCATCAGTGAATTAAACTGATGAAAGTGCTTCCTAAAAATGTCTAATCTAACATTGTATATATCCTCATTACTTAGGAGGTTGGTGAAAGCAAGCCAATCATTTAAATATTTTGCTCCTGAAAAATAAAATGTAGTTAGCTTAACACTGATTCTTAAAAGACCTCATACAGTATTGAGAGACAGACCACAGGAAATTAATGAAAATGTTTTGTTTTGTTTATTGGTATCATATATTATCAGCAATACATGTATATATACTACATGCAAAACACTACGCTGAGCTCTACTGGGGACAAGATATTTGGGATTACTTACACAGAAACAAATACATAAATCTTTAAAAAAGTATATATATGTAGATATGTATACACACACACACATAAAACTATTCTTAAGCTTGTTGGAATCTGTGCTACTTACCAACAAGATAATGTACAGAAAAACACCTTATCCATTAGGTATATCCTGTCCAGAGTTTAACAAAGGAAAAAAAATCACTTGTATAAGAGTGGAGTTACACAAATTGTTTAAGCAAAAAGACTGAGCTTTGCTTGACTGTTTAGCTTTAGAATACACACCGCTGATATTTAAGCAGCGTAAACTGTGTAGTATCATTGTCAGCGCAAATCATAGGTCTTTATGTGCAATAAGCTTTCCCAAAGAACATCTGGCTAATAGCCAAGCAAAAGTACATAATTTAAAACACTCAATCAGTTTCTTCTGGGGCATTTTTGTTTAGTGTTTAATAGCTTCTCCAGGGACAGGAAAATTACAAAAGTGAATTGTTTTGACATGAGCTAAAATGAGTCACCGCTCGTCACTACATTTTTGAGGATTTGGCATTAATCTTCTGAGACAATAAACCATAAACATTTGAAATAAATATCAATTTTCCTAAACAGTTTAGTAAAGTCAGCCTACTCTTCACATTGGAGCAATAAACTGGTACCCCTAAAGGAAGGCACAAACCTTTTCCCACTTGTAGCCATTTTGTTTTTTCCAAACGTTTCCTGAACATTTCAATGGCCATGTAAGGCCCTGTGACTAAAGCAATGGTAAAGCTTAGTTCATTTTTTTTAAAATAGAAAGTTAAAAGAATAGTATATACAGTGTAATCCCTGGGTAACTTCCTAATTCATTGTTACCTACTATTTCCATGCAGTATCCCTTGCATGCAAAAGGAAGGAATTCTTAACAAGAAGCCACCCAAACTGGCTTGAGTTTAGACTTCTGGATGCTCCAAGGTCCAGATCCTACCTGCCCCATCAGACATGCTCTTGGGCCTAGACAAATTTCATTTTCCTTTAGATCAATGAACGTAAAATTTTCCTAGATATTAGAATCACCAGAGGAGCTTTAAAAAAATCCCAATGCCCAGGGCATACCAATTAAGCTAGAATCTCTTAGACATAAACATCTATAATGCTGAAAGCTCTCCAGGTAATTCCAATGTGCAGCCCAGTTTGAGTAACAGTGCTTTTAGACTTGTGTGGGAGAGCAGAAAGAGGCAGAGTTAGGCAATGATCAACACCTTCGGTACTTAATGTTTGTTTTGATGAGCATTAAATATGGGAAGAAAGGTTGGACTAAATAACTGTTATGAAATTATAGCTTATTAACAACAGAGTTAAGAGTACAAATTCTGGAGCCAAACTTCCTGGGTTGAATCCTGGTTACTTGTAGCCTCTCAGACACAGTTTCTTCAACTATTCAATGGGAATAATAGTAGTACCCACCTTATAGGTTGCTATAAAAATTAAACGAGTTAACCTATGTAAACGTAAAGTCTTTAGAACAGTATTTTACACAGAGTAAGCACGAGGTATGTATCATTTGTTATTAATATTCTCATTATCACTATCTTTGTTATCCACCTCATTAACATAGATGAGAGTTGAATGATCTCTACTAAATCTAAAAGAGATGAATGGCCTTGATTTCCAGAATTTAATCATTACGAATTTCAAGAATGACATCACCCTATGGAAAATAGTATGGAGGTTCCTTAAAAAACTAAAAATATAACTACCATATGACTCAATAATCCCACTACTGGGCATATACCCAGAGAAAACCATAATTCAAAAAAACACATGCACCCCAATGTTCATAGCAGCACTATTTACAATAGCCAGCACATGGAAGCAACCTAAATGCCCATCAACAGAGGAATGGATAAAGAAGATGTGGGACATATATACAATGGAATATTACTCAGCATAAAAAGGAATGAAATCGGGTCATTTGTAGAGACGTGGATAGACCTAGAGAGTGTCATACAGAGTGAAGTAAGTAAGAAAGAGAAAAGCAAACATCATATAATAACGCATATATGTGGAATCTAGAAAAATGGTATAGATGATCTTATTTGCAAAGCAGAAATAGAGACACAGACATAGAGAACAAATGTATGGATACCAAGGGGGAAAGGGGTGGGGTGGGAGGAATTGGGAGACTGGGATTGATACATATACATTATTGATACTATGTATAAAATAGACAACTGATGGGAACATACTGTATAGCACAGGGAACTCTACCTAATGCACTGTGGTAACCTAAATGGGAGGGAATATCTGTATGTGTATGGCTGATTCATTTTGTTGTGCAGTGGAGGCTACACAACATTGTAATGCAACCATACTCCAATAAAAATTAGTAAAAAAAAAAAGTGACATCACCATTATACGTGTATAATATTTTCAATTTTAATTAATTCTTTAATTTTAATAAATATTTACTGAGCATCTACTATGTGCCGAACACTGTTCTGGATGTCCGTTACTTTATAACTTTTCAAAAACCTTTCATGCATATTTATATTCATTTCATCTTAAAATACTGTCAAGTTGCTTCTGACCTTAGAATTTAATAGGATTTCAAAGATACAAAACAACCAGAACACCACAGATGGCATCTTAGGAATGTATAGTAAGAGCTAACTAGTTGAATACTTACTATGTATATGTGCTACTCTAAGCACTCACAAGCTGTAACTCATTTAATACTCATAACAACCCTATAAGGAAGGTACTCTCACTATCCCCCATTTTATAGAAGAGGAAACAGAGACACAGAGAGGTTACAAAACCAATAAATGAAGAACTTAAGAACTTAATGCAGCTAGTCTGGCTCCAGAGTCTTGCTCATCATCCTTGGGATGTTAATGTACATTGAGGAAAAATGCCCTGAAGGTGAACCATGGTGGAGTCACAGTTAAGATGGAAATGGGAGTCCAAAATGTCCATCATAATAATCTTAGGAACAGTGCACCTTGTATGTTATTCTTCACACTTTATCTTGGAAATATTTTGTTGAAGAATGCAATAGGGGCTTAGAAAACAGCTAGAAAAAAAGCAACAACAGTAATCACAACAGCTACCACACAGATTTCACAAAAACCTAAAATCTTTATATACAATAACTTTTAATTATTTTAATTATATAGTCAATATAATTTACAAAGAACTTCTTTGTAGAAAGAATTACTTGGAATATTTCCTATATGACCTTAAAACATGTGATTTCCATTTTTAACTCTAGTGTGTTTGTAATGCTCATTAAGGCTAAAAAGATATAGCACAGTAAGAAATCACCAAAACACCTGCAAAGTGTAATAACTTGGTATTGGAAACCAGTGATCTGCTTTTGAAAACTATAACCAAATGTTCTGTTCAAAATAAAACTGAACAGACTTTTTATATGATACAAAATAAACATAAACATCAATGAACACCAGAAATTACTTCCTCTAAAAAAGATATTTTTAGATGAGAAGAAATGAGTTCCTAGTTTAGGCCTTTAAATAAATGCACACATAACATCTCCATTTAATATAAACAAAGCACATCTATTGCAGCTGCCTCTAAGGCCCTAAATAAAAAGGACTGTTTACATTTTTTCTTTACATCTATTCAGCCTTTCTCAGGTGATCTGAAATACCAAGAAAAATCTCATTTGTATTAATAATGATCATCTAATAACAGAATTGCTTGAAATGTACCTAAACTTCTATGAAAGCTTCAGACTCAGTGTTCATGGAATATACCTCATTTAATTGTACCTTATTCTGACATTCTTGTGTAATAGTCCAAGTCATATTAAAACAAAACAAAACTACTAGGATGATGTGAAAAATGCATACGTGTTTATGTGTGAGTGTATGTATGCATGTCAAAAGTCGATCTGTGAGAAATCTGTCACTACAGAAGAAAAATTTTGTTTAGCTGATCTTCCTAGGTTTCTATTTTTAAAGGAAGAAATTTTGAAAAGGATGAGATTGGATGTAAAGAATCAGACAAACATGGCCCCTGGGCATTGTGTAATTCCATATAAAACAATTTATTTGAAATATCTTTCATTCCATATACCCATGACATACCTCTAAAAATAAGGCGATCTACAATATAGAAGTGCAGTTTCTTTCTCTAACAACCTTTTTAAAATGTCAAAATATGCAACAAAAATAATGTATCACATCTAAACTCCCAAATAAGCAACCAAGAGTTCTTTTGAATGTTTCCTTCTTTTTTGAGAGTCTGATAAGTTAGATTAAGTCTATTTAGAAATACATTTTGATGGCTATTTCAAGGAATAAAAAACCCAATGTTAGAATAAATATAACATTAGTATGAGGAATCCAAACTGGAATTAGGATATCTTTTATTAATACCATCAGTCCTCAATTATTCATGGTGATTAGACAACAAGGAAAACTTCATTTAGTCATGAGCACTGGATACTTCCATGGTGGTCTGTTTTGCCACGTACACTTAAGCAGAAAGCTTTGACACACAATAGGGGTGTCTCTTACAGAATTCCCCTATAATCTCCATCTCTCGTTCTAGACATCCCCTTTCTGGAAAAGGTAAAATAAGAGAAAGTGATATGACCAGAAAATAGGAAACTAAATATAGCCAGTTCAGAACCTCACTGCTTTCCATTAGTCTCAGAAACAAAACTTTGTTCTTCTACTTTCACTGTCCCAGATTTCTACTCAAATATACATCACCTCAGTACTCCACCAAAAGGCATCCATTATCTTGGCAATAATGGATTAATGAATCTTCAGTGAATATAAACGATCCAAGATCTAAAAAAGTACTAGTACAGGAAATTCAAAATTTGGTGTCAGGCAAATGAACACAAATTAGTTGAGATATAGAAAGCAAAACTTTCAGTTGCCCCCACCCCTTTTTAAATTTTGTTTCGAACTGTACTTATTGCCAAAGCTATAGAACGGTGGTCAGCAAACTTTTTTTTGTAAAGGACCAGGTAGTAAATATTTTAAGCTTTGTAGGCCACAGTCTTGTTGACACTATTCAATTCTGCTGTTATAGTAGGAAAGCAGCCAATAATATGTAAACAAATGGGTGTGGCTGTGTTCCAATCAAACTTTATGGACATTAAAATTTGAATTTCATGTAATGTTCACATATCGTGGAATATTATTCTTATTTTGGAATGTTATTCTTATTTTCCAATTATTTAAAAATATAAAAAACATTCTTAACTTGTAGACAGTACAAAAATTGATGGTGGGCAGGCTATAAAACTTAGTCATGTCTTCTCTCTGTCATGTCCTGCTTTATTATACATTTAAATGTATATAGAAATTTCTGACTACAAACAAAACACTTTGTTTACATTACCTTCTTAGGTATCCATTTTAAAGCATGAGAGCAGACAAAAAAAAAAAATGTACCATTGATGCCAATCATAATAAAGCAGGATACTGGGAGAGAGGTACAGAATAATTGAGTTCTATACCACTGACACATGTTTAAATCATATTTACAGATATACACATATTAGTAAGTTCTTTGTTTATGCTAATATTATTCATTGTCGAGGCCCAAATCAATAATAACATCAATGGATTTTTTTCCCCACAACCTGAACAACTAAAATTAAGTCTTATTAAGAAGTTAATTAAACTTAGACACATAAAGGCTGGTAATATCCTTTGCCACAATCATTTCTGAGCAAACAAAGTGAAAAAAAAATGTTCTGAGAAACAAATTATGTTTCTCTCTAGTACTTTTCTCTAATATAACAATGGACCATAATTAAATTTTAGAGACTTAAAACACAGTTCTTGTTTATTAGCCATGTACGATACACAATTGGAAATGGGCTTCAGTGCACTTCGTATATACTGATTTCTTTTTTGATTTAAGAAAATTATTTTTTCAAAGTAAATCATTGTGCTTTCAGTTTGTTAGAAGGTAAATACTGATTAATACATAGTTTGTAAAACCAAAACAACAAACACTTGCCCTTTAAGGTAATTTGTGAAATCTCAAACCACTGAGCAAAGGTTTAGTTGCTATGGCAACAAATACATCCTAAACATTGTCATTGCAGAATTATTTAAAAGAAGAGCATGCCTGAAGACAGTAATTTGGGTCCCATTCTTCTAGTCTCAGGCCTTCAAAGTGACTGTTTCTAAGTGCTTCCCTACGTTTTTTTGTTACTTTAATAAAAGGTCCTGTTTCCTGACTAAATCTTGTCTTTCCCCTTTGGGAACCTTTGTCTCAAGACCTCTGTATGGAGTGAGAACAGCTTAAGGTGACTGCCATTCATGAAAAAACAAAACAAAAACAAAAACAAAGACAAAACCCCTAGAAAACATAAACATTCCACACACAGAAATGCTGTACTAATGGGGCATGCAGACTTTTTAAAGTAAAACAGCCCCTCTATGGAAGAGCACACCAATTTTGCAGCTAACACTAGTGCAACAAATTTTCCCTTGCCTTCGTATTGCCATATGCCTGCCATTTTCTCCCTATAGTTTCCATTCACTGTTTCAAACATATGTTGCCACTTATTTGCCAGGAAAGGAATCTCTGAACTAACTCCTTTATGTATGATGAAATGGCAGACGGAACGGAGCCAGAGACAGCACCATTAGTAGTTATTCACACTTCTGTTTTCTCTTAACTTCCTTTTCTCTAAAGTTTATTCCTCATGTTAGGAGGGATGTGTAATCATAAAGATATCCTTGACTCATACTTTAGAATATGGAAGCACAGCAATTCCCTGTAGCAGAAAATGGTTCTCTCTTCCACCGAGCTGCATACCTCCGCTACAGAAAGCCTATCTTTAACAGCCTAGAGCCTGACAAACACAGGTAAGAGGCTCCTTTGTCAAACCCTCACCAACTATCAACATTCTTTTCTAGTAATCACTGCTAGAGTTTAACCAACATTTAACCACAGTCATTTAATAAGGCACCTGTTCCATGGGTTCAGGTTGCTAGGTGATTAATTGCCGAGTCAAGAGGAGAAAACACCATGGAGATTAGTTAAGAGGAAGGGGTTTTCCACTAAAGATGACGGGAATTTATGGAGATAAAGTGGGGAAGTCTGGTGTTACAAGTACAGCAACAAGAAATGAATGCTATTTCAGTCTGTATTGATTATCCTCTTTTGGCTTACTGAAACCAATCTATAGGCCAAGAAACATCGCCATGGATTAATAGTTATGTTACGGTTGAACTAAGTTCCTTAAACTGTATCTGGCAAACACTACCAGGAACTTGGCCTCTTCTGGAAAAGGAGGCAAAAAATAAGCTCTTGTCCATAGCAGAAAGGAAATACAGTACCGTGAAGAACCCACAAATACTACCATTCACGTGTTATGGGATATGGTAAAAAATAAAAAACAGTCCTGCTGAGCGACAGCCCACTAAATCTATGAAGCCAACTGCAAAGCTGGATGAAGTATGATTCATTCTTTAAAGGGGGATGTTTTCAGCTTTTCCAGTCATGAACATGGGTGACTGCAAGTTGCTTAAAAGAACATGCTGTCATGCTTAAACCTGGGAGAGCTAAGAATAAAATATATTAAGCTTAACCCTCCGGGCCACATAAAATACATACAAGCATTCTCTGGGTTATGAACACCTGACTCGTGAATGTTCCCTCTATATAAAAAGACAATCTACATTCTGCTCAAAAGGATGACACCTGGAGGGCAAGAGTATTTCCAGAGCTACTTAATTTTCCTCAGGCTAGCTAGCCAGGGGCTGCCATGGATATGATAGGGAGGTATTCACCTGGAATCCAAAGTGGGAACCTGGAACACATTTACTAATAAATATCATGTGTTATGTAAAACATAGGCTCCCAGCTAGTCCACAAAAAGCTAGCTGACCCGAAATATAGTTTAAATTCTATACATTTGCAAGAATATTGTTCTCCACTACGGGCTGTAATAATCACATTATATATAAATCTTGTGAGCTATGATATGATTGTGCTACAATATCACCATACTATCACAGTTACCTAAATACAGGCTTTCAGCATTATTATGGGTTTAGTAAGTCTCCTTGTGCTAATCTGGGAACCAACTCTCTACTTAATAACTTAATAACATTGTTTCTATTGGGAAATATCTTACAAATGAACCTTTCAAATCTTTTTGCGAGATGGGGAAATTTCTACATTTTGAAGGTTAAAGTATTCACTTTCCTTCTTGCTATAAGAATCCAAATTGCCCTAAAATCTATATAAATTCAGCATTATGCCATGTTTCTTCTATGAGCAAGAGAAACCATAAACAACACAGACTTTAAAAGCATAAAAAACAAAAAAACAAGAAATGGTTATTCACGGAAAGAAGAGACCAGCACACGAGCACACAAGAGTAATGTGGATAGTAAGTCTGCCCTCCAGCCCCCTCTGGGGCCAGATCTGGCACCAGACCAGCTCCTCCTTAGTGACTGTACATTTTATGTTGCCCACAACAGAGGATCAAATTGGATGGAACTTTATTTTACCTGAACTCCTAAGTGCCACCTTGTCTCACACCTTTCTAGATGCATAACTTCTTCCTCTACACAGAAAGGGCACTTCATTTATGCACGCTGTGTAATTCACTTAGTTTTTAACCAGTATATCTTTTTCTCCATATTTTTTAAACTAAATTTATTTATTTTTTATTTTTGGCTGCGTTGGGTCTTTGTTGCTACACACGGGCTTTCTCTAGTTGTGGCGAGCGGGGGCTACTCTGTTGCGGTGCGTGGGCTTCTCATTGCGGTGGCTTCTCTTGTTGCGGAACATGGGCTCTAGGCATGCGGGCTTCAGTAGCTGTGGTGAGCAGGCTTTAGAGCGCAGGCTCAGCAGTTGTGGCGCACAGGCTTAGTTGCTCCGCAGCATGTGGGATCTTCCCGGACCAGGGCTCAAACCCGTGTCCCTGCATTGGCAGGCAGATTCTTAACCACCGTGCCACCAGGGAAGCCCTTTTCTTCCATATTAATACCTCCCTAACCAACTCTTAGCTGTAAATTCCCTGAAGCAAGGGATCTGTCTTATTTTTCCATATAGCACTAAACTTTGGATATAATAGCACAGAGAAAAGGAACAAAGTTTACTGGAGCCTAATATATGCTGGTACTATGTTAAATGGCTTTCTTCCCCTCAGATTTGTCTCACTTAACACAGTAGGTATTTAATAAATGAATACTGAATGTTTAGTCACCCAGCTTCAATAAAAAGAAAACTGTAAAGAAACTGATAGAAACATTTGTGGATTCAGTAAAGAGGGAATAAGATTTTTTACCTTCAAAATGCCTTTGGGGTTGGTGGTAAAATCTAACTAAAATATCTATGTATTCTGTGAGGGGTGTTGGTAAACAAAAATTGTTCTCAATTAGCATGGAACTCTATTTTACAGAGATAAGTATAAATCAATTATCTATAGAGCATAAAGACTTGTGGAGAGTCTACAAAATGGACAACACTATTTTGGGGCTTACCATCCAAAAATACCTAGATTCTAAAAATATTGTTACTGGAGATGGAGACATGAAGGCAGAAGGATGTGTCTTTAGAGTCCCCAGATTTCCTCATAGGAACACCTTGAGAGGACAGACACAGAGCATGCTGCATTCATCTAAACAAGGCATTGCCATTCCTAGTTATCTTTGCACACCCCACCCACTTGGTCTTCTTTGGGAACAGCCCATATGCTTTGTTGTATGAAGGCTGACCAAGGCCACGAAACATGAAGACCTGACTTGGGATGAGGGCTGAAAACCTATTCACCCAACTTTTATGGACTTTGAGTTGTTCCCTCCTGAAAAGCATCTTCAGAATCTCATTCCCCCACTTCTTAGCTGAGGATAAAGCAAATGCAATATAGTGATAAGGAAAACACAGCACAGACACAAGCAGCTACTGAAACAAACACTTGCACACACATGCATGCACTCACATCTATCTAACTAATGATATGCAAACAGAAATAATGGTTTCTATGATATTTAAAACAAATTTAGCTACTAAATTATCAAAAAAAGCAAGGATCTGGCAATAAAATATGGTAACATTCCAACAAATAGCCTTAGGCAGGTGACTTGTTTCTCCCAACTAGAAAGTTTAGGCTTTATCAAAATCAGAAAACACTGTCAGCAGAACCCTCAATAATATTTCTATCCGTTGAACCTCTTCAATTTTGTTACTACTTTGTTTCTATTCCAAAACTAGTTTCCATTTTTAAGGGTAAAAGAATGATAGTGAATTAAGAGCAAGGGGAGATAGGAAATAAGTAAGCTTATTATATGAACTTTCTCTAAATTAGAAGTATAGTATAGTGTATGGTATAGAAGGTACACGAAGAACCCAAGCCGGCTTTTGCGTTGAGAGCATTTTTTGAATGCTGTGAACTTAACTTTAGTTTTTATGGCACCATAGGGCACAGAGGACAAAGTCCAGGGCCCTCCCTACCCCACATAAAGTTAGGATTACAAACATCTAAACCATCAGTGTTAAAGGTGACTAAGAAACAAAACCAACCTCCAGGAACGAAAAGGAAAACTACTTTCCTTGAACTGTGGCATTGGGAGAAAGGGAAGAAATAAACTCCACTGAGAATTTATAATAACAAGCTACCCAACATGAGAATTTGCAGCCCAAATTCACACTACCTGGGTGGTCCAAAAACAAAAAATAAAAAGCCTAGAGATTCTGGGCTGACAATACTCCCTGGCACCTGGCAAAAAAAAAAAAATCCTCTCTAGAGGAAGCCACCTTCAACCCAGGGTTCAAAGAATTCCCACATATAAAGTCTAAGATGTATGAGTTCATATTAAAAAAAATCCAAAAACACACTAGAAAATAATGCATAATGATTGAAAGCCGGAGAAATCAGAATCAGAACTGTTGATAAAGACATCAGATATTTAAATTATCAGACAGTGTGTAAAACATACTTAATATATGAAATATAAAAAAGGGGATTGAAATTTCTAGTTAAAAGAGTAACAGACTATAAAAGGCCAAACAAATTAGGAAAGAAAAAAATTGGAAATGAAAAACTATAACTGTAAGATCAGCAATGAGAATTAGTGAACTGGAAGAAAAATCTGAAGAAATAATAAAATGCAGCCTGAAGAGCTAGAGACGGAACAAGTGAAAGAATAGTTGAAGGATATGAAGAACAGAGTAAGAAGGTCTAACATGTGTCTAAGTTTTAAAAGGTAAGGAGACAAAAAATTATTCAGAAGCCATATTTGAGGATTTAACATTGAGAATTTTTTAGAAGTGAGGAAAGAAACCAATTCACACATACAGGAATCTTAATGAAGCCCAGAAAATATAAAATAAAGAACTCTATACTTAAGAATATCATAATGAAATGGCAGAATATCAGAAGACAAAGGAAAAATCACAAAAGCAGCCAGAGAGAAAAGGAATGACAATTAGACTGATGATTGACTTTTCAACATTAACATGGGAAGCCAAAAGTCAGTGGAATATTACTCTCAATGTCCTGACAGAAATGGTGTCAACCTAGAAGTCTATGCACTGTAAAAATCTTCCTAAGAACAAGGGTAAAATATAGACATGTTCAAATAAATAAAAAGAGAGAGTGTGCAAAAAACACACTTCCACTAAAGGAACTTCAAAAGTATGTATTTAGATTGAAGGAAAGTGATCCCAGATGGAAGTATGGAATAAAAGAAGGAATGATGAGTAAAGAAAGTGGTAAATATGTTGGTACATCTAAACCAACACTGACTAAAAGAACAATAATAGGTAATGATAATATCTTGTGGAATTAAAAAAAAGAACTAAAGTATATTTCAACAGTAATATAAAAATTGGGAGGGTATGCTTAAAGTGTTCTGAAGTCCTTAAAGTTTTTGGAGGATTAAAATTGTGATTAGCTTTAGACTTTGAGAATTTAACTTGTGAGGTAGAATGTATAAGCTAATTAATTCCTAACAGAATAGAAATAGCATATGACTTCCAAAGTAGAGAGGGTGAAAATGAATAAAAATAAAATCCAAAAGAAGCCAAGAAATGAGATAAAACAACAGCAAAAAAGGTGGTAAAAAACAGAACCATCAACTAACATGACAAAAGTAAAACCAAATACATCAATAATCACTGTAACATAGACTAAATACATTAAAAGACAAAGATTGTCAGATTGGATTAAAACAGTTCTAACAATAATAATAATTCCCAACTGTATGCTGTTCATAAGTGACTCAAACATAAGAATATAGCAAAACTGAAAGTAAAAGTTTGGAAAAGAGACATCATCAAGCAACCACTAACCAAAAGAAAGGTTATACAACTATGTTAATATGAGACAAAAGGGACCTTAAGGTGGAAAGCGTCTATAAAGAGTCACTATATAATGTGAAAAGATTCCATTTTCTAGGAATAGTTTGAACTTACATGCACATAAAAATATGGTCTCTAATAACTATAGCAAGAATTGACAGAAACACAAGGACAGACTAATCCACCACCACAGCGGAAGAGTCTAACACACCTCTTAAGTCATTAATAAATCAAGCAGACAAAACTCAGCAAGGTTACAGAAGATTTTAACAACATAATAAGCAAGGTTTATTTGTAGTGAGGATGATGTTCTTAACTCCTACAGAATATACATTCTCTTTAAGCAGATAGGGAACTTGTACAAAAACTAAACACAGTGGGACCATAAAGCAAATCATAACAAACTTCGAAAGGCAGATAACAACTGACCATATTTTCTGGCTATAACGTAATCAGTGACAAAAGGATCTCTCCCTCCTGCCCAAAATATATGCTTAAAAATTAAGAAGCACAACTTTAAATAACTCATGAGCCAAAGAGAGGGATCAAAGCCCAATAAAACCACGGGGAAAAAAGAAACAAACTAAAGTCCTTAGCAAAGCTATTTTTTGTACTGAAATTTATGAAATCTCAGAACTGACCCAATGAAGACAATCACAGAATTTCTTTTCCCTGGAAGTTGAAAAGTGAAGATAAAAGTGTCTGTCTCAACAAAAAGCATTCTGAGAAGATTCTCTTCTCAACTTTACCTTCCACAATCAGTAAATAAAATTGCTGATAGCTAAGTACTTAAGAAGGTGAACCTAAAACATAAAGAACCTCCTCCAGTGTAAGTAATGGATCAAACAGGTACCTCTGCAAAGGACATTATCAAAACGAACAAACAAACCAATTCATTCGGCAAGTCATTCATTCATATTCAGAGTTTGTGTGTATGATATGAGCAGCCTTGGGAGATCTTTACCCAGCTACCAACTTTTTCTCTGAGGAGAAGCTTTGATAAATCATAATTACTTATCAAGTAAATGGCTCAAGAGAGCCATTCTTTTAATAAAGCTAAAAGAAATTCTCCTGCTTAAGTAAAACATTATACATCTATTTTATTTTGATTCTCAGAAAAGACCTTTAAAACTTTTCACTAGAGGCTACTCCACACCCTCACTTGTCCAAGAATTATACCTAAAAGAAGCATTAACATACGAATGTATAACGAGGCTGGAGTATTCCTAATTCTATTTTATGGATATTGCAGCTCAATATGCAACTGAAAAGAAACTTTCCAACAAAGCCACTTAAAACTGCTTTCAGTATGTTACTCAAATGCTCAAAAGCTGCCAATGGCATCCTACTGTCTACATTAAGTTAAAACCCCCACTGCTTGAATTTTAAGACCCATTTATAGTCTGGCCCCACCTTTTGCGACCACTCTCTCCTCCAGGGCTGCGATGTATACCACTTGTACAACTGTCTGCAGGGGCCCCATACTGCTCAACAAGAGCCAGTCAGTGACTACAGTCAATCCAGGGTCCCTTTGCTCTGCCATTCTCCTTCCTGGAATTACATACTCACCCTTCAAGGTCCAGATGAACCTTATCTTCTGTTATGAAGACCACCCAGATATTTCTAAGTCTAACTGATACTTTTGTAAAAATTCTTACTTCACCAAACTCAGCATCCCAATTTCATATTAATTGGTTTTTGGCTTTTGTTTATTTGTTTCTTCTATCTACCCATCAAAATCTAGGCAGGGTCACGCTTTATACTCTCTACCCCCCCCCCCCCCCCCCCGTCACCATGAACTTAGCACAGTGATAAATACTCACAGAAGGTACTCAACAAATATATGTTGAGTGCTTCTTAAAAGAACATGGCGGATGCAGACTAGGCCTAACTTCTTTATGCCTATAAGTCATCACAAGAGCCCCCCCACAACAGTATTCCCTTTGATATCCCACATCCTTCAATTTAGAAGGGAAAATGTAATATCTTTTTCATTCGCTCAATTCCATTCCAGTGAGCAAGTATCATGAACAAAGGTTAATTTTTTTCAAGATTTTTCATCATATTTTCTCACTGGCACTACCTAATTGGAGAACACAGGCCCTTTCATCCCATCAGGAGCATAAAAATTCTTCAATGTTGTACATGTGAAAGCCATGCATCAGCTGCCAACCCCCCTCCCATCCATCTTGCTACTAACATATTGGCATAAATGACTGATGATAATCCTCATTCACAAAAAGTGCTATTAGTTGTTGAAGGTCACAATGACTGGACAAAAAGAGAACACATTTAGCCTTTGGGAAGTAGATTTCCATTCCTGATCTAAAAATTTGAATTTTATTATTGTTCATTTCCCCTTGTAGTTGTTAGTGAGCATACATAAAAGCCTGAATGTGTACTTGTGTAGCATGTAGTGTATGTGTGGTTATGAGCAAAAAGGAGGGAAGAAAGAGGAAGAGAGTTAGACATATGTTCCACAAGGTTTCAGCAAACAACAGCCATAGTTAGAGGATGGATGGATGGATGGAAAGAGTCTAATTTTAACCAAAAGTCAGTCAGCACCTATCAGAGGTGAGGCAACACCTCAGCCATTTTCATATTTTGAGTCTACTGATATACTAAAAAGAGGAAATGAAATGCCAATGTAAGTTCATGAACTCATGCTAATTTTATTTTTTTATTTTAAAAATCATTTATTTATTTATTTATTTTATCTTTGCATTGGGTTTTCGTTGCTGCACGTGGGCTTTCTCTAGTTGCGGTAAGCAGGGGCTACTCTTCATTGCGGTATGTGGGCTTCTCATTGAGGTGGCTTCTCTTGTTCCGGAGCATGGGCTCTAGGTGTGCAGGCTTTAGTAGTTGTGGTGCACAGGCTCAGTAGTTGTGGCTCGCAGGCTCTAGAGCACAGGCTCAGTAGTTGTGGCGCACGGGCTTAGTTGCTCCGTGGCATGTGGGATCTTCTTCCTGGACCAGGGATCGAACCCATGTCCCCTGCATTGGCAGGCGGATTCTTAACCACTGCACCACCAGGGAAGTCCCGTGCTAATTTTAAATACTTGCATTTAGCAAAGAACTTTGAATTTTTGTATTGAAAGATAAGGTAATGAAATATAATTGAGCTATTCATAGGTTTTGAAAATTAATTTATAGAATACTCTAAGTAGCATAGACTAGTAATGAGACAAATAAGCAATCTTATTATAAACTTATCATTTCTGTCAATCTTATCAGAGTATATCAGCACTTGGAGATAAATCTCAGAGTCCAAATTTGAGGTCACTCAGAGTCGACACCAGTGACGATTCCCCAGATTCTCAGTGTGAATAAGTGAGCTGGAACATGGACATTCTGGCATCACTAGGGCAGGAGCCATTCATGGTAACTGAAAATTGATTCTATGTGTTTCAGAACTAAACTGGATCAGTCTTCATTAGAACTGATTATATTTTAAAAGAAACCAGCTCTATTTTAAGTTATGTTTTGCCAAGAGGCAAGTGTTAGGAAGAAACTCTGCCCCTGCAGTTTTTACTCCTCAAGTCCTCAGGCTGTCAGAGCACTATCATGACAGACTTTTCCCTACTTGCACGATTAAATACACCCCCATGGGGAAATTTCCCTAGCAAATAATATTTGTGATCAAGGAAATTACAGAAACTTGATTAAATGGAAGAAAGAATAGTTTCCACATCAAGACTTAATCAGTATCATGTTGATTTAAAAGTACAAAGCCAAAATCTATCACTGCAAATATCCTGCACACACTATCCTGCACACATACTTGCCTCCATGGATATGAAATAAATGGCACATAAAATGGACCAAAAGCTAACAGTCAATGAGTGGGAGTAGTGTGTACATGATCATCATCTCTTTTTCTTGCTGGATCCAAAGCACTTCTTTGCAGTCATTTCCTCATTCAGCAGGTTTGTGGAATGCCCACTATGTGCAGGGCATTGTGCTTGTCCTCATATAGAATCTCACAGAGAGGGAAGGAGGTTTGAAAGATCAAGGTAGAGGGCTGGGCAGAATAATCACCACATATTAGGCTCTCAATAAATGACAGCAATTCTTTTCCCTTCCCTTCCCACTCCTTAAATCTTCTTTGAACCATGAAACTTAAGTCAGAGGGATTTTAAGAAGATATTTGATAGGATTCTTAAATCTATGTCATAATCTGAAAAGATTAAAGAACATACAGATTCAGAAGTTGGCAATAAATGAAAACAGTTTAAAACACAGTATGGTAGGATTTTTAAGCGATCCTTTCAATATGATTTCTATTACTGTTACTGTTGTTTTGATGCTTATAGTGACGTAAATAATTAGAGAAGGAGAGAAGACGAGAAGGAGGAAAGAGAAGAGGGAAGGGAGGGAGGAGAAGAGAAAAGAGAGAGAAGAAACTGTACAAAGCAGAAACACTTCAGAGTTCTGCAGCAGAAAAGGCATCACACACTGGCCTGAGTGAGCTCTGCCCCACCTGCGTGTCCCTGAACAGGCTACTGCACAGCCTGAGTTTCAGTTTCAGTTATTCAGTTATAAGATGAGGGAAGCTGACCAGGTGATCGCCAAGATCCATTCTCACTCTACTATCCCATGGTGCAAGCATAATGAAGTAGGTGGCAGATAGGAGAGATACAAAGTTCTATGACTCCAGGCTTAGTACTGTTTACCCCCAAGACCAAATTTTACTACAAGACACTGAGTGTGATTTCTACAAGAGGTTGCTGAAGTCAGTCTGTAATTCAAACCCTGGTGCCACTCTTAACTTCCTCTGTGATCTTTCACAGGTTACTTCACCTCTCTGTTCCTCAGTTATCTATCCCACAGGGTCATTATGTGGATCAAAGTTGATATTATATGTAAAGCATACAGTTCACGGCATCCATTAAACAATAAATGTGTTATATATTATTGTTTTTATTATAACAAAGATATAATATAAACAAAACCAACATAGGATAGAAGTGATTAACCCAGATTATCACGGGAGCAGTGCATGATGAAAATACTTAGGTGTGTGGTTGTTCATTAGGAGGCTGGTGATCAGTAAGCTCAATGGCACAGTAGTTTGATGTGGTTGCCTAAAATGCTAAGAAAAATTAAGGTTTACACACACACTCACACACACACATACACAGAGAGTCTATAAGTCTATAAAGGGGAAGTAACTATACTCGGAAGTAACTTGTTCATTCTGAGCACCAAACCATTAGACACAGGGTGTGAAAGGACTGAAATTATATCAAATAGGAACACCTGATGATTGAGGACAAACTGTCTTCAAATATTTAAAAAACTGTCATGTCAAAGCAATGTATTTGTTCAGTATGGCTCCACAGAAAGATCAGGAATGCCAGTGGAAGTCAGAGGAAGCCAATTTTTAGTTCGGAATGGAATGGACTTGTTGAGGGAGTAACAAATCACTGGAGCTCTTCAGCTCTGACTAATGACAACTTGACTGTGTATGTACCAACTCCCAGAAGAACAGTGAAATTCTCACTGGAGAGATATTTCAATTTAGGGTGAACACAAGACTTTTGACCTCCCTCCCGAACCTGAACCTGTATTTTATGATGCAAATTGGATACCTAGTGGCATAAATTATAAAAGGATTTCTCATATACAGAATAACCAATTGGCAAGCATGCAAGACAATGTTGTTAAGTGACAGAATTAATATTAAAAGCTCAGATCTCTCCATTAAATTTTTGACCAGAGTTGTCAACCCATTATCAACCTTGGTGGCTTGAGTTGATTACCAGATATTTAATTTAAAAGAAATGCAACAGGGCTTCCCTGGTGTTGCAGTGGTTAAGAATCCGCCTGCCAATGCAGGGGACATGGGTTTGAGCCCTGGTCCGGGAAGATCCCACATGCCACGGAGCAACTAAGCCTGTGCACCACAACTACTGAGCCTGTGCTCTAGAGCCTGCAAGCCACAACTACTGAAGCCCGCACACCTAGAGCCCGTACTCTGCAACAAGAGAAGCCACCTTAATGAGAGGCCTGTGCACTGCAATAAAGAGTAGCCCCAGCTCACTGCAACTAAAATGAAAGCCAGCGCATAGCAACTAAGACCCAACACAGCCAAAAAATAAATAAATAAATAAATTTTTAAAAATAAATAAAAGAAATGCAACAAAAATATTGCATTTTTAATCCATAAAGTGGATAACTTGCTCATTAATGTTCCAAATTAGTTCCGTGGTTAGTATAAACCTAGGTACATTACACTAATATTAATTAGGATTTCAGACACATTCTTCTTGACAGTTCTAATCACATTGCTTAATTAGCCATTTTTGATTTTTCAAGTTTCCCAGCAGAGACATGCAGACCCATAAAACATAGTGGCTGGATCAGCAATTTACTGTTTGACCTTGGGGCAAGTCCTTCTAACCTCTCCAAGATCCAACTATCTCATCTACTTAAAAAGGGAGAACAAAGAGTGGTAATAAGGAGCGTAGATGTTTTTTAAGGCCTTTTACACTATAAAATGTGATTTTATAAAATGATTATCCTTCGTAATAAAACTCAAAGCACATTTCTTATTTCTTAATTTGTTCGTCATTTTTCCCAGTGGAGACATCTTTAGCCATAATGTAGGGAAGTGAAGCATTTAGTCTATAAAACCATCACTGACTGCTCTGTGAGATAGTTTTATTCTGTCTTTCTGGGGTTTTGAAAAAGTTGCCTGACTGAGGGAAAGGATTTTACAACTAGAAGCCACCTTCACATCAAGTAATAATCAACTATAAATAATGGACAAAGCAGAATCAGGGACAGGAGGGAAGAGCATAAAATGTCTCTTTCATAAAAATAACCTTAGAATGAACCATTTTACTCTCACTTTTTTTTTTTTACTTCCTAAATGCTTTATTTCCTTAGGTCTTCTAGATCCATTTCAATGAGTTTATATGATTAACAGTTTATCCTCATGCATTGTTATATTTGAGTTTCCAATGATAAAAGAAAACATAAATTCAACTCACCCATCTGTTTCACCCTTAGTTGGCCAACTATTCCAATAACATCCTAAACTGTCCCAATGACTTCCAACTAAAAAAACCTGTTCAATTGTACTTTACTTATTTTATTTTTGGCTGCGTTGGGTCTTTGTCACTGCGCGCAGGCTTTCTCTAGTGGAGGTGACCGGGGGCTACTCTTCGTTGTGGTGCGCGGGCTTCTCATTGCTGTGGCTTCTCTTGTTGCAGAGCACGGGCTCTAGGCACATGGGCTTCAGCAGTTGTGGCTCGCGGGCTCTAGAGCGCAGGCTCAGTAGTTGTGGCGCATGGGCTTAGTTGCTCTGCAGCTTGTGGGATCTTCCCAGACCAGGGATCAAACCCGTGTCGACTGCATTGGCAGGTGGATTCTTAACCACTGCGCCACCACGGAAGTCCCCAATTGTACTTTGAACCCATAGGTCTTCCTCCTTTATATTTAGCCTGAAATCAAGCTCCACAACTATACAGAAAAAGCTGTCAGAGTAGTTTCTTTTAAAACGCATTACTTAAAAAAGACATGGAATACCAACTAGTTTACAAGGTCCCTTTAAAAAAATGGATTGAACAAAGTATTAAGAACAATCTGTACTGGCAAGGGACAAAGAAGACGACCTAATAGGTCTCTTCCATCTAATTTCTGTGATTCAAGGATTTTTTTTTTACTCTTGCAGCAATACTTGTGAGTTCAACAATTTCACAAAACTATTATTAGTTACCAAGGAAACACAAAATGTTTGCAGGAATAAATAAGCAAATGGACTGGACCTAAATAGCAGGCTTTTCCTGCTTCTCATTTAATAATCTTATGGTGATGTCATATTATCAATCCTTCATTCTCCCCAAGTCATTCTGCTCACCTACTGGCATGCTCACTAGAGTCCCATAGTCAACTCATAGCATCCCACGTAAACCAAGAATAGGAGGTCTCTGATCAACAGAAAAGTCTCCATTAAATATGGACTTCCTTGTTTCATTTGTTAAAGAAAAACCATGGTGATGTCAGTGGTTGGCTTTATGACCACCATTTCTAGGGAAAATATGCAAATATATGCTTTTAAATGACCCGATAGCTATAGAAAAGCCAGGAATATTAATATAAAAAAGGTAAAAAGAAACAATACACAATTATGCCCAAAGTATGAATTATGCTTTACAAATGCTTAGAAAAAGACCAAAAGGAAACACAGTACATGGAATTGTTAATAGTTGGCAGTATTCATGTGGTAGAACTAGTTGTAAAATGTGTTTTTGACTTTTCTGCATTTTCCAAATTATGACATGGGCACTGAACTATTTTTAAGTTAATTTTTAAAGCCACAAAATAGCATTCATTTTAATGTTAATAAAGGGCATCCCATTCCCTAACATTACCACTGACACTGTTGCTATCAGCCCAAGTTAACTCTCAAGGGGATTGGTACCTTTATAAAATCAAAGTCTGCTAAAGTAAGAATAGGAATAGTTGAGGAGCCTCTGGAAACGTCAAGGACTATGGAGGCCTGGGACAGGAGATCTGGGCTGCAGGTAAGAGTGAGACAGTCTGTATGTAAATTCAAATTCACTACAGCCCATTAACTGCTGGTTAAGCTCTCGGTGCACAGTGTAAGTGCTGTGCTGCCTGGGGATGTGGTATATTTCATGCAGGCATTTATGTGTACAAAGCGAGGCAGATATCACCTGGGGAACAGAAAGAAGAGTGAAAGGAAGAGGTAGGTTAGAAAACTGATTGTCCCTGGCATGGAGAGAAGCTGCTTTCACCCTCAGACTTTCCTTTTGGTTCTATGTTCCACAGTTGCCCACCTGTGGTGCTCAGTCTCTTTAGCCTTCCTCCAAAATTGTGTAGAAGCAGAGAAGTGATCAGTTCCACATCTACAGCAGGCTTGCCCAATGCTCAGAGGCAAAGCCGTTTTTCAAGAAGTCTGTGCATGAGATGTTAGAATGTTCTGTCAGGAGGAATATCTTAGCACCAAAGGCTCACACTCTGGCCAATCCAACTACTGGCTGATGCAATGAAGGACCACAGCATTCTGCCTCTCCCCATGCCATCCTGGATCTATATCCCCTCTCTGTTCAGCTTCTCATAACAGCACCAAGCCCATAATAAGAATTGCTGTTTTTCTTTGCATGTTATAGTGTTTCCACATATACTCTTCTAGAGGCAAAGGAGCAAACATGTCACATGCCACGTGAGTGTTACCATCCCAAAGCTTGCAGCAGAGCTTCCAGAGAGCAGTGCACACTGCCACTTACCTGATGAAAGAACCAATAGTAAAAATTGTGGGCGGCTCTAGAAAAGGTTCAGCTAATTATGAATACTGCTTCTCTGGCACTTATTCAGATGACCAAAAGACTTTACCAGTCACAAGAAGAAACAAAGGCAGGGAGACAGGACAAGAAAGAAAATAAGAGCAGTCACTTCACAAAGAGAAACTGGCTCTGACATGTTTAGTAACACATTAATGTTATTTTAAAACAGTTAAATAATTGTGGACACTACTACTAACATTGGTTGCTGTGGCCATTGTAATAACCTCCTGGCAATAGCTTAAACCATGGGAAATTGCTGATATTCAACTGTTTTGGGCTATCTAACAAAAGAGACCTCATACCATTCAATCAAATGGATACATCCTAGTTTCCAGCCTTGTCACCTACAAACCCTTCTTCTGCATTAGAAAGCGATTAGCTTGGTAGAAAAATTCCTTTGTGCCATTTCCAAATGATAACTTAAAACTATTGCTGATTTAGATCATAAATTCAGCTTACTAGTTGTAGAAAGGACTTTTATTTGCAGGTATACTTATTTGTAGGATATTCCTGATTATAAAATGAGAAGAGTCATATAGCAACTGGATAGTAAAATTTTCAGTAAAAAGGGAAGTAAAACTTTTTCAGCCAAGACTGAGGCACAATGGTCATAACTCTATTCTTTTCATAATAAATATATGTCAGAAGCTAAGAGAACAAAAATTGCATTGCAAAGAGAATGTTGATAGGAAAAGGAAAGCAGATAAAAATCTACTCATGTGGCCAGTGGAGCACAATGCCAATGGCTGGCTGGAGTGTTCAATACAAGACCCAGGGTGCCCTTGTGTCAGTTAGATAAAGATTCCGCTTCTTCAAGACCTTTGACTTTCATCTGTTGGAAAATTTTTATAATATTCTATCTTTATTAGAACATGTTGCCAACATCCTCAAGAAAACTATCTTAGTAAATATACAAATCCACAATGTCTCCAATGTAAACAACACTCCCTAGGGTTATTCGGCACACAGTCAGGGTGGCTCTGGTGTGTGGCCTACGAAGAGTGTGAGTTTTAGTTCTCCTAGTTCAACATCAGTCTGAAAAATAAAGACACAAACTTCTCAGTTAAATCAGAATATTTCTTTACTAGCAACACCTCTGAGAGATTCTGAGCAAATCCTTAACAGAAGACAAGACTAAGGCTGTATATATAATAACACTGGTTCAATTTTTTGCTTTCATTACTTTACCAGCAGTGTGACCTTGGTCAAGCAATTTTACCCTTCCAAATGTGTTTCATCATCTGAAAAGTATGGATAAAACCACCTCAAAATGTGTTATGCAGATTAAATGATGGAGTGCATGTAGAGCATTAAGCACAGTGACTGGTATGAACTAAAAGCTCAACAAATGAGAGTTATTATTGATTCCTGAAGAGAGTGGCCACATACCATGACCTCAGCTGGAACGCTGAGTCATAGCTGTTTCAGAGGCCAGTGCTTCAGCGAGTTAAGAGCACAGGCAAGGAACTCGGAAGTAGGAGTACTGATCTTCTTTTCTCTTGCTTCGAGAACCCTAGACAAGTCTTTTAGCCATTTAACTTCTCTAGTCTTCAGTTACTTCACCTAAAGAAAAGGAGGAAATAATACTGACATATTTTACAGGGAAACTGGGAAGTCAAAAGCATGAACATAAATGCAAAGCATGAGTACAAAAGTATAAGAAAGAAATAAACGGTAGTGTCAAATGTTAGGAAGCCTCTGTATCCATCAGAGGGGAAAGGAGGCAGAACAAGTTACAAAAATGCTAGCTTTGGGTAGAGGTGCTTTATGTTACCAGTTTGGAGTTGAGATTCAGGTGTTTATGCTTCATGCAACTTTCATAACAGTCATTTTATCTCACTTGTAATAAATCAAAGCTAGTATAAAAATCTCAAAGGATATTTAATCAGTACAAGGCAAGCATAGGAGACTAAAAATATTTAAATACACTTCATAAGTGTATTTAACAAACCAACATCTAAAATGTTAATACGAAACTGCAAATCAAATATTAAAACTTAAGTTCAGCTGAAGAGTATAATCATTCACTTCTCTTAAAACAGTATATACAAAAAGCAGGGGTTAGTTTAATACGCATCTCAGTAGACAGGTAGAGTGATCTAGAAGAACTGTTAAAGTGAGCCCACAGTTTATTAAAGATGATACATGTTTATTTTTGTGCCCTGCATCTTTTCTCCATGCCATTTTTGCTAACTATAAATTCTCTGCAACCAGTCTTTCTCTACTCCACACTAAAGAAAAGAAACAGGCAGACTATTTTCATTATTTCTGTTTGACAAAACATATGGAAACAATAATTCTACAGACATGTACATTATAATAGGAAGCAATCCTATTTTAATGTAATTTTAAAAATTAAATAGACTCAAGTTATTTAAACTACTCAGTTTATTTGAAACTCACAAATGAGGCAGCCACGTCTCTAATTTACTTAGCAGATTCATATAGTTGGCTAGGACTTTAGAGATTACTTCTCTTATTGCTGTGCAAAGCAATTAGGAGGCTAATTCTCATTTACAAAAAAAAGTATTTATACAAGTAAATCTGCCCCCTAGTAAAGGGTAACAGGCTTAATTCAGTCATATTTCGTCAGTTTCTTTTTTCTTCTCAGGTCTTTTTTATTTTGTTTTATTTTGTGTGCTGGTAGAAAAGAACAGATGAATTAAAACTGATTCTAAAGTTCTATTTTTATACTTTGTCTTGAAAGGACTGCACAAAACATTAAATTTCTTTAATAAATATTTTCCCTGCCATATAAACTGATTAGTTTTAACTACTTTCGTTAAAACACAGGCATGCAGAAATGAGGAACAAGGAGGTTCTCTCAGGAAAAACACTGAAAAAATAAGATTTCATCTGGCCTTCCCATCACCACTTGAAGAATTGTTTGGTAGTTACATCATCAGGAAATAAAATACTATCCTCTGAGGACCCCTACTCTTTACAAAGAGGAAAGAGAAGGTTTGAAGTCTAAATCACTCCCGGAGATGTCTCCAAAAAAAGAGAGACTGAGACTTCTGGCTTCCCTCTGCCGCCTTCTTCCCCAGCAACCAAAAAACAAATGTAACAAAAACGTATTTACTAAAGTATAAATAAGAATAACATGATGTGTATTTAAGAATCCCAAGCAATAACAGAAGCTTTAGAGCCCCAGAGGGAGAAAAGTTACAAGCGGATCAACCCTGACCCCCAATGACTCGATTAGCCCGGCAGGAGGGCGCCAGCGTCCCCGGCCCGCCGCCCATTCTCCTCCGCGGGGAGCCGGGACCGACTGTGCGTTCACACGGTCCGAGCGTCGGCGGAGCCGGGGCGCGATGCAGCGCCGCCGCCGCGGATCTGGCTGTCACCGGCGCCCCCGCCGCCCGCGCCGCACACGCGGAGCGCCTTATAAGGCAGCGCAGTGACGTAACGCCCATAGGCCGGGCGCGCTCGGCGCCCCGCTCGCATTGTTCGGGCGACTCCTGGAGCGCGCACAGCCCGCTCGCAGCGCCGCGAGACTGCGGCCCCCGCCCGGCCCCCGCCCGGCCCCCGCCCGGCCCCAGCGCAGGCGACTCAGGTAAGCCCGGGAGAGCCGCTCAGCTCCAGCAAGGGGATTGCTGTCTGAGAGCTAGGCAGTCTGTAGGTGGCTTTTAAAGTTATTAGCATCACAAACTGGACAGGTTTCGAAAAGCGCGTCCAATGAACTCTAGGTTCAAAACCTTTCCCAACTCACACAAAACCTGAAAAGTTTTCTCCGATAGAGAAAACAGATTTGGGATTTAATTTTAAATGTAGAGAGGTGAGGGATGACTATATATTACAGACGCCTTCCAAGTAAGCTATACATGGTATCCTGCCTGTATTGAGAAATCTTTGGGGAAAGGGTGGGGAGAGTATATTGTACTACAGCAACTCTATCTCCTGATCTTACCTCTCCTAGGGCTCAAACTCCTTTAAGTCTTATAAGAGCACAGTGCGAAACACTACCACAAGGTAGTGGATTTGTCCCCCCCCCCCCCGCAATGCCCTCCCTCTTTTGTAAATCTTCATATAAAAAACTAGGAAACCCCTGTTAGGAATACATCGTGTAATTAGGATGAATCTAACTTTAAAAGTAAAGCACTTTTTAAGCTTCAAAAAATCCTACAAACGCTATTCTGTCTTAAAAGCAAATGTTAATTAGTACAAGAAAGTAACTCACAGTTTTGAGTTCTAACTTTTTAATTTAACTCCAGTCAGTGGGTAAATGACAAACGGCAATGCAAATTAAAGATAAAGCTAGTTCCTCTATAGTAACATGTTGGACAATAGCTTATTATGTAGAAATACTAATTTAAAAGGTAAAGCCTATAGAAGAATTTTGTTAATCAGTGGCGTTTTGATCCATAATTTGTTACATCTAAACCCTGGATAGACTATTGCTATAAACGAACCCTTATAGTATGATAATTGAACCATTGGCAGATGCCGAAAATCTACATATTTTACTTTACTTTTCAGAATAAAAATCAGCAGAGGAATTAAAAACAAAATATGCTATGTCAAATTTAAAACCCTGGAATAGGAGATGAAAAAATGATTTATCACTCAAACTTTATTTGGTCTGAACATATGTTGTAAAACAAACTTAAGAAAAAAAATGTGTGAAAGAATTATTTCCCTTTTAAAATAGTCCCTGTGTTTTACTTATCATTTGAAACATAGTTTTTTACCTGCTCAAAATTCGGGATATATCTGTATTTCTAGTAATTCCTGTGGTTGAGTTTTTTAAAGTATATGACATTAGTGCCTGCCATTTTTGCTTCACAGGAGTTTTATTTGCTAATTTTGTTTGAAGCAATGCAAGGCTTTGGTTTTAGTATTCTAAAAGAAAAATTATATGTTACTTGGCCTGAAGATAGGCTTTATAAACTGCAGGTTAGTACTGAGAAGTAGCATTTCCTCAAAACTATTATTTCAAATATAGGGAAGCCTACCATAATGAGAAGAGGGGGCAACACCCAGGTTACTGTGGAGAAGTACAGAATATGCAATAGAAAAGTTGTTTATTTGATATAGGCTGTAATTGGAAACTGAAAAAATTCCTATCTAGGGAAAAAGGTATTCCAGTCTTTTGAATCTAATAGAGGAGGAGGGAAATAGAAACCATCAATTATTGTTTCAGCTATACCCAAAGTACCATCTGTACCATAAACTATAGCTCAACTGTTGAAAATCATAACCTCTATCAAAGCCCTAACAGCTGTTTCCCAGAGTCTGCATTTTATTTTTGTAAAACAGGCAAGCATCAATTTTAAAACAAAATTTTAAGTGACACACTTCAACAGTCCACACTTTTTTCCATTTATTAACTTTAAAGTGTAGTTCAAAGAACAATCACCCATTAAAACCCCTTTTAAAATTGAAAGTTAAAAAAGATTTATCGTGGATACGTTACCTCACAGTGGCCTCTCTTAGTGAGCATTTCTTAGTGCTTGGGATAACTTACATGATGGAAAAAATGTTTTGGATTGAATGAATGTGAATTTTTACATCTCCAGATAAAGCACATATTAATTTTATAATTAATAAATTCATTTACCTTTCTATGGTGATTAACCTTACCCATTAAGCCCTGGTACTTTTGTGATATTTTCCTAATGTTGTGATGGAGTCTATAGTAACAATCAATATGAAAATACAAGTAAGCTTAGAGCTTCTCAATTTTCAAGTCCACTTGCAATTCCCATTAATCTGCCTTCTCAAAATGCTATGAACTTTGCTTTAGGGTTCTCTGCTACCTCTTCCCCTCCAAAAAAGTGCCTTTGATAATAAATGGATTTTGAGGTAAAGAAAGTGAAAATGGGGGAGAAGAGCAAAATTCCATTAATTGTTCTTAGGTCATGTTCTGTCTATATCTAGTGCATCAGGGCAAAGTGAATGCTTTTACAAGGTGAATAGAGAAAAAAAAAATACAGCCTCCTATTAAAGGGAAAAAGGAAGCGGGGCAGGAAGAGAACTGTTTATAAAAGACTGGATATTGTAAAGTAATAACCAAAGGATGTAAAGCAATATTGGTCTCAACCTGCTTCAAGAACTGAGATCTGTTACCCACACAGCCAGTCATTATCTTTGAAAAATCTAACACACCTTATCCTCTTGGGCATATCATTAATTTTAAATGATTTTTAGAGTTTAGTTAATTTGCATTTGACTGTGAATTTAGCTTCAATATAAACTGATTTAGTTTCTGTAAATTATGTTTAAATAAGGATTTAAAGATGAAGAGACTGCATATTCAGCAAGCATCACAAACTTTCAAAGAAGTATTTCTATGGCTGCCTTTGCCATCACTAGGGCCACCAACTCAATCACTTATGTTTAATGTGTGCTGCAAAGAATCTTAGAAATTCCTCTGGCCAGTCAGTTTCTACTTCGAGTGTGAGGTACACTAATTCCTAGCAGATCATCACCAACACAGTTCTAAAACCTCCTATATTCCTCTTCTCAAAAACAGAGTTGAGATTTTCTCTCCCTGGCCGCCTTCTGCATTAACATTACCTCCGACTGGGAAAGCTGGGCAAGTAAAAGTGGGAAGGCTCTCCCAGGAAAGTTGCTTGGTTCTTTTTCAGATATGGAAGAAGGACTCCCTTTTCATGCTTGTTCCATGAGATTCTAATTTAGCAGATTAGATAGGACAGCAGCAGTTTTCATTCTGAGCCCAAGAACAGAGGGTAAAACATTAGCAGCATTTTTTCTCCAGTCTGACCATCCTCACATTCCTATGCCCTACTGGTTCCAAAATAAGATTAACTCTTAAAGATACAATTATACTTTTTTAATGACTAGCTTTGGAAATGATACATTTGTGTGTGGGGGGATGGGTGAGGAGGTATGTGCAAGAGTAAGTAGGTAAGTGTAGCTATCATTGGGACAGGTAGAAGTGCAAACACCTTGTTTCTGTTTATGGTAACTACTGATTATAGCCTAGAGCACAGTCATTATCAGTAAGAGTGTATATTTTGTCAGAATAGCAAACACTCAGTCCCACAGATGTGAGTTTGAGAAGTGCCTTGGTAAGTTCTTTAGGGACAGTGGGATGCCCCAGGCCCCAGAGAGTGTACACACACACACGGACACAGACCTGACAGGAAATGTCCACAGAACTTTATAGCTGGAAGAGGCCTTGGAGGCCATCTGATCCAAATGCCTCACCCTGCAGAAGAAACTGATGTCTACAGTGTGACTTACCTCAGAGACACAGAGCTACTCAGAGGCAGAGCCAGGGCCCCCTGCATTCTTGGGCTATAGCCTTTGGTTTCTCCTTAAATTAATGGTAGGAAGAGATGAGAACAGAAGCCCCAGAAGAAGCCTTGGTACTGTAGGTGTTAATTTGGATATAAAACCCATTAAAAAAAAAAGAAAGTAGAAAGGTTCAAAGTTCTTGTTAATAAGTACAAGCAGTAAGAAGACAAAGGGAAAGGAGGGAGGTGAAAATCAATACAGTTCAACCAGGCTACAATGGAAGGGAGGTGATAAAGGGAGGACAAAGAAAACAAATAATAAATGTACTTAAAGGTCCTCTGGACGGCAAAGCTCACTCTCTGCCTAAAAGCTGAGAGGTGCCCTGCAAGAGTGTATGCTCTACAGTTATAGTTAAAGCCATTTACGTCTGATCCACTAACATGACAAGTGACCTCTTCGTAGTGTCTTCCAACTACAAGCATTCTGCCTTCCCTAGACCTCCCCAGCTAGTAGGTTCCCTTTCAAAACTCAGTGAATCAATGCCTTTAAAACAACCCTCCCTGGGCTTCCCTGGTGGCGCAGTGGTTGGGAGTCCGCCTGCCGATGCAGGGGACACGGGTTCGTGCCCCGGTCCGGGAGGATCCCACATGCCGCAGAGCGGCTGTGCCCGTGAGCCATGGCCGCCGAGCCTGCGCGTCCGGAGCCTGTTGCTCCACAACGGGAGAGGCCACAACAGTGAGAGGCCCATGTAAAAAACAAAAAAAAACCCCAAAAAACAAAAAAAACCCTCCCAAAAACTTTACAGGAAGTCACTGTGGGCTATAAGCTCCTGGAAATACTTACCTGCTTTACTTTCCTTCATACCATGCATTGCTACATGACATTAAATTATACATTAACTGCTTGTTTATCGTCTGTCTACTGGACTGTAAACTCCTTGAAGGTCAATTTTGCTACCAACTTTATCCCTAGCACCTGGAAAAACACCTAGCTATAGTTAGTAGGTATGTCACCAGGCCAAGAAGAGTATTGGATATGAATAAATTATACCCTGGAAGCTTCTTATTTGGTAAGAAAAGAGTATTTCTGGAAACAGTGGGTTAGGAAGGGCCCCTCCTTCTAGATTTTGTTCAGGAGCTCAAAACAAGTCTCTGCCACTATTTGAAGTAACTACATAGAATTGACATATAAAACACAAAAACCAGAAAACGAATTAGGCTCAGATGAAGTCGAGGCAGTGAAATCTGCTTTTACTATACAGTATGTGTTGTGTAGGCAGACTTCAAGTCAGATGCTTCTCTGTCTACCCACCTCCATCTACCTCACTTTAATGTCCTCCCAAAATAATGAGAATAAAGATGGTGAAACAGTACCAGGTGAATTGCCCCGGGGCAAGAAATGGATGGGAAGCAAAATATGAAAGAACAGAGTGCAGTGTTTTTGTCCTTAATGAAGGGTATTCTTCTGTTTTTCCCTAATTTCTGTGCCTCAGCAGAACGCCTGGGAATTGCACTCATGGGGTCCAAACAGTTTGTCCTTGCAATAACTAGAAGTTAGCAGATTGCCCTTTCCCAAGTATGTATGTATGTGTGTGTGTATATATATATATATATATATATATTTTTTTTTTTTTTTTTTTTTTTTTTTTTTTTTTTGCGGTATGCCGGCCTCTCACTGCTGTGGCCTCTCCCATTGCGGAGCACAGGCTCTGGACGCGCAGGCTTAGCAGCCATGGCTCACGGGCCCAGCCGTTCCACGGCATGTGGGATCTTCCCGGACCGGGGCACAAACCCGTGTCCCCTGCGTCGGCAGGCGGACTCTCAACCACTGCATCACCAGGGAAGCCCCCAAGTATATATTTTGATTCCAAAGTTTCTGTGGGTAGTCAATTCATCTGCCAGGTTTTACAGAAAAGGAATAATTTTTCTATAGTTTCAAAGTTAGGTAACGCCAGTGTCAACCTGTGAAACCAGCCTAGGGCTTGTAACTCCTCATCAGCACCAAACATTTACTGAGTGTCTACCAGACACTGTGCTATAAGTACAAGGCAGGACAACAAGCCCAGCAACTAAGTTCTCCACACACCACACCATGTCACTAACATAGCTACACCTATGTTAGTCATCAACACCTTGTTGATGACAAGGGCTAAGATTATCAGCAGCTCTTGCACAGTGGTTCCAATCATTGATCACTGTCCTGTTCGGCCTCTTTTTTAATGAACTGATAAAGCAATATACATAATACAGGTCAGCTGTACATAAAAATAAAGATAAACAATGTGGGACTGTTTTTAAAAAAAAATATAACACATGGGCTTCCTTGGTGGCGCAGTGGTTGAGAGTCCGCCTGCCGATGCAGGGGGACACGGGTTCGTGCCCCGGCCCAGGAAGATCCCACATGCCGCAGAGCGGCTGTGCCCGTGAGCCATGGCCGCCGAGCCTGCGCGTACGGAGCCTGTTGCTCCACAACGGGAGAGGCCACAACAGTGAGAGGCCCGTGTACCGCAAAAAAAAAAATACAACACAAATGTAGTCAGTCTCCAAGCTTGTTTACTACTGACACTAAATTGATATGGACAAATAGTGTTACCTCAATGCTAAGACTAAAGAGTAAGAATAATGGTTCGTAAATCAAGTTCTACTCTTCTTGGCTCTGCCATCCATTCTCTGCGTAAGCCTCCTATAGCCTTGGCTTCCATTAACCTAAAAAATGGGAACAATGTCATCCACTGTAAGTATCTCTCAATACTGGGTAAGGATAGAATAGTGCACAGTAACCCCTGAGGGAACTCTGATCACGTAGAGTCAAAGACTATATAAAAATATAAGCTACTGATCCTATCATTAGAGAGACAAGTCAGCTAAAGAAAATGGGAAGAATGTGAGGAAAAAGTCCACTCTTAAGCCAGAGGCAAAATTCACATAACTATAGCCCTTGAGCCTGTGGGAAAATCCAAATCATCCTACCAAGAGCAGCCGCAAAGATGAGCTCAGAAAAAAAAAAAAAAAAAAAGATGAGCTCAGACCTTCAAGATGGGCGACTCTGACAGGAGTAAATCTGCCAGATTTATCATATCTCATGGCCCACCAGTCTTGGAACAAAAGTTTAAAGGTGAACTAAATTTTCTCTCTCTTTTTAAAATTCTCTTTTAAGTGAATCAAAACAAAAACAAATCTCTGAGCAGAAATTATAAGAGGAATGTAAAATATTCATCACATTTGGTCTGACAAGACTTAAGTGACTGCTGCTGTTACATTTGAAGAAAAGGATGGAGCTGCTTAGCCTAAGAGCTTGGGGAGAGCATGAGAAAGTTCCTTCTTGCTGAAGACAAATGGCCTGCAGTGAGATGCTGTGTAAGTCCCTTAGCCTTGGCTTGTCAGTTAATTGGGAATGGCAGAGGAGGTGAATCACTCTGTGGAGTTCTGTATAAAATAATCCTTTGCTGCAAATGAGAAGATTATCTATTCTTTAAAAATAATTCATTTTTTATCAAGAGAGTTAAACACTCTTTTTATTAAAAGAAACACATTATGTTTGAGGTTCAGTATTATCCTTCAGGCTTTCATACAACTGCCTATATGGGGCAGACTGAGGTCTTTTAGATAAAGATGAGAACAACTTTGTTAAATGACTGGGGTTCTACTCATCTCCCCTAACATTACGCCTCACGAGAGTCTTCTTACAGTCTCATAAAATTCACTGGGCTGAACAAAGATGCAAAGAATCACAGGCAAAGTTAAGATTCTCTGGCTAGTTTACCCCCATCTGGACTTATTTAAATTTGTCTCCAAGTGAATTCACTTCACTGAGTGGTTCTCCCTCCTCCAAAGTGACAAGAACAGGAGGAACAAAACTCTACTTCTCCTTCTTCAGCTCTCATAATAATTAGAGTAAATTCTGAGAACTGTAGGCATCATTCAGACTAAGAGGGAGTTATATTCCCCTAAGAAATGGGTCTTCTCACCTCTCAAATCATTTGGTCATCAAGTATGTACCAATTTCAGACCCATGTGGAGGATACAGAGGTATCAGATTCTTTAAGGAGCTTATAGTTAGTTCAAGAGCAAAACTAATATAACAAATTAGAAAGTGGTATAAAACAATACAGAGTATTTGTGTCACAAAACTGTAAGGGCTGTGGGAACTCAGAAAGGGGAACCAGCCAGGGTTAGACAAGTTAGGGAACATTCATGGAAAAGATGGAAAGTGAAATGTAAATGTAGCATTCCAAAAAATGATGGCAGATTTATCCCTTGGAAGTCTACTGTGAAAAGGGAATATGAGGTAAAAAGAGAAAGAAGTCTTGATCCAGCATCAGAACACCCAAAGTCTGATTTTAAACTCCATTATTTGGCCTTTAGAACAACCTGGACTTCCATAGTTATTTCAATCCTTAAAGTGAAGATTAAAAGTGATGATAAAGCAGTTGGCACAATGCCAGACCCACAGCAGACACTCAGTAAATGGTATCTATTGTTCTTCTAGATATTAAGCCAGTCTGCCCATAAGAATGATGCTCCATCATCATCTGGTGCTATTGGGTTCCTCCAGGCTGAGGCACAAGGGGCTGTCTCAGGGCCAAAGAGGAGGTGCTTTGTAGGATGCAGTCCCAGAGAACTCATGTTTAAGCTTATTGGAGAGTTAAGAACTCAGGATTAAGCTTACTGGAGAAAATCCATGTCTCTAGTACTTAACTTCAGCCACTCTGAAAAGTGAGGTTATCCTTTATCCTGATTTCCCTGCTTGAAAGGAATCCCTCCTATGAGAAACCCACATGAGCTTTCCTAAAGAAGTCTTAGTCACCTGAAATAAAAAACAAGTTACTGAGTAAAGGACCAAGGAGAGCAAAAGGCTTAAAAGCTGGCCTGGAATCTCCTGTTTTACCTGGAAAGTCCTACCATGCTGGAGAGGCACACATATAAAACAAATAGGTGAGACAAATCTTACAACATGGGCTAAATAGCTTATATTAGATCCTACCCACAGACAATGAAGATTTCCTTTCAGAAACTACTAGTCAAATACTAATTCCTAGGTGTTCACTTTTCAGTTTAATTATACTTTCAATTTAGCATAACATTTTAAGTGTCAGACACTAAAAAGATTTACTTCTGTACTTTTACAGCACACTTATAATCTTGAACTATAACAAATGCTTGACATATAAAGAACCAAAAATAAATCTGAATCCCCTGAAATTCCAATTAAGGTTCCTGTATAGTTATGAACCACTGAGACTTGACGAGTCATAAAATCTCTTCTGATAGAATGGAATATACATTTTTGACATGTGAATTTGTACATAGTGCTATTTAGGAAAGAAGGGAGGGAAAGGACTTTAAAGGTTGGTAGTGGTTTTTATCCTCTGGAACTGAGATTTGAGGATCATTAAAGGCTTTGTAAACCTTAGAGACAAAATTGTATTGCTTTCCCCATGTTGCAGCTGAGGTAACAGGTAGATGAGGCAAGGTCATAGAGTTAAGTCAGTGGCAGATTTTGGTCCAACATTCCCTGTCCATTGAATACATGGCTCTTTTGAAAGTGGCTTTTCTGTTGCTTGAGAATTGGGGTTTTGCTTTTTTTCTTTGTTTTTAGCTGTGAATGAGTAAACTTTAAAAGTGAGGGAGACTGAAGTCAGTGCTTTTTTCAACAATGCTTTTTTCAACGACTGCAAACGTGAAATAGTTTGCCCTCTCTCAAAATTCAAATCTTAAAATTAATTAAAATTCAAAAGTAATATATGGTCAGGGCAAAAATGGATGGGTATTCATATAGCACATACACAAGGTATACTATATAGCCTTTTCATCAATTTTTTTCCAAACAGAATTTCTCATACCGATAAACATAACTAAATGGGTAAAACTTTTGTGCAGGGACAAAATCAGGTGCAGACAGGCCCAGGGCCAAGGGAAGTAAAGTATCAAGTCACTGCTCTCACCACTAGCAGGCCTGTTGCAAACCACTGTAACATCTTAAGATGGAATTGCCCCTAACTACACAAGCTAAATATTCTCTAGAACACATTCATCTTAGAAGAACCCAACTTAGAGAAAATAGGATCAAACTCTGTGTTCATGCTTTCTATCTTCTCAATGCTCAGAAGTGGCAGAAAAGGAAAATGTAACCCAAATGCTCTGAACTGTTCGTTAGGGAAAATTAAACAAGGTTAGATGACCAAAATAACTTTAATTTTTAAAATGTATGCAAGAGGACATGCAAAGACCACAAGAAAAATGGTCAGTTACATTCCAACAGATTTTAGAATAAAACTTTCCCACCTACCTGTAATTAAGTTTTACATATGGCCCAAACTCTAGTTCTCTAAAACATCATTTAGGAGACAGAAACCAGTCACCCTCAGGAACTAGGAAAAGTGAGTAAAGGTAGATGGAGGATGTTCACTGTGGTTCAGGATCTCACTGTTTGCTCAGCAGGCAGTCAGGCCAAACATCAACCTTCATCTTCCAACTGCCTTGACCTCCAAATACTGTTTAATGGGATTAAATGTTCTACTTCCTTTGCCCTCCTTATTTACTGATTTACTATAGCTAAAATGGAAGGGGAAAAAGAAGGAAGTTCTCTAGGAATCAAAATGTTTCACATTTTATGCTCTTTGGACTCCTATCTAGCCTGTTTCTCATGGCAAATTGTGTGATTTCAGTAGTCACAATAAAACATAAGCCTCTGTTGTTGTGGTTTCTAAGTTTCTGAAGTCTACATTTCCCACTAACAAGTTAGGAAACGTTTGGTTTCCCAAGCATACCACGTTAGCCGCTGCCTCTGTGCAGGCAGCCAGACTACAGGGAGGTGAAAACCAGTGAACTCATCTACTCTGGCACATGACTGCTCCCTGTTTTGGCCTTTTATGTTAAATCTACAAACTGAACACCAGTGAATTAAAGTATGAAAGCCAAATAAAAGAGTTAAGCCTTTTTTAAAAAAAGACTTACAGGAACTAGGGGCTTAAAAAAATTTTTCTTTCCTTTTGGCTCAGAGTAAGATTTGGAAAAGGATATATTCTTTGTAACTTTTTTAAAAAGAGAGAATAAAAGAAAGAAAAACAACCTACCAAAGAATAAGTGTTAAGAGAAAGGAATTATACTAATCCTCCAAAATATCTATTTGCAATATCTGAATGAAAATAACCTGTGATCTGGGAAGAGAAAAAAAAGGATGAAAGGAGATTAAAAACAAAATTGTGTAGCTACATCAGAATGCTTTTCTAAAGAATCTATTTCTGTTTTCCTCAATCCACTAAGATACAAAAGGAACATCTAAATATAAATGGATTTTGCAATAAGAGAAATACATACAGGGCTTCCCTGGTGGCGCAGTGGTTGGAGTCCGCCTGCCAATGCAAGGGACACGGGTTCGAGCCCTGGTCCGGGAAGATCCCACATGCTATGAAGCAACTAAGCCCGCCAAAAAAAAAAAAAAAAAAAAGAGAGAAATACATACAAATATTCTTAACAAGATAAAACACATACAATACACACTTTTAAGGGTATACAGCATTATGCCCTTGAAGTCTGTCTGAGAAAAGGCTGCCTGCTAAAAATACTTTCCGAGAACTTTAAGTTCCTTGAAATGTTCTATGGAAATGGTATTTATGACAAACCCACCTCCTCTAGGGAACATTAGATGTTATTACTGGCAAAGTCACAATTTTCTAAACCATCCAGAAATAATCATGAATTTATGCCAAATGACTAAACTTGTTTTATTATTACAATGATTAAGAGAATATTTGCTAAGATCTCATGTTCAAGCTCAAAGTAGCCATGAACCTACAGAAAATACAGTGTCAAAACAGCGGATTGCAAGGGGTAGTGATTTTCTGTGCCTTTCACAGGCAGAATATTACAACACACAAATTCACTGGAGACGATGGTATACGAGATATATGAGATAGGAGGTGTGGATGTATGTCACGGTGGTGAGAAACTGCTTTTCTGTAAAATGAGAATAATAATACAGTAAGTCCCCTACATACGAACAAGTTCTTTTCTGAGAACTTGTTCATAAATCCAGTTGGTTCGTAAGTCCAACAAAGTTAGCCTAGGTAGCCAACTAACACAATCGGCTATATAGTACTGTACTGTAATAGACTGTAATACTTTTCACACAAATAATATGTACATAAAAAACACAAAAAATAAAGAAAACATTTTAAGTCTTACAGTACAGTACCTTGAAAAGTACAGTAGTACAGCACAACAGCTGGCATATAGGGGCTGGCATCGAGTAAACAGGCAAGAAGAGTTACTGACCGGAGGAGGGAGAGGAGGTGGGAGATGGTAGAGCTGAAGGATCGTCAGCAATAGGAGACCGAGGGCAAGCTGCAATTTCACTCACGCCAGACACTGATGGAATGCACATTCATGTCTTTGAAAGTTTGCAACTTGAAGGTTCGTATGTCGGGGACTTGCTGTACTTGCTTCTTATGACTGTTTCCGGGACTAGCGTGGTACATGGCATATAATAATTCCTCAATAAATGATAACTGTTATTCAGTGACTATAGAGGAAAGGAACTATTGAATACTTACAGTCATCCTTCAGTATCCGAGGGGGATTGGTTTCAGGACTCCCACAGATACCAAAATCCACAGATGCTCAAGTCTCCCATATAAAATGATATAGTACAGTCAGCCCTCCCTATCTATGGGTTCTGCATCTGAAGATACAGAGGGTGACTGTACTATGTGTCTTTTGCTTACAGTCACACACTTATACCCTAACATGGTACCTAGTTCAAAAGTAGAATAGGTATTTGTTCAAATATTTAACAAATACTTATTGACTGCCAAGCAAATACTGGGCACTGTTCTTGAGCTATAAATCTAGCACTGAATAAAACAGACCACTGCTTGACCTATCACTGAATAAAACACACACACACACACACACATACACCCACAACACACACACACACAACACACCCACCCCTACCTCCCTACTCACATGAAGTTTACATTCTAGTAGGAGAGACAGCCAATGATCAAGTAAGTAAAATATAGTATGCCAGGTGTTACTACATGAACTAGGGGAGAGAGTCCAGCGGCTCCCTGGGAAGGCAGCCAGTACAAAAGCCACAGGCTCTGCTGTGCTCAAGGAGCAACAGGGAAACTGGTATGACTGGAGCAGACTGAACAAAGGTGGGGGGGGGTCAGGGAGTCAATGGGATAGGGACCTAGAGTGCAGGAATGAATGAACAAATTAACACTAAAAGCATGAGATGGAAGAAAGAGGAAACTCTTCTGAGGTCAGTACTCTGCCTGGGCTTTCTAGCATGTAGACTGGTTAAGCTAAAAGAACATATGCTTTGTAGACAGTGAGTTTTTATTCTGGTTTGGTTATTTGTGCTATTTGGTAGTTATTTAACCTCTCTAAATTTTAGTGTTTTGGTCCTTACCCTCATCTGTAAAATAGGAATAATACTTACCTCATAAGGTTGTTTTAAGGATTAAGTAAGATCAAGTGGCACAGAGTAGACCCTCAGTATGCTTGTTTCTTTTTTGCTATAAACTAAATCCCACACTGATAGCAACTGGGAATTGGAGTCTGTGTTCTAGTACCAGGGCTACCATAACAATGGTATTATTTTGTCTTCCTGGGCTTCAGTTTTTTAACTAAGAAAATGCACATGCTACACACAGACATTATAAAAACAGATATACATCAGTTAAGGTGTTGTTATAAAATTATAACCAAATAACATTACTATTACAATTTATCTTAATATGAAAAATTCAAAACAGCAAAAGTATGACTCCCTGTTTCTCTATGTTACTTCATCTCAAAAATCGTGTAAATTTTAATTTTTTAAGCATGAAGTTGTAAAGATTTATTTAGCAGCCATGTTGACTTTTATTCCCTTTTTCTGTCCCTGCTTAAGAACACTGATCTAACAGAAAGATCTCTGGGACTTCCTTGGCGGTCCAGCGGTTAAGACTTCGCCTTCCAATGCAGGGGGTGTGGGTTCGATCCCTGGTCGGGGAGCTAAGATTCCACATGCCTTGGGGCCAAAAAACCAGAAAACATAAAACAGAACCAATACTGTAACAATTCAATAAAGACTTTAAAAATGGTCCACATCAAAAAAATCTTAAAAAAAAAAAACTCCAAGAAAATATTTAACTGCAAAAACCAAGGTGAAGGATAAAGAGAGTTTATAGTAAGTTATTTTTTGTATAAAAAAGGGAGAGACTAAGAATCTTTATTTGTATTTGCTTATTTACTCATAAAGACATTATAGAAGTACATGTAAGAAACTAATATCAGTGGTTTTAAGTTGGGGAAGAGGAACTGGCAGATGAAGGATGAGGTAGGACCCTATACCTTTTAATATACATATTTGGAGACGTATATATTTAGGAATGCTAATCTGAAATCCAAGACTGAAATTCAGACTTTCTTGAAGAGTTAAAACTGAGCAAAGTAAACTTTGTATAATTAAAAACTTAAGTATACAACAGTATGAAAACCTCAAATAACTTCTTTCTCAGATAATCTGAGTATCCCTCAACCTGTTATTTGTATTTTTTTCTGAAATGTTCAAAAAACATTATAAAATATCCTCAATAGTCCTCTCCACATTTTCCACTATGGAAACTAAGCCCAGCAGTAGCACATACAGAAAGAGACTGCATCCGTCAGCCCACCCCACCTCTGAGTCCCCAGGCAGACAAGTCTAGGAGCATATTATCTCAGCAGAGAACGTCACTGCACGTTTACACGCAAGGAATGAAGAACAGGAGAAAGAGGAGCAGAACATCAAAGAGGCTTTGGGAGAATCAGCTATTACTATCCGTTGTGATATGCTGGCATTTCACTGGATAATACACATTCAAAGCACATTCTCTTCCAGGAAGGGAGAAGAGCTGTGGTGCACATCTGTGAACAAAAGAGAAATGGGGAATACTGATCCCAAATATATTTGAGCAGCAAACAGTGAAGAAGAGTTATGAATGTCAGAGACAACTAACACAAAGAGATCTAACAGAAGTTTTCCAAAAAATCAACTATGCCCTAAAATGGTGGTTACAGCCAGAGGTGACATTTCCCCCCCAGGTTTTCTGCAATGTTGGGAGACGTTGTTTGATTGTCACAACAGAGCTGGGGGTGCTGAGTTACTTCTGGCATCTAGTGGGTAGAGGCCAGGGGTGCTGCTAAACACCCTGCAATGCACAGGCAGTCCCCACACCAAACAGTCATCCAGCCCAAGATGTCAGTACTGCCAAAGCCGAGAAACCCCAGCCTACCAATGATAATCAGTATAGCAAACCATGTGCATGGCTGAAAAGATCCATGAATGGCCTGAAGAGAGATCACAGTAAATAGATTATGGAGTCATATCTTTCATTCTAGTGTGAATTCGGACTCTGTCTCTCCCAGGTGACCGTTACATGAGGCAGCCCATTGTGGCTGAGATGTTCTTCTATACTGTCATCATCAGTACAGTTTCCTACTTCTAGTGGTAACTGATATGTATTGTGCCAGGCAGTATGCTAGGAGCTTTTGTATAGATTGTTTTACTTGATCCTTGGAACAGCACTATTATGAGGGAGGTTCCAGTATTATCCCCATTCTACAGATGAAGAAAATGAGATTTGTAGAGGTTAAATTGCTTGCTCAGTCACACTAGTTAGAGTGGGGAAGCCAAGACTCAGGTCTGAAAACTGAACTCCAAAATCTGAATTTCTCCCCCAGCACTACCCTGCCCCCCACAGTATTCTATTGCCTCTTTCCCATTTGTGCCTCGGTGCTGGTGAGCGTACTTGCTCCCTGTCAGTCATCTTGCCTGGCCCTTGTCACCCACCTGCACTGTTTACTGCCATCTACTGCTGGGGCAGTAGGGAATAGGCAGTAGACAGGACATCATTCCTATCCTAAAGAAGGCTACCATGGTGGAGCAAACAAATATGATCCAGAAGAACACAGATCACAAAGAGTACCAAATCAACCACAGAGAGGGGGAGGAAGGAATGGAAAGACTGATAAACAGTCAAAATGTTAGCAACCTGGGAACAAGCCCAATATCATCATTACCATCAACTTAAACTTAAAGGCAGCTCTGCATGCCATGTACAAGGCAAGGTGCTCTCAGGAATACAGGAGCACACTCAATCTGTGACAGTCCAAGGCACCACATGCTGGGTGGCTTTTTGAATACTTCTCCCAGGCAGCCGGGGAAGGCACCATGGCTGTGGGAGACCTAGGTAGGCCTTGACGGATCAGGGAGATGAAACTTCCAGTCTGCCGAGGACCTTAAGTCTCAATCTGTTGAAAGACAGGCTAGTTTTTTTTCCTTTGTTTGTTTTTTTGGTGTAGTAGCAATCAAAATGAAAAGTCTGGAAAAGAAAAAAATGTTAAAACACTGATCTGAGGGATCTTTTTCAAACCTCATTCAGAGTGGGGAGGCGGGGAGAAGAACATGAAAAGAAAAGTGAGTCGGCTCTTTAGTGTAGTAGTATACTCACAGTAATTTTTTTTTTTAAGTTTCTTCGTGATAGCTATAATATATTCAAAGCAAAGAATCTATTTCAGTAAATGGCAAAAAGACAAATCCATCTGAGTAGATACTTTTTAATACGAAAAATTAAAATGGGGGATGAGGAAGCATAAGCTAAGTGGTATTCAATGAACATCCATCATTCAACAGTTCTTTCTAGAAAGTTCCTTAACTGACAATACAGCACTGAAGAACTAACAACACATAATTCAGGCTCTAAGTAATTATCGTGGTACAAATTTACACATGCTGTCCTTATTGTCACTCCCTTGTTAGTTCTGACTTCCTCTCCTGGGCCTAGACTGAGCACCTTTTTAAGTCTCCACCCGGCCCTTCGACTGGAGTGTGCAGAGTCTCCTAGCCTAGATTCCATGGTCTCAAAATGAAAATATTCTCCTTGTAGCCTTACTCCCCAAGCTCTGCGCCTGTGAGCTCTTAGACTGACCTTTTTCTAGTTCTGAAACCTTGCCTTTCAGCAGTTTTTCTTTCTGGGAGACCCTTTGTCTCAGTTTCTTTGCTCTTTTTCCTTCTTTTTAAAAAAAAGATTTGTACCAATCCTGGTCCCTCCGCTCAATCTGAGGATTTCATAAGCTCCTCTTAGGATCCGGTTTCTCTGCTAAAAGCTCCCTCCTTATAATTAGTAGGTCATTGTTGATCTGCATCTTATTAATTCACTTCCTCTGACCGCTGGGGAGCCAAACAAGATTGTTCAGATGTTGAAGAGTTCTGACTCACCCCCATTTTTACTGTATATTCCTCTGACACCAGCTAAAGCCTTCTCCATCACTTCATACCCTAATTCTTATTTCAAACAGTGAAGGAAAACAGCAACCCAGTTTTCTGGATCTGGACCCATTTATGGTGTCTCTAAATGATCTCAATGATGATGACAGTATCTTCAGTAACAAGGACATAAAGCAGACACAGATTTATACTCATACTTGGCTAGCAGATGCCAAAAAGAGTGTTACAGTTCTTCTAGATCTTGCTGACCAAGTCAAATGAATCAAGCATTACATTATGACTATGGTATGCTGTAGCTGTAATTTTTTTAAAAAAAACCTTTAACTTGTGAGAGAAATAAAAGGAAGCAGCATACATAGAATAAAAAAGACTAGTCATAGCTATTTTTATGAGTGCTCCTAAAAATTAGACTAAACAGTGAAAAGTCCCATTGAAAAAGCAGAGAGTAGAGCAAGGAAACATAAATTACAGGCCTGATTACCAAGAACCTATCTCAACCTAAGGAAGCTTTCTAACAAATTCCATGTAATTACTCTGCAAACTGCTTAGAATTCTGTGGTTATTTAACCATAAACACGGCCGCTATCAATGCAATGCAACAATTAAAACTACATATTAGATAAAAATTGCTTAAAGATATAGTGGGACATCATTATAATCAGACTATCAAAGTCTAGCCATGAGAGCAGATATAAAAATGAATAAAGCATTATATGTAGTTTTCTGCTTATTAATGAACATGTTAAATCAAGAAGAAAAAATAATGTATTAAACTAGTGCTGGAAGAATGAAAGCAAATATAGGAATTGAGGCCCATCGAGGTGAAGTTACACAGTTAGGACTAGAATGAGAGATACACTATTTCATATATCTTAAGAAAAGACTAAACAGGACTTGGTATCATCACACTGTTTGGTTGCTGATGGGAAACTATTATGACTAGAGTAAGGTCTGCAAGTATACAGGCAGGTTTTAACAGAAAAAGGTAAACTGATAAATAACAGGCACAGTACTTTGCACATAGTAGGTGCTCACTGCAATTGCCTCATAAAAGTCTGAAATGAATTAAATGTCTGCCGACCTGCACAGCACTGTGAATGAACCCATTTAAGAACCAGGTCACTCAGTGGTTTCCATGCCCTTATTTCAAATTGTGGTTTCAAACAAAACACGATGTCTTATGGAAGCAGTTTTGTCACTTAGGATTTTTCTAAAAACTAGGAAAGAGGTATTTGAAGGCAGGGAATCTTCCATCTATCTATGATGGGGAGCAACTAGTTTTATTAACAACGTAAACACTAAAGCAGTGAGTAGGCCAGTGAATCTGGGGACTTCATCAATATGAAGCGAAGGGCTCACTCAGTAACAGCCTGAAGAAGGTGACAGCCTAAACCAGAGACTTTTCCAGAGAAAGACATATTTGCCATTTATGCTTCAACTGTCTATTCTCGAGATGAACAGTGATTCTCAAACTATGGCCCCTTTCAAGAGGTCTGTGAGGTCAAAGCTATTTTCATAATAACGCTATCTTTTTCATTCATTCCCTCACAAGCATAAAAGGAGTTTTCCAAAGGCTACATGACATGTGGTGACGTCATTGCTCTTACAGCTGATGGAATGTGTGAAACAGATTTGAGAATCCAGCTGCCTTCAATTAAGCCAGGCATTAGAGTTTGCAAAAATATAAAACAACCCTTCCCACTAAGTTTTTGGGTTAGAAAAAGTTATTTTTCATAAAAATATCTTATTTATGTTAACATATAGTGGGTTTATTATTTTTAATGAATAAATATATAAATACTTTAAAATATCTTGGTCTGAATTTCTAATACTATAAATATTGACAGACATAACCCACATAATCAAAAGCTCTTTAGAGTCCTCATATCTGCTCATTCTTTCCCAAAAGCCTACAAACTCTGGAGAACAGGAACCCTCCCTGTTCATCTCAGTATAGTCCCAGTATTATATTCTTTGTTGTTTGCAAATTAAATGAACAAAAGTGTTGCCATATACATAACATCAGAAACTGTAAATTCAAGATCCATATAGTAAATACAGTGGGTATTTGTCCTCTAAAAGATGACAGGTGAGAAACTAAGCTGACTCTGAAGTTGTTCACTACTTATGGTTGATTTCTATAGCTACCAGAAACAACACAATGCCATTAATGGCTTGTGGTTTTATTGCTTGATAATCATGCTAAGCTTATTTATATGGGCCGGTTGTATGAAAAACTGGGAAAGGATCTGGAAAAGTAGAAACATAATTGATGTGTTAGGGTGGTCAGACCATAGGTGAATATTTCCTTTTCAGTTTCATTGTTGTTGATGTAATGTTGCTTGTGTAATAAACAAACATATTTGTACAGTAGAGCTCTGGCTCTGAGGAAAAAATAAAAAGGACCACTCCTTTGTTTGCAGAGATGAAATAACCAAAGGAGAGTGGGGGGCTAGGATGTGGACATTTACCACCCATCTCCCTTCTCCTCAAACAAGCAAGCACATACAGTTCTAATGCAGGGATCCGAAGAAGGAAGAACAGTCTCAGTTCTTTCCAGAGGCCAGTATACTTGGAGAACACCAACGGGAAAACCATTTACACCTAGTTTTCTTAAATACCTAAAACCAGGTACATGGTAAACACCAGAGCACCTTCTTTTAAAAATGAATAAAATTAGTTAGGACAATACTACAGTATTTCCCACAGGAAAATGTTCATTCATTCATTCAAAAAGCCATTCATTTGGTACCTTCTACATATAAGGGCTTTGTAGTAGACAATATAGAAGACACAAATGAATCAGACATGTGTCCTGTTCTTAAGAAGCTTATATTTTAGTAGTGTTGATTGTAATGTACATAAATAAAACACAAATCAAAAGTGATGAGAATTATATATAAGTTATTATGGGTATGACTGGCATTATAGCATTTAGACACACCATCTGTTTCATTATGTGTGTTATATGATGCATATTACTAACAGTGTCTTACTTAGAGGAGATGAAATACATTCACACATGTGTGCTGACGTGTGTGTAAATAAAAACTGAAAAGATGCTCTGAATGTATACTTTGTAATAAGGAACCAGCATGATGATTAGTACCAAAGAATGCTCAAGATTACATACGTGATTATTTTTGAAAAAACAAGGAGCTGGCATTGCACAGAATAATAGTGATAAACTACAGTAAGTTATGACAGTTCCGAGCCATAATAGAAACTTTAAAGAAGAGCTGTTATAAGCCACTGCTGTAAGCCAGTTTGGATTTAACTACCTCACATTTGTGTACATAAAACCAGCTTCTACAACCTGTTTTTATTGGACAGGATTCAATGAATGTTCCTATAATCCTCTCATGTCAGTACTTGAACATGAATATGAGTACTCCAAGACAATATTCTTCAAACTGGAGTACACATACTCTTGTGGGTACACAAAGAATTTCCAGAGGTATAAGCATGGAGAACTTTAAGGGAATCAATGTCTACATCCGCAATTCACACACATGCTGTCTGCCAGAAGAAAAGTGCTTGTGCTCTATAAGTTTCCTTTTTTAACAACCCTTTCAAAAGAGTCTTCTTCTTACTTAACAAAATCTTACCAAATTAATGTAAGATCTTCTTACATTGTATCTTCCTGGGTTGGAAACCCCTCTGGGGCACAGACAAAGGGACAATTCTAGAAATACTCCTGATAGAGTCCCATGAGAGCAGAGCAGCAGCAGCTTCAGAACCAACCACTGGATGGATACAGGCAAATAACAGTGCCTGTTATTTCATCTGGGGACAACTCAGGGTAATAAGCTCTTGTTCCTCATCTCTTCTAGAAGTGAAATGGTTGCCAGAGGGATGTGTATTTACACTTGTACTTAAGTTGAAAAATGAAGCCAGACTTTTCCTGAATGTCTGATTTGGTTGACTGGTTTGCCAGTGATGACTTTTAGATTATATGGCAGACGTTAATATATATCTTTTGCAATTATTTAAACCTTGAATAAAAAATTCTAGATGCCAGCTTTAAAATGTGTGAAGGTGTACTTAGTTAAAAAAATTCTTTTAGAACAAATTACCGAAAGAGAATTAAGAAAACAATTCCATTTACAATAGCATCAAAATGAATAAAATACTTAGGAATAAATTTAACCAAGGAAGTAAAAGATCTGTATAGTTAAACTATAAGACATTGATGAAATAAAATGAAGAAGACACAGATAAATGGACTGATGTTCCATGTTCATGGATTGGAAGAATTAATATTGTTAAAATGTCCATACTATCCAAATGATCTACAGATTCAATGTAATTCCTATCAAAATTCCAATGTAATTTTTCACAGAAATAGAAAAAACAATCCTAAAATGTACATGGAACCACAAAAGACCCTGAATAGTCAAAGCAATCTTGATAAAGAACAAAGATGGAGGCATCACATGTCCTGATTTCAAACTATATTAGAAGCCTATAATAATCAAAACAGTTGGTATTGGCATAAAAAAAGACACAGAGACCAGTGAAACACAAAAGAGATCCCAGACATAAACCCATCCATATATAGTCAATTAATTTTCAACAAAGGAGCTAAGAATATACAAGGGGGAAAGGATAGTCTCTTCAAAAACTGCTGCTGGAAAAACAGGATATTCACATGCAAAAGAATGAAATTGGACTCCTGTCCTACATTATACACAAAAATCAACTCAGAATGGATTATGGATTTGAACCTAAGACATGAAACTAAAAGTCCTAGAAAAAAAATATAGGGGCAAGCTCCCTGACACTGGTCTTGGCAATGATGTTTTGAATTTGACACCAAAAGCAAAGGTAACAGAAGTAAAAATAAGCAGATAGGACTACATCAAACTAAAAAGAGCTTCTGCACAGCAGAGGAAACCATGAACAAAATGAAAAGGTATCCTACGGAATGGGAGAAAATATTTGCAAACCATATATAACTGATAAGAGGTTATTATCCAAAATATACAAAGAACTCATACAACTCAAAGCAGAAAATTCAAATAACCCAATTAAAAAATGGGCAAAGGACCTGAACAGACATTTTTCCAAAGAAGACATACAAATGGCCAACAGGTATATGAAAAGGCACTCCACATCACTAATCATCAGGGAAATGCAGATCAAAACCACAATGAGATATCATCTCACATCTGTGAGGATGTCTATTATCAAAAAGACGAGATAACAAATGCTAGGGAGGATGTGGAGAAAAGGGAACTGCTGCACACTGCAGATGGGAATGTAAACTGGTACAGCCACTATAGAAAACAGTGTAGAGGTTTCTCAAGAAATTAAAAATAGAACTACCATGTGATCCTTTGGTATATATCCCAAGGAAATGAAATCACTATCTTGAAGAGATATCTGTACTCCCATGTTCACTGCAGCATTATTCACAATAGCCAAGGTATGGAAACAGTCTGAGTGTCTGACAACAGATGAATGGGTAAACAAAGTGTGGCGTGTATGGGTACATATATACAAATGTATTTTACATATATAAATATGTATATGTGTTACATATGTAAATACACATATGTAAATATATGTAAAGTATATTTTATACAATGTATGTAAAAGTGTATACTATTTAGATATAATGTATACATATAAGTGTTAATATATAATACATTATATATCTACAGTACATATATACATTTACATGTGTGTACACACGTGTGGGAATATACACTCACGTGTATATATATGTTAGAATATTATTCAGCCTTTAAAAAGAAGGAAATCCTGCCTTGCAATAACATGGATGAACCTAGAGGGCATTATGCAAAGTGAAATAAGCTAGGCAGAGACAGACAAACAGTGCATGGTATTACTTAAATGTGGAATCTAAAAAAAAAGTTGAACTCAGAAAGAGAGTAGAATGGTGGTTGCCAGGGACTGGGGAAATGGGGGAAATAGGGAGGGGCTGGTAAAACTATAGTTATAAGATGAATACTGTCTGAGGTTATCATGTATAACACGGTGGTAACAGTTGATAATACTGTATCTTATAATTGAAATTTGCTGAGAGAACAGAACCTAAGTGTTCTTACACACACAAAAAAGGTGAACATGTGAGGTAATGGAACTATTAACTTGGTGAGAATCCTTTCATAATTCATATATATGTATATCAAATCATCACATTGCATACTTTAAATATCTTATAATTTTATTTTTCAATTATACCTCAATTAGTAAAAAAGACAGCATTTGCTAAAAGAAAGTGCTATAATTACTCTTTACAGGAACAAATTAATTGTACATAATAGAAAATTATTTTAGGAGTTATGAGCAAACACTTGAAAACCACTGCTCTGTGAGATATGAACTAAAAAGAAAGCAAGCACAATGATAAGTGAGAATTTTTCTTTAGGCTGATAAGTTTCTCTAACACACAGAGTGTTCCTGGAGAAAGACACTTCAGATGTGGACCAGGTCCATGAACTAGTTTGTGTTCTTTGTTGGAGAGGCAATGTAGTATGGGGAAAAAGAACAGGCTCTGTCTGCCCCTTCCTGATCTTTCTGACCCTCAGTTTTTATGGCTGTAAAATAGAGAATAATCTCAAACCCTATAGGCTCACCTGAGAATTAGAAGCAATAGCTGTACTACGGACTTAGCTCAGTGCTTGGCAGCACATCACTGGCACTAAAAGAATGGTAGCATTCTTTTACCAGAATTCTTTTACTATGGTATATAGTTTCAAATAATTTTAGTCTTTGGGCTAGAACTAAAGTTATTTACCTTTAGCCTTTTTTTTTTTTTTTTTTTTTGCGGTATGCGGGCCTCTCACTGTTGTGGCCTCTCCCGTTGCGGAGCACAGGCTCCGGACGCGGAGGCCCAGAGGCCACGGCTCACAGGCCCAGCCGCTCTGCGGCATGTGGGATCCTCCCGGACCGGGGCACGAACCCGTGTCCCCTGCATCGGCAGGCAGACTCTCAACCACTGCGCCACCAGGGAAGCCCTACTGCCTTTTTTAAGGTGAAAATTAGGTACTGATCGAATACCTATGATATGCATTTTAAGTCATTTTTTCCAGTAATGATGAGAGATTTTAGATTAGTCATTAGTCCTACCTGATGTTCTCTGTGAGAAAAATGGATGGCCCTGTAGGTCAGGAATATATGCTATGCCGACAGTTTGGGGTATTATCAATGATGAACTGAGTTAATATTGAGCCAGAATACCATTTCCATTAAACATCTGACACATACATAGTAAAGCCTTAGTCAGTCCTGGCATCACCTGGGAGCATGCTGTAATGCAAATTTTGAGGCCCATCCCCTGCGTACAAAATTGGAATCTGCCATTTAACAAGATTCCCAGGTGATTCAAATGAACCTTGAACTGTGAGAAGCACTGGTAAGGAACAGGCTCTGAGCAGAGAAGATACAATCACCAGGCATATATGTAACTGAGTCGGGAAAGATGAGTCAGGCAGGACCATAAAGAGTCTAACTTATAATGACAGACTGGCATATACACGTGTATAAACACACACACAACACGAACACAGGCTTAGATCAGTGGTTCTCAACTGGGGGTGATGCTGCACCCCCATAAGATACTGGCCAATGTCTGGAGATATTTTTGGTTGTCACAACTGGGGAGATGTTACGAGCTTCTACTGAGACTAAAGATGCTGCTAAACATCTTACAAGGCCCTCCACCATAAAGAATCAGTTGGCCCAAAACGTCAATAGTGCTGACGTTGAAGAAACCCTAGCGTAGATTATACAAACATATTAATCGGAAAAGGCACAAAGGCATACTAATTGGAACTATTCATGGGAAAAGGAGCAAAAATTTGACCTCACAGTTCTGAAGCGAAGAATTTCATATCTGGACATCCCAAGGTCTATGCTGCTTTCAAGATTATGAGTACCCTGGTTAAAAGCTCTCAAAATCACTTATCTGCTGTTACTAGCAAAACCAGAGTCAATGATAATCTGTATTAGCATATAAAGTCAGTCAGCATCAATGCCTAGAGCCTGTTAATATGCAAAGAAAAATAATGGAGACAGAAAATTGTTACTGTTTGGTTTAAAACCCAATCCTACTGAAGAAGGAAGCTGCCTTAGGACCCTCAAACTCCACACCCTTCTTACCAAAAAGATACCAAGTCTATACCCTCATTGTACACGTCCACAGTCCCTTGTCTGCAATTTCAAAGATCTAAAAACTACATAAAGTTTTTGCTAAATTGTGGCAGCAAAACTTCTTATCTGAACTCATTTGGCAGCAAAACCCGAATGGATGTGAGGTTATTTATTATCTTAATTATCCCACTTAGTGTAACTATTCACATGGTTCACTGTAGAAGTATTCAGAGGTTTGCTTATAGGAGGTGGTGCCACAGGCCTTACTGAAGCTGTTATGTAATATATGGTGGATGCTCCTTACTGCCCTTCTAAAATTTGAAAACTCTAGAATTTTGGAAACATCTGGCTTTGGAAATTCTAGATAAGTGATTGTGGACCTCAAATAACTAAAATGCAGTCAACTCTCAGCAAATATTTGCTGAAAGCATTCAAATATATATTTGAAAGAAAAAAAATAACCTAGTCAACTATATGTGTGTATATACACATAAACACACACACTTGTATTATACACTCACATAAATATATATATATATATATATATATATATCCCTGCATTAGTAGTTAGCATTGTGGCAATTAGCTTCCTTGTTTAGGGCACTGTGCACAACACGCCAGGCTTGCAGCTTCAAATCTTGTAAGACCAGCTAACTTTACCAAGAAACACCTTTCTTCAAGACTATAAATTAACCTCAAACTTTATCCTTCAAAATGCTTCTGGATATAAGGCAAGAAATAGTGAATGATTTAGGATCAACCCATTCACCATACCAGAAGTGCTGATTACAATTCAGTAGCATAACCAGTGTCTCTGCCTCTCTCTTTTTTTCCTCTCTCTCTCATACATACATCACAACCCTGCAATGTGTAACAGCATTACAAGCACCCAACTGGCTCTGGAAAGGTTCCATCAGGGCCTCCCTCCTATCCTGGATTCACATTGGTTGATGGTTGGGGGTATAACTCTTTCTGCATATAAATTCCTATTTTCCTCCCTGAAAGGCTTTACCTGACTAGCCTGTTGACTGTCCTAAGGTGTGCTTATGGGACTGGTCCAGGGGAATAGCAGGTTGTTAGGAAACAAGTAGTAACGAAATGCTGAGAGCAAATGTATTCGAACTGTCAGTTTCATGTGTCTAACTGTGTAAGATGGGGCTTGGAAACAGATGGGGATACCAGCTGATTTTCAGAAACCATGAAAAAGATAAATGAACTTGCACCATGCTGAAAAAGATGCATCATGCTTGCTGCTGAAAACACTGAACACAATGGAAACTGAAGCGTCTTCAAAATCTTTTTTGCCAGTTATGGCAATGCTAAGATTCACTGATGACCATTCAATGTTAATATTCTTTTCATTATACTTCAAACAGTCTTCCCTCCTTTGTATCCTAAGAAAACATACCTTCTTCTCATGAAAATGAAATAGCACATGGTATTATTTAATAAGTTGAAAAATCCTGAAAAGTTTTTGTGAAACTGTTCTCTAATAAAATTCTAAGAACTGTGATGTAGAGAGGGGAAAATATTTCACTGCAGTACTGTTAAATACCATTCTAATGCTAAGGTGGGAGGAAGAAGCACTTTGCCAAAGTTTCTGTAACCACTTCACCACCAAAGCAGTTTCCCATGGACTCTGCCACTGGGTTGTGAAGTCACTACCTTTCGGGAGGGAGCCGCCGTGTTTCTCTTCTCAGGTTCCCATGTGTCTCAAACAGGGAGTGGGACAGAGCCAGAAGCCATGGGCAAGCCTCTTGCCAAGACTGTGGATGAGATCATCAACCACCCCACCCCGGCATCCAGACCAGCTTCTTCAGAATTTCACAGCCCACAGCCCTTGGGCCAGCCTGTCAGGTTCTCAAAACAGGAAAAACTAAAAGTGGATCCTCCCCATAAAAAAGTTTGAAAGTTCTTTCATTATACAATTATTTTAAACATGTTCCTCTTGTGTAGTGTAATTACAGAAGAGTGGATTAGAATCTCAAAAAGGACTCTTATTTCCAAGAAGAATACCCCAAGTTAATTTCCTTGTAAAATGTCCTCTCAAATCCTAAACAACTTTAAAAAGAAAGTTCTGTGGCAAGGAGTAAAGACATGCATTGGATAGTTAACTCATTCCTAGTAGAAAAGATATATTAAAATATTATGAATTCTCTATGCTTGATCAGAAAACAAATATTTATAACTTCTCATCCATGACAAGTCTTTTAGTTCAATTTTTCAGGGATTCCATCCTATTTTAGCTTCTGTATAACAATACTGCAAAGCTGTAATTACATCCTCTCTAATCAGCCCATTACCAGCGTAATTAAGGAGTGCCACAAATTTAAAACTATGACCTCAATACTGAGGGAAAAAATGTGTGGAAGAGACAGTTTATATTGCAGGTAAAATGTCCTCCTGTTTTGTTGACAAACTTAAGACATAAAGAAAAAAAATAACATGTTATCATAGAGTCATCATTCAAGAGGGACTCATTATGTTCCTGATAAGAATTTTTCCTCCATCATTTCTAACATGTCACTTATCAAGCTCTTTTGTATCAAATCCCATGCTCTTCCCAAGTGTTATGAACACTCTAAACCCCTTTAGGTGCCTGTCAATTACTCTCATTCAACTACCATCCACTGTGGGGACAGAGATATATGTGAATTGATTCCTGACACAATGTCAGGCTAGTGTAAACCAAATTTAAACTGGCAAATAGGTCCATCAGTAAAGTGCCTAACTTCTAAGCAATGTGAATAAATTTTATCTTAACTAAGAATCAGGAAGCTGATCACCAAACATTAATGTATCACATAATGGTTCAAGCCAACCATCTGATAAATATAATAATAACCACATTAATAAAATGGATCAACAACACTTATCAAATGCTTATTATGTGCCAGCACTGTGAGAATCTTAGACAAATTATCTCATTTAATTTTCACAGATGGCCCCTGAGATAATACAATTATTGCCTCCATTTTTCATAGAGGAAACTGAAGCCCTGGGGATATTAAATAACTGCCCAGGTTAATTAGTTGGTAAGAGTAGGGCCAGTCTGGAAGCTTCCTCCAACTGAATCTCAAGCTTGTGTCTGTTTTTACAGCCTTCAGGCTACAACGTCTACTGATTATACGTTACACAAGCAATTTAAACCAAATATTCTTGCCCTCCTGGTGAACTGCAACTGTTACCAATCAATGAGGGGTGGGAGGAAAGCAGGTAGTGAAAACAAAAAAAGCAAGACATCTGTTTAATAAAGTTTCTCCTCTCCCATCAAATTCAGGAACTCCTTTCCATATACTGTATGAGTCGATACTGTCTTTCTAAATTACATAAATGTTTACTCACAGCTGACAAGTTACTAAAGCACCAGTTACAAAATAGAATGTGCTCTTGTATTTTTCAGATTAAAAAGGTTAATTGACCAAGAAACGGAGTCCCAGAAGAAGAAGGAGCAAGAAAAAGAGAAGAGGGTCACTGCCCTGAAAGAGGAGCTGACCAAACTGAAGTCTTTTGCTTTGATGGTGGTGGACGAACAACAAAGGCTGACGGCACAGCTTGCCCTTCAAAGACAGAAAATCCAAGACCTAACCACGAGTGCAAAGGAAACACATGCTAAACTAGCCCTTGCTGAAGCCAGAGTTCAGGAAGAAGAGCAGAAGGCAACCAGACTAGAGAACGATCTGCACACGCAGACCACAAAGTTTCACCAGAACCAAGAAACAATTATGGCGAAGCTCACCAATGAGGACAGCCAAAATCGCCAGCTTCGACAAAAGCTGGCAGCACTCAGCCGGCAAATTGATGAGTTAGAAGAGACAAACAGATCTTTACGAAAAGCAGAAGAGGAGCTGCAAGATATAAAAGAAAAAATTAACAAGGGAGAATATGGAAACTCCAGTATCATGGCTGAGGTGGAGGAGCTCAGGAAACGTGTGCTAGAAATGGAAGGGAAGGATGAAGAGCTCATAAAAATGGAGGAGCAGTGCAGAGATCTCAATAAGAGGCTGGAAAAGGAAACATCACAGAGTAAAGACTTTAAACTCGAGGTTGAAAAACTCAATAAAAGAATTATGGCTCTGGAAAAATTAGAAGATGCTTTCAACAAAAGCAAACAAGAATGTTACTCTCTGAAATGTAATTTAGAAAAAGAAAGGATGACCACAAAGCAGTTATCTCAGGAACTGGAGAGTTTAAAGATAAGGATCAAAGAGCTAGAAGCCATTGAAAGTCGGCTGGAGAAGACAGAATTCACCCTAAAAGAGGACTTAACTAAACTGAAAACATTAACTGTGATGCTGGTAGATGAACGGAAAACAATGAGTGAAAAATTAAAGCAAACTGAAGATAAGTTACAAGCTGCTGCTTCTCAGCTTCAAGTGGAGCAAAATAAAGTGACAACGGTTACTGAGAAGTTAATTGAGGAAACTAAAAGGGCACTGAAGTCCAAAACTGATGTGGAAGAAAAAATGTACAGTGTAACGAAAGAGAGAGATGATCTAAAAAACAAACTGAAAGCAGAAGAAGAGAAAGGAAATGATCTCCTGTCCAAAGTGAACATGTTGAAAAACAGGCTTCAATCATTGGAAGCAACTGAGAAAGATTTCCTAAAAAACAAATTAAATCAAGATTCTGGTAAGTCCACAATAGCATTACACCAAGAGAACAATAAGATTAAAGAGCTCTCTCAAGAAGTGGAAAGACTGAAGCTGAAGTTAAAGGATATGAAATCCATTGAGGATGACCTCATGAAAACTGAAGATGAGTATGAGACTCTAGAACGAAGGTATGCTAATGAACGAGACAAAGCTCAATTTTTATCTGAAGAGCTGGAACATGTTAAAATGGAACTTGCCAAATACAAGTTAGCAGAAAAGACAGACTCCAGTCATGAACAATGGCTTTTCAAAAGGCTTCAGGAAGAAGAAGCTAAATCAGGTCACCTCTCAAGAGAAGTGGATGCACTGAAAGAGAAAATTCATGAATACATGGCAACTGAGGACCTGATATGTCTCCTCCAGGGAGATCATTCAGTTCTGCAAAAGAAACTCAGTCAACAAGAAAACAGGAACAGAGATTTAGGAAGAGAGATCGAAAACCTCACTAAAGAGTTAGAGCGGTACCGTCATTTCAGTAAGAGCCTCCGGCCCAGTCTCAATGGAAGAAGAATCTCTGACCCTCAAGTATTTTCTAAAGAAGTTCAAACAGAAGCAGTAGACAATGAGCCACCTGATTACAAGAGTCTCATTCCTCTGGAACGAGCAGTCATCAACGGTCAGTTATATGAGGAGAGTGAGGACCAGAATGAGGACCCTAATGATGAGGAGTCCGTGCTGTCCTTCAAATGCAACTCATCTACTCCCTGTCCTGTTAACAGGAAGCTATGGATTCCTTGGATGAAGTCCAAGGAGGGCCATCCTCAGAATGGAAAAATACAAACTAAACCCAATGGCAACTTCGTGCAACCTGGAGATCTAGTCCTAAGCCACACACCTGGGCAGCCACTGCATATAAAGGTTACTCCAGACCATGTCCAAAACACAGCCACTCTTGAAATCACAAGTCCGACCACAGAGAGTCCTCACTCTTACACAAGCACTGCAGTGATACCAAACTGTGGCACCCCAAAGCAAAGGATAACCATCCTCCAAAATGCCTCCATAACTCCAGTGAAATCAAAAACCTCTGCTGAAGGCCTTATGAATTTAGAGCAAGGCATGTCCCCAATTACCATGGCAACCTTTGCCAGGGCACAGACCCCAGAGTCTTGTGGTTCCATAACTCCAGAAAGGACAATGTCACCTATTCAGGTTTTGGCTGTTACTGGTTCAACTAGCTCCCCTGAGCAGGGACGCTCTCCAGAGCCGATAGAAATCAGTGCCAAGCACGCGATTTTCAGAGTCTCCCCTGATCGGCAGTCATCGTGGCAGTTTCAGCGTTCAAACAGTAACAGTTCAAGTGTGATAACTACTGAGGATAATAAAATCCACATTCACTTAGGAAGTCCTTACATGCAAGCCGTAGCTAGCTCCGTGAGACCTGCCAGCCCTTCAGCATCACTGCAGGATAACCGAACTCAAAGCTTAACTAATGGGGCACTAAACAAAACAACCAATAAAGTCACCAGCAGTATTACTATCACACCAACAGCCACACCTCTTCCTCGACAATCACAAATTACAGTAAGTAATATATATAACTGACCACCCTCCCTTATTTGGTTTATACCGATATTATTGCAAGGAACTCAGTCCTTTTTAATTATCCCTCCACATCCCTCAAAAGACTGACTGAACTTGTACTTTGGGAAGGTTTATGCATGAACCGTCCAAGAGTATCTGAAACTAACTGTTGCCTGCATAGTCATATCAAGCGTGCACTTACTGTATATTTTTTCATTTACATACCTGTATGGAAAATATTTAGTCTGCACTTGTATAAATACATCTTTATGTATTTCATTTTCCATAACTCACATTAATTTGACTGCAACTTGTCTTGGTGAAATACTTTAACATTATAAAGCAGTAAATAATTTGTTATTTTTACCATTGCTTGCTGAATTTTCTTTTGGTCATTTTGTGTTCTTTTTTTTGCATGTATAATAGAATTTTATTTCCTGTTCATAATGTCTATTAATTCTTCCTTAAAAACAAACAGGACCTACTTCCCATATACAGTCAACTTCTGATCACATATTAGAGGAGGAGGAGGAAGTAGTTGAAATAAATGAAATTTTATGGCTCTTTGATTTCAAAGTGAACTATAAGATCTCTCAGGAGCAAACTTCATGCTTGAGATGTATCTCAATATCCCTGGTGCCCAGCACAGTGCTTAGCACGTGTTAGGAATTTAGTTACTTAATAAATGTTTACTGATAATCACTGAATAAAACAATATTAAATAATTTGTTTTTGTGAGCACATATGAGCTGATGGTGAAAGTAAAAAGCTTTGAAATGTGATAGTAAGCCAGAAAAAGCACATTTGGAAATACAAGTTACCTTCACAATCAAGAGTTGACTGTATTTCTACCATAGATGAAAATCCCCTTAAAACATTTATGTCTACATCCAAACCTGGAATCAGCCACTAAGACATATGCTCTTGAACACTGCTTCAAAGCAAAAATGTCTTTCTTGTTACTTTTTCCTAGTAGGTTCCCATAATTTGAATTACTTAAGGTAGGTGCTTCCTACCTTGTTTGTTTGCTAGTGGGCTGCATTCAGAAGCTTAAACTTAACTGTGTGTGTGTGTTTTTTTAACCTCCCAACAAGCAAATAAAAACCAAAGATAATTACAATGTAAGTTATAGAAAAGGCATATTTTAAAAAAAATACAGTATGTTAGTTGAGGGAAGTTTCTCCTGTGATTATTGTTATGCCATTTTCAAGATAGGTGAGAAAAACTCAGTAATCCTTAAAAAAAAAAAAGCATCCTAGGAATTCTGGTACTCTGCTAATGGGACTCAGCATAATTTGTACTTCTGTAGCAGAGAACAGCTTTCAGAGGAACATTTTAAATTACAAATCTGGTCCCCAAGCCACATTCAAAAAAGATGATTTCAGACAAAGTAGCTCATTGCCATTTTCCCTTTTCCAACCTCATAACTGTTAATTTAGTGTGGTCAATTTTATTGCCAGTTATTGATTTTAAACACAATTCATTTAGACACCCAGGCAAACTGTGAAGATCTTTAGGAGTAAAAGGAATCTTTCACAATTATCCTCCTTTCCCTGCAAAATCAATTTCATGATAGCAAAGCAAGGATTTGTTGACAGAAACACTTCCATGGTGATGAACTGCAACACCAACGCTGTGGGCTTGCATCATCATTAAATAAATTTGGATGAAAGCTGAGGCTAGTGATGAATGAGAAAGCTTCTGTTTAAACACATTTATCTTGGGAATTGGCAGTGACCCAACTGTATTACAACATACATGATGGTCTAAATGTTTTCCAAAATTGTTTTTATTTTTAAGTCACCTTGGGTTAGAACTTTAGAAGAAACTACATACATCATTTTACATCTTTCAAAGTAGACATTGATAACATTGCTGCATGAGATGTCTTTCTAGATAATAAGAGAGTACATATAATGTTTTGGTGGGTAGTGATCAACTAATCATGAAATAATAAACAGAAACCAGAAAGAATTAAAGGACAAAGTCTTCCCAGCACTTCCCAAATTTTGTCACATAATGACACAAACAGAAAACACACTGGATACACACTGGATACAATGGATAAAGAGGCAGAGATGATCAGGGACTCCTGATCAGGGACTCCTGTCATCCCCAGGTTGCTCCTGTTGTACTGAAGGAAAGATCCATTTTTGGCACACCTGTAACTAATAGAGTTTGAGAGGCTCTGGGCTATTCATTAGTAGAACTGTTTTGTGAGGATTCAATTTCTTATCTTTTGTGAGCCAGAGCAATTTTATACAATAAAGTTAATACCACAAGTCCTGTGCTCCATGATTAGGATGCACAAATCCTCATTTCATCATCTGCTCCAGATATTAACTATAAATAGGCTTCCCAAGTAATTAACATTATTGGAAATTTACTGGACTTTCAAGGAACTGAACCTCTTTTAGAGGTTCCTCTACTAGGACTACTTCAGTGTAATGACTCATATCCACATCAAAATTTAGGAACGCTGTCATATTAATAACATATATAGATTACTAAAAGTGCTACTAATTAAAGTTTATGGTAAAGAGAGTATCATCTCTGAAAAAAGTACCTTCCCTTTTCCATAAAATCATACAAAGAATGACACATCCTAGATTTTTGGCCTTTAATTTCAAAAATAATTTTTTATAACTGCGTGTGTGCACGCACGTGTGCATGTGTGTTTGGGAGGTTACAGAATTTTCTTTTTCATTCACATAAAATCATGGAAGAACCTTGAAAACTAGGAAGGAGAGAGGAAGTGACACTGGAAAATCTTCATATGAGATATGTGAAAGTGGAGGGTTGTATTCCTGAAGAAAAGAAAGCCTTTGAGAGGCTCACAGAAGACAAGACTGTTTCTATAAACATCTGAAAAAATACCTTCCTTTCATTTCATTTCATCTGAAGTCCCAGCTTCAGAACCAAGATTCATTTTACTCAGTCCCCCTATCCCTTTAACTTTTTGAGCTGCAGCATTCTATCACAGATTTGAATGATTTTACCACATTCTTCTTCCCTTTTAAGAGCATTTGCAAAGCTTTCCCAAGGATGCCACTGCTCTCTGGGTCACCCCTTCCAGAAGGACAATGTGCATTACTATAGTTAGATCTTTACACACAAAGGAAAGTCTCTATAAGATGATGACAGGATTATATAAACTCTACCTAGAAGGTTTCTACAACTACATTTCACAATGCCAAGACACTAGGCATGGGGTCTTCATGACGCCCAAAGTATAAATTAAGTTGCACTGTGAGATGGCCATAAAAGGGGTAATTAATTTAAAATTCTTAGACTTGTAGCCTAAGCATTCTGTGATCTTTATTGACTAAAATATAACTCCACACAAAAACATATTTTTAATAGCTTTTTTGATTCCAATTCTTTACGAAGTGAGTCTCCTTTGAAACGTGTTAGACAAAGGCAGGAAAAGAGCTTTAATAACAGTACAGTTTCCCTACATTTTGGTTTCTGTTATTGTTTCCTCCTCCAAAATAATCATTTTACTTTGCAATCCTAAGAGAAAAGATAATCAGGGAATAATGCATGCCCGAAACGTTAGGATCAATGTTTCTGAAAGTAAAATCCAAAACACATGTATGAGAATCCCCTGATGCCCCACCCAGAGCTATCAAAAGTCACAATCTCTGAGCGTAGGGCCCCGGAAGCTGCATTTTTTAACAAGTTCCTCTGCTGATTAGTACGTACCTAAAGAAGGAATTCCATTGTTTTAGGAATTTCTATACTGATAAACACTAGCAAATATGTTCTGACTCTAGTCTTGCTCTATCAGAATGAATTACACCTGTCTCAGGAAGCGTGCCTATTCCACCCTCTAGTGGCTAGCATGACAAACAGAAGGCTTAGTCTCCAGGGTTTTTTTTTTATTCAAGAGAAAAGCTCAATAAAATCTACTATTTTATAGGTGGGATGTTTCCCAGTTTTATAACTGTAGCAAAGCATAGATGCCTGAATAATTAACTCAGCAGTAGCAGGCTGTCTGACACCTACAAGCTCTGTCTCTCCCTCAGATCCCAGGCCCTCAACATAAACCCTACAGCATTTCTTGGGAATGGTCCAGAACACACATTAAAGAGAGCAGTTTGGATGAGCCAAAACAAAGGACTCCATTCACCTTGGGCCACAGTGAAGCAAATGCAAGAACAAGGAAGATAAGAGGTTCAATAAAATCCCCAAACCTTAAACCCCCTTAAAATTCATTTTCATTTAGATTAAACTTTCCTTTCCAACAGATGGATCCTTCCACTGTGCAGTCAAATATGTCAGAGCAGGCAGCCCCCAAAGGCAACGCTGTAGGGTAAGGAATCCTTAGGGAGTCCAGCAAGTTAACTGGCCAACACACTCCTAAGTACTTTATAATTTGATAATGAATTAACACTGTTCATATGGCAACACATACAAATCTGTCAATATTCTATCAGGACACCAGGTTTTACAACACTTAGAATGGTGCCATAAAAATGTAATCTGGGCTAACCTTTAGCACTGCAGTCAACAATCCTAGAGATAATCCTCTTGTGGCCTCATTTTAAAATTTCACTTATTTTTTCACAAAATTATTGGTCAAGAGAAATAAAAGTTATCTAATTATTTGAGATAATTTTTTGAAAGCCTGAAATTAGTTTTATTTTAGTGAGTTCCTTTTTCCTGCATAGCCAAATGGTTCTGTATGATATTTTTGTAAGGTTACCTGAAAGAGACCTTTTTTTTTTTTTTTTGCCTATTAGTTTAGTTTTGCTTTTTTAAAGGTTAGACATCTTTGGATAACCAACAATAGGCCCTACAGACCTACAAAGGCTGTCTCACTCTCTGCCATTCTTTAGGTCCCTGGAAGGGTGGAGTGGGTTTACTAACTTACATAGCACTCCTGTCTCTGTGACATGCACAGTGTCTCAGCATGCAGTGTCTTCTCTTCAAAGCACATGGACACAACTGATCAATCCACTGATCGTGACAAACTGAATTGGGTGGCTATTAAGGAGACAAAAGATTCACTGTCCTTCAAGAGCTTCTGTCTGGTATGTAGAGATGAGAATCTTGAATCTGACTAAATATAAGCCTCAAAACAAATTTAAAAACCTGCACTGAAGAGTTTCATTGCATAAGGCTTGTTTCCACTAACTTGACAGATTGGCCCAGAGCACGTGCATATTTGAACATTTATATTTGTATTACTACCTTGTACCTCTGTCTCTTTCAAAGATACCATACTATAAACCAGTGTTTTTAGATGAGCTTTCCATTTCTCACATGCCTTTGGGAGAAATAAACAAGAGATCTAGACAAACAACCAACTTTGCCTTAATGGGGGAAAAATGGGTTTCACCAGGATTCCCAAGAACTTAAGAAATAACCCTTTACTGTTTAGACCTTTCAAAGAGTCCTCTCTGAGGAGTTTCAATCCCATTTGTATTAGCTTATAACCACCACAGGCACAATTGTCAAGCTCTATTCATTCCTCGACAAATCACCTACAGAATGAACCCACAAATATTTATGAAGCACCTAATATTACTCATTGTTGTGCAGGACAGCTATGCAGGTGTTAAGATTTAGAATCTAAGGCAGGAGTTGAGGACTACCTTAAAAGGTAATTAAGAGCACAACACAGAAAGGAATTCTATAGATAGCAAAGCACTTATAGGAGTTTGGAGGAGGAGCAGATTACTCTGGGCAGGGTTCAGGGGTCAGGTTTCAGAAACAGATAAGATTTGACCGGAGGAGGGGTGGTGGGCTGGGAGAGGAGGAAAACTTGGGATAGAGAGAAGACAAAAGGCTTTCCAGGAGATGCTCAGTGCAGAGGTATGGAGGCAGGCAGGAGAGCAGAAAACCAGCATTCAAGGAACAGTGAGCAATGCAGTGTGGCTGATGTTGAGATAGCTGGGGCAGGGGTAAGGTGCAAAGGGCACGTATTGTCAGACCACAAAGGGCCATTAATACCGTGCTAGGGAGCACTCTGTCCTCAAAGGTTTCTGGGCAGTGAGATAAGAGAAAACTAATCCTTTATACACTGTTATTTTATTTCATAATAACCCTATAAAGTGGGTATCATCACAATTTTAAAGATTAAAAAAATTTAAATTCTGAGAGGTAAAGAAAATTGTTCCAGGTGGCTCTGTTTGTATGACAAAAAAGAGACATGAACACAGGTCTAATTCCATTGTCCCATGGCAACATACTGAGAAGTTACCTCAGTGCAAGGAGGGGAGCAAAATAAATTGTACCTAATGCTCTCCACTGCCCAGGGACACAGACAGGGCGCCTAACATTACCTGCCTGCGCTCTGCCTCAGAAGCCTGCCACTTTGGCCAGAACACTCGGAACACCCCTACGTATGCCTCCTCCCCATTGCTTTACCTGGACAGATTTCTCTTCTCTCATCAAGTGATCTACACTGAAAGGTCTGGCTCAAGCCTTACTTCTTCTGAAGCCTACCATGATCACCACAGACGAGAGTGTCAATCTGCCTCCCCTTTCAACTCCTCCCGTCTCCAGGCCACTGTTAGGTTAACTGAAAGGCCAAGCCCCACACAAATGAGCAGGCATGGGGAAGATTCACCTGGGGATGGTGCAGTGGATAAGAGACGGAAGAAAGCAAGACCAAGGAGAGGTACAAGTCCTCATTGTCAGCGAGCACTAAAGCTGCAGTCCAAGTCCACTCTATCCTAAAGCAGGAGTCTATGAGCAAAGGCACAAATTCTAGGCATGAAGAATGAGTTTGGACAGGCTATCAACATGTGAAGAACAGAGGTACCTGATCGGCCTCAGAGATGGCTGGAGTGAAAAGCATCAGAAGTAAGTGAAAATGACCCATAGAAACAGCATCACAAGCATGCACATCAAAGCTTATAAGTAGGTGGCCACCTTGACAGTCCTGACAGTGATCAAAAACCTCCAGAAAAGGCAATTTAGGGATCAAGGTTTAGCCATCAAAAAGACAAGCACCACCAGCTTAGCCCAGAGGTGGTGGAACTTCTGCCTTTGCAGAACCCTTGAAAATCTTCCTGGGATGGTATACCATAATTCAGGGTTTCCATTTCTCAAGCAACATCATGACTTATAAGGAAAGACTTATGGTCCCAAAATCACTAAAAAAAAAAAAAAAAAAAAAAGCATTGTATATTTTTTGAGCTCAGAGGGAGAAATGTTAGGGTTCATCCTTGTCAGTCTCTAAATTCTGCTTCCAGTTCAGGATTAAATGACTGTAAACCAAGGGAGCATCACAAATAAAATTGCCATTTTAGAGGAAAATCTTCAAATTGGTCTCCAATTATCTCTCATAACAATTAAGTGCGTATAAAAACCGGCTTCAATGCGGCCAGTCAAAGCAATTCCTCAAGAATTACTATCCTTTACCGTTAGAGAGTTGGCTGTTTTTTTCCCTTCTCTTTAAAAAAAAAAAGAGCTATTCCTTTTCTGTTCTTTGCCTTTTAATTGTGTTCTTGCCTGAATTCACTGATATCAGTCAGTTTTGAGGCCTCAGAAAAGTATCATTTTATAGAAAGAGGAGTTAACTAAAAACTGCAATAGATCCCCAAAGAGTCCATAACATAAGAAACATTTAAACACCTGGCAGTCCCTTCAGGGCAGCGGGGATTACTCTGAGAAGGATAATATCTCTCATAGTGACAGACATAAGCAGCACAATTTTTTTATATAAAACTTTTTATTCTGATTATAACAATAGTACATATTTATTACAAAAATTTCGGAAAATATAAATGCTGCCAGAGCCGCTGACTTCAGCTTCTAAGAAGGGTAATAAGAGGATTAGGGAGAACAATGGACAACTACTACTATTTTTTTAGGTCATCCTATCAACTATGGCCCTATTCCAGGCATTCTCAGACTACCAATGAGGAAGGAAATGTGCTATACGGGGACCATCCTGTAATTACTGATCGCCCCTGTGCTAAGGAGTGGCAGATCCCCCTACAGAGTGTGAGTTTATGTAATCTGTTCAGCCCAGACACAATGGCCCAGGGGACAGCCTGGTCACTGCAGGAGAGAGGCAGAATTTCTTTCCCCCCAGCTAGCCAATCAGTGCCTGGAAAATGGTTCAATCACTGTGCATTGTTCAAGTACTGGAAAGAAATGCCTCCTCAGAGGGCTGCTCTCAGAACTAGTTACACTCTTATCAGTTATTAAGATAGGCAGCCTTGTAGAGGGAATGTGGGCACAGGATAGGGCCCAACAAAACTCACCTCTCAGGCTCTGGGAAAAGGATATAGAAGTACCCATGGTGGGAGAAGAAAAAAGGGGCAGATGAGGAGGAATTACGTTTTCTCCCTGGGCTGTCTCAGCTACTTGAATGGTATCAAGAACTTTTCTATGATGATTCTCAAAGCAACAATTCCAAGTTTTCAGTGCCTACCAAACAGTTCCATGTGTGGAAGGTCCAACTACACTTCACACTTGGCATGTGCCCCCACCCCAGTGCACTGTCACTCTTGGATTGCTCTTTGGATTGCTTTGTCTCACTTCTGGTGATGGTCCAGCACCTTCTCTGTCACCCAGGGTCAAAATCTGGGTCCCATTCTCCACTTCTCGTCTCATCCCCCAAATCCAGTCAGCCACTCTGCCCCGGTATTTCTTCCTCTGCCCTCCCCCTTTTATTTGTGCTAGTACTCCCCAAATCCACACCTCAGTACAGATGCTACTGTAAAATAGTAGCATCTATAATCCCTCACCTCTAATCCAACCTTCACTTGTATTGCTGGTGATCCTTCTACAACACTGTCCTGATCATGGCAATTCTTCAGTGCCTCCCCTAAAAGCAGCACTTACTTAGCACTTACATTACCGAGTGCCCCAAATCCAAACCTTCTATCAGACCTCCACCTCCCACCTCATCTCCTTTTGAAACCCTGGACATAATCTGCACCCTCACCAGGACACAGTACTCACCAACCTCTCACACACTAGCAGGGCTTCTAGCCCTATACCTTTACTCATGCTGTTCCTAGGGCAGTAATGCTCTTCTCTCTTTGTCCCTTGTATTGAAATCTTACTCCTACCTCAAGTGCCAATTCCTCTAGAAATCTCTTTATTTTTCTCAATCTTCCTCTGAGTTTCCAAAACACTTCTGTTTGTACTTTTATTACAGCACTTCATTTTGCCTCATTATAATCGTTTGTTACCCCTCCTATACTATAATCTCTTGAGAGCAAGAATCAGCTGTCATTTAGTTTTGAAACTCTTATATCAATGTTTCTCAAAATGCAGTCACTGATCACATTTATCAGAATTACCAAGGACTCCACAGATTTCTACATACCCACACCTATGAAATCTAGTTCAGGGAATCTGCATCTTAACAAGCTGCCTGGGTCATTCTTAGGCTTATGAAGTTTAAGAACCACTGTCCTACCTTATCCAGGACTTAAATACGGCTGGTAATAGGTGCTCAACAAAGGTGCGCAGGTCTAACAACATACCTGGTGGCCACAGTTGGCTCGCATTTGTTCTTTTCATAGAATCATTGAATGTCAAGGTCAAAGGGCTTTATAGTTGGTATAACTGCATTGTTTTTTGAATAATTAAAAGATAGAAAAAGACAGGAAAGACTAGAAAAAAAATGTTTTCAAGTGAACTCTAAAACAGAAAGACAATGAATAGACTAAGTAGGATAAGGAGGGAAAAGGATGTGAAGATACTTTTCTGGGCCAGAGGTGGTTAGAAACACAGCCCAGTAATTGACACTGCTTGGTCAGCTGCCGCAACTGCTATGCTTAGCAACATGTCTCCAATAATTAATTGGAGAGATGGGAGAACAAGGGATAAAGCAGAAAAACAAGAAAGGTAAAATAAACAAGAAGATAAGTTATGATTACGATCAAGAAATAAGCACCTTAAGAACAGATATAAGGAAAAAGACAAAGATAATAATGTTGACATTAGTAACAACAAACACAGACCTGACACTTCAGATGTGCCCGGGACTTTTCTACACAATATCTCTACCAACTAAGGAACTTGCAAGTAGGCAGTCTAATCCCCAAATAAGGGTTACAGATGAGGAAACTAAGGTCTGGACAGGCTAACTGGCTTGCTCAAGGACACACAGCTAGGTGGTGCCAGAACCAGAATGGGGACCCACCCGGGTCTATCTGGCTCCATAGCCAGTGCTCTAGCCACTAATCCAAAGCTGTTGCAAAATATAAGCTGGCGAATGATTTTTAAAAATTACATGGGTGCAAATGAGGGAATGAGAAAGAGAGGAGTGGGTACCAAAACAGAAGAAGAAAAAAAACTGAGGTGAAAAACCTGACAGATGAATAAAAAGAAAGGGAATAAACAAAACCGTTCAAGATTAATATGTTTTAACATTCTATTTCTACATGTGATGCTATGTGCCTGGGCACAAAATGGAAGCAACTAGGTTAGGAAGGATTTTTGAAAACTGTATTTCAATGCTTATTCTTGGATTGCCCTCACTGCCCATGGTGTAATTACTACAGAGAGATTGGGAGGTGACTAGGTACAACCACAAACCATGTTACATTATAAAATATCAATTTCCTCTAGCCTTCACCTCAGAAACTGGACAACTCTTAAATACAAATCATAGCACTGTAGCTCTATTTAAAACCAAATATTCTCTCACAAGAGGTTAGTGAGAATAAGCTAATGAAACTACAGAGTTTCCTTTTGAAGGACCCCCTGCCATATAAAACTGTAAAATCTTTAGTGATAAAGTTTTATTGTATAATGAGGAAGTTCTGAGAAGATCAAGAGAAAGAAGCCAAAGCAGCATATGAAACTCTAGGCTATCTGCCAGATTCATTACCTGTTGTTTCCTTTAAAAAAATAAAAAAATTAATAAATTAGCAGTGATTTACCAAACAATATAAAAGACAAAAGAAGACAATAATATTTCAAAGGTTTTTTTTCTCAATTTAGCATTTCCTCCTTTTCATCACCATATCCATCATCATTACTTATGTACTTTCCCATTAAACAGAGAAAAACAAAAATACAAAGCACTGCTATTCTGATAACACACGGCCTTGACCAAGCATTCCACAGCTGGGTCCCTAAGGGAGTCAGGCAGCCCTGAATCCGCCCCCTCCCTGCACCACCCCAATGACCACAAATGAAAATGACCCACCGTCTTTGGGAGCCTTGAGCCTTTCGACCCCTAGAGCTAAAGGTGTAATGAGAGGCCCTGCAGTCCCTGGAGTCAGGAACATTCCTGAGGGAACACAGCTTTCTTACACAATATGTTGCCAATACATCTCCAAAAAGGTTCAAAGCACTTACAAAATTAATCTCATTTAGAGAAAAGGAAACATCCTGACTCCAACTGTATAACTAGGATCTGACAGCTTCCTCATTAAATGCTGTTATTGTTCTGATGTTTGCCCTCCATGATAACATGAAGGAGCACAAGGATCAAGTAGAAACTGGGTTATAGAATTAAGATTTTGAATAAAACATTTTCATCTCTCTATAATTCTTTTGGTCACTAAGGCTCACTGACATCTAATGACTTGCTATAACCACAGAGTCTCATAGATAGCTCCGCTTCTTTTAAGAACCTATAGACCAAACAAGCCAACATTTAAAGAATTTAATGAATACTCCTTTTCTCTCTATTGTTCCCTAAATAAAAGCAAGGCCTTTGCCTCAATAAACTCATCATCTTTCAGACCTGTAATCCATTCCAAATCCCAATCTCCATGTTGAACTGAGTTAAACATTAAAAACAAAACAAAACAAAACCCCAAAAAACTTTTCTTCTATGAATGAGCTTTCCAACATGCTTAATCTCCTCCAAGACATCTGCTTTCTGATGAAACCCAGGAGCCTCCAACTCTTGAGTAGAACATTCACTGTGTGGTCTTAAAAGAGGCATATGCACGGATTCCTCTTGCAATATGCACTCCAAATTTGGATAAAACTTTCTTGGAGCTATTTGACATAGTGTTCTAAAAAATGATCCAAGAGATGACACATTTTAAAGCTCTATACCTCATTTACTGAAACATGTCCAAGTATAAAATTCATAGAAGAAAACAAAAATAGCATCATTTTTTTCCAAAGATTTGAGAATGACATTTAGAGTTGTCCTAATAATATAACTAGCCTTTGCTGCCATCTAGAGGTAAAAACTATGTAGTGACATCAAGAGTTATCAAGAAAAGCAAAATCAACTTGCAGCCATCAATGGTGTAGAAACAATGGGAGCCCAATAACTTTCAGGCAGCTGACCCTACCAATGACCACCATTCCAAGCCATACTGTCTTCACCAACACATATCAGTATAGCTTATAAGAAAAAAGCCCCATCAATATTGTGTTCCATATCAATTAGTTTACTGGACAGATTTCAGTTCTGAATAACCTGTGGTACTCATACCACATTCCTAGACAATCTGAGTCAGTAGATTCTGAGATGGGATCTGGGCATCGCAGTGTTTTAAAAGCCCCACAGGTGGTTCTGATGAGCATCTAGGACCACTGGGCCATGAAACCCTGGCCTTCCACAGTGTTGAACCTCCCATACCCAGGCAGGTCAGAGTTCTGGGTTAGAAAGACCTTAAAGCTTACATCTAAATGAGCTTCAACTATGGCAGTGTTTATCAAAGTATGTCAGGCTGACCACCTGTATCAGATAAACCACCCTGAGGGTTTATTAAAAATGTGAATTCCTGGGTGCATTCATAGACAAATGAATTACAGTTTCTAGAGGTAAGGCCCAGGAATCTACAATTTAAGTAGGATCCCATCATAGGTTTTTGTACACTAAATAGGACAACCAGTCTAAAGCCTGACAAAGTTAAAGGACATCACTGAAACCTATCTTGTAAAGGCTATTATTAATGCTGTGGTTACAAGATCAGCTGACTTGAATTATGATTTCAAGTGCAGCTGCTACTTATTCATGGTTTGCACAATACGCAGATGTTCATAGAAATGTCCTGATCTGTGAAGTATTTCCTTCCTTTTTTATGCCTTAATGTAACTTAGTGTTGCTTTTTTAAATTGTATACTTATTTTAGAAAATGTGGAGAATATAGAAGATATAAGAAAAATAAAAAGCACTATTACTCCATTACCCAGAGTTAAACACTGATAGCACTGGTATATTTTCTCCTAGTATTTTCTCTTCAAATATACATAAAGTATGTATATAGTTTTAAATCCTGCTTTTAACATTTCTGAATAAATACTTTCCCATATCTTGAAAAGCATAATTGTTTAAAGACAGCATGATATTTTCATGTGATTATAGTGTAATTCATTTACTCTATCCTGACTGTTAGAGCCTTAAACTGTGTCCAGTTTTCATTGTTATAAATAATGCTAAAACAAAGAGCCTTGCCTACATCTCTGATTATTTCCTGGCAGGAGAATAATATCAGAGTATCAGTATCTCATTTGCTATGTTTAGGATTAAGTATAAAAAAAAAATATCAGGGCTTCCCTGGTGGCACAGTGGTTGAGAGTCCGCCTGCCGATGCAGGGGACACGGGTTCGTGCCCCTGTCCGGGAAGATCCCACATGCTGCGGAGCGGCTGGGCCCGTGAGCCATGGCCGCTGAGCCTGTGCGGGAGAGGCCACAACAGTGAGAGGCCCGCGTACCACAAAAAAAAGTCAGTAAGAACACTAAAGCCTAAAACGCTCCTAGTGCCTAGGCATAGAGAAGACTGTACCAAAAGAAAGCATATTCCCCATATAGTCTATCCTTTATTGAAGGACTCACATTTTTTAGCCAATTCTGTGTAGTGTTTATTTGAAAATCTAAATATGATTGCTATAATAGTTAGGGGGCATTTAAAATAAGTGAATGTTTACATAAAGAGACCAAGGGGCTTTACTGTACTTTATCAGTACAAAAAAAATGTGGAAACAAATTTCTATAGAATGAAAAACAATATAAGAAGGGTTTCCACAAGAACAGTATTAGAAGCTATGATGAAAACTACACTGCATTTTTAAAAGATTTCTATTTTTGAGCTCACAGCAAGGAAAGGACGATCCAGCAAAAGAGGGGGAAATCATCATCATCATCATCATCATCATCATCATCATCATCATCATCGTGGATTATAATGAGAATTACAGTTAGCTGAGACCTTTTCCCATCTCTTTACCAACAAGTATTCTTACCCAAGAATATTTTTCCTAAATAAATGAAAATAAGAGTATATTTCTAAGCAAATATGAAGTAAATCAAGTCTTTACTCTTTCACACTCTACAGCCCACTTTCCCAGTCCAGATCACTCAACCTATCTGTGATTCCTCTCTCAACCCTCATAGGCTAACTGTGGACAAATATTAATACAATTCTACCTCCATAATGTGCCTCCCCCCCAACCTAAGTCCTTACTATCCCCCTACTACACACACACTGTCTATAGAATCAGGTACAATTTTCCCTATCTAGCCCCAGTCTACATTCCCATTCTGCTTCTCAAATACAACCTAATTTGAAGTCATTCCATTTCTCAACTGTATCCAACTTCCTACCCCAGGGACACTGCCAAAAGTATTCCTTTACTCTGGAATGCTCTCCCATTCCTGCTGTTAAAAATCCTAAAAGTCTTTGGAGGCCCAAGACAAATGTTACTTTCTCAGCAAAGCTCTCTTAGATCCCTCAGTTGAAATTAACCTTTCTCTGGCAATCTCATTACCCTTTGAGATGAATTTGGGACACTTTTCTTGTTTATCTCTCACTACGCTATGATTGCCAAAAAGCAAGAAACATGACCTATTTATCTTTGTATCTAACATTATCTACACTAGAAGGCCTTGCACACAGCACACACTTAACTCATGTTGGCAGAATTGTTTAACTGAATTTTCTTTCTTCAACCTGACAGTCTGATGTGTCCCTAGAACCTAGTGTTTTCAAAGAAGCCAAAATCTCCAAGCTGACTCTTTGTCCCGAACATGTCTGTTTCTCCACCAACTGTACCATTAACCACCTTCTGTTTTTCTGTTTAATTCAAGATCAAGGAGGTATGCAAGCAGAGAATCCCAACACGGATCCCTAAACCAAAATCTACAGGCATTGCTAAGCTTTCCCCTAAAGTTCTCCCAGGGCCTATGGATAAGACTGGCTGTGGGAAGCTACACATCATAAGGACTGTCACCTCTAATACCTTCCTCCACATGGGAGGGAAAAGGTAAGTCATGCAAATGTACTGCCTGGATACATTCACCTACAGAAATATCTGGAAAGCCGGTGTTACTAGTATGGAAGGACAAAGATGAAGGGCCGTCTCTCCGGGAAATGGTGAAACAGCAAACAGACAGACGGTTGGTTCATTCACAGGTTGCTGGACCTGGTGAATATCATCCTGAAAGAGCAGGACATCTGCAATTACTTTAACTATATATGTATATGCATATACACACAATCACAGGCCCAGACACACACCCCAAATCCTCCCAACTCATCATCCTACTTGTAATCCAACCCAAAGTTGGACTATCATTAGCCAGGAATAGGACTGAATTCATTAGAACAGTTCAAAAGTTTTCTGGTGAACCCAGAAGTAATTCATTCCACAGAACTTTGCCAAGAAGATGTGGTATCAAGGATTCCTAATCTGCTTCAAGAAAGTCAGATTATTTCCATCAAAATGGCAGGACAATTAAAATCATACTTTAAGTTCTAAAAATATGACTTCTTTATGACCAGGAGGAAAAAAACAAGTGGTACTTCTTAGTTACAAGGAAGAAAGGAACAACAAAAATGAGTAACAGCCGAACACGTCCTTTGTGTGGCCTACCTGATAAATGCTGGTGTAGTGTGCACACTTGGCTGCTGGCACGTAGTCTTCTGTCCCACTTTCCCTAGTAAGTTGCCCCTCCTGTATATACAGGCCATGGAATCTCACTGCTAGGCTTGTAAAGCAAACCATTTTAGATTAGTATCATTGCTTTCTATAGTAATCAGGACATCTGAGAGTCAAAGGTCACTAATACTAAGATCTTTTAGGGAGATATGAATCACGGTCTTGGATGTTTAAAAAAAAAGACAATTTATCATCTCAATGGACATTCTTTAATCACATCTGAATCAACACTATTGAAAACTCAGTTGGTTCAAAAAAAAGCTTGGGATCAGGAGACTCAAATTCCAATTCCAGTTTTTCACTCATTTGACACTGAGCTTGGTGTTCATTAGTCTAAGCCTTGAGTTTCTAGTATGTAAAACAGAAAAGCTGAATAATTCTTCAGGTCCCTCCCAGTTCTCATCATCCATGAGTACGTCAACTACAAAAACTGAATTCAACCAGTCATCTACAAGGCGGGGCTCAGTTCCCTGGCAGTAAACTAAAGTAGTTCTTTTCTTCACACTAAAAACTCACTGAATCAAGGGACACATGTATCTGTAATTTAGTGTGGATAGAGTAACACAATGATATTTTAAGACAAATAAGGCATTTTTGACATGGGAGACAGTTGTATCTCACAAAACTTCAGTCAGAAAAAATAAATACATTCTACGAAGAGCACGACCCAAGGTTTTCTGTGATTCGGCACTAAGAACTGGATGCATGATCCTGGAGGAAATCCTTCTGGTTAAGGACAGTGCTTTAGCTGGCTGTCCTGGGATGAAGTCAGCAGAGCAGGAGCAAAGGAACTGCCATTCTTCGCATTCATCCAGCCAAGCCCAATTCAATGCATTGATGTCACTATACAAATGTCCCTGGGACCCACTTCAATTTCAAGGAGGAGGAGAAGGAGCTGGTATCCTGGGGAGCATTGAGCTATACAAGCCAAAGAGAGGGATGATCAGGAAATGGCACAGGGAGAAGGTGAGGAGGTTGGGTGAATTAAAAACCCGAAGTGGAAAAGTCTAAGTTAAATGAAAGCAGTAAGAGAATGGAAGGAGTGGACTACAAAAAAAGATGATGACCCTCTGACAAGAAAATGATACAAGAGAGACAGTTCAGAAGGAAGTGCAGGGCAGTAACGGGTGGATGGTGCAGTGGGAAAATGTGTAGGGGGCTTAGGGCTATGCCTGACATTAACAGGTAATATTCAGCGAACAGAGAAATGAGTGAATGAGGGAGAGAAGGGCCATTCAGTCAAGACATAAGTGAGAAAAGGTGCTAAGAGATCGCAATGGTATATGATAGGGTCAGGAAAAGCAGATATGCTGCACTGATAATTATGCTAATGCAAAGGAAAAACACTGAACCTCCTAGGGTGGAACCCAAATAGACTGAAGAAAACCATGAAACAAAGCAGGAAAAACAAGCACCAACAGTACTAGAAAGACTCAATACCCTGGGAATGTTTTACCTTGAAGATGAACACAAAATATATTTTACGTTAGAGGTTTCAAAATTGTTTTCTGCTATGTTAAGAGACTCCCTAAAGTACATTTTCATGCCAAGCTGGCATAAGTTCAAGAGCAAGCAAGATAAGAAAGACAAGATATTGTACAAATAACTAAAAAAAGGATAGGAAAATAGCTACACTTCTATGGAAAGCAGCAGAAACCTATCTTTAAATGGTAACACAGTTCTAATCCCATTGAGACAAAAGTGTTTAAAATAACACAATCTATCCTAACAAAAACTATGCTTATTTTAAAGCAATATGTAATGCAATAAAAATGCATAAACAACTTAGACCTGGGGTAAGTTCAACAAAATGGTGTTTGACCTATAACACAACCAAAATATAAAGAATTCTGCCTCCTGAACATAATCCGGTTTCTGCAGAAATGTGATTCCTCCAAAGATAAAAATAAAAGAAGCTATCCTAATAATTCTATAGTGATTTTATTAAGTTAAATTTTTAAAAGGAAGCAGATAAAAATCCAAGTGAGCAAAAACACATTCAAATTGTAACAAAAATTTTAATTTTTGTATGATTTTGTATGCTGGAGTCTTTCCTCAGCTGTTCATTTATTTAGCTTCAATGATTTCTGAACTAATCTCCTTGCAACTTTTTAGAATAAAGTATCTGATTGTAACAGGAAAGTGACTGATCTCAGACATAACTGATAATTCTGGACTGAGTAATGGAGTAACTGATGTAATGGAGTAATTCTCTCTGGGATGTGTTTCAAATTCCTGCTTTTGAGGACATGTGACATAACTCTTGGGGTCTGACACTGAGTCTGGGGCAGGGGTCTATAAATGTAAAGACCCCACAGGCCAAATTCAGCCCACTGTCTTTTTGTATGTCCTGCAAGTTAAGAATAGTTTTTACGTCTTTAAACAGAAAAAAAAAAATCAAAAGAAGAATATTTTGTGAGATATGAAAATTACATGAAATTCAAATACCATTGTCTATAGATAAAGTTCTATTGGAACACAGCCACATTCATTTGTTTACATATTTATTATCTGATCATTTCTTATGCTACAATAGCAGAGTTGGGTAGCTGTGACATTGGCCAACAAAGCCTAAAATATTTACTACCTGGCCTTTTACAAAAAAAGTATCCTGACCTCTGGTCTAGTGTGAACTAGACTAATAAGGAGCTCAAGAGCTTAATCAACTAATTTTTTTTTTTTTTTGCGGTCCATGGGCCTCTCACTACCGCGGCCTCTCCCGCTGCGGAGCACAGGCTCCGGACGCGCAGGCCCAGCGGCCGTGGCTCACAGGCCCAGCCGCTCCGCGGCATGTGGGATCCTCCCGGACCGGGGCATGAACCCGTGTCCCCTGCATCGGCAGGCAGACTCTCAACCACTGCGCCACCAGGGAAGCCCCTTAATCAACTAATTTTTAAAAGCAATGCTAGCAATTTAAGAATGCAATTAAGAATTCTATGAAAGTTGATGAAAATGGGGAAACTATATTTCAAGCTGTTTGTGAGATATTTAGTAAAATGTATACTTCTATGAAAGCCCTAAAGTGTTCAACTAAAGAACATCAGATGAGTAAGGATTTGTGCCACAAAATAATGTAATGTGTTAATGTTGAATCTGAGGGGGAAATGGAACTATTTCTAGGCCTTCCAAATTCCTGGTATTTTCTAAGACAGCAGAGCTACTGTACATGCTATTTAGAGAAAGATGTATAAATTTGTACCTTTAAACGTTCATAATTGTTGTCAAGAACCACTTGTTTAATCATTTGCAAGAATTATAGAAATTGTATACAGTAAAGTAAAACTTGGTCTTTGTTACACAGTCTTCAAGTACAGAACAAAAATGTTGCACCTATCCCTCTCCTCTTTCCTTCTTCTCACCTTTTAAAATTTATCCTACCCGTTTTTGCCCTTAAGCATCTGTCTTAAAAGAATATCATTTGCATTTTGATGAACCACATCAATGTATAAAGCCCATAAACAGATTATGTTTTTCCCTCTAACTCCATTACAATGTTTAAAAGAGAGCCAAGCATGAGAGTTCAATAAATGATTTTGAAAACAACATGCTCTGAAGTTGATCCTCTGTTGTATGTTATCAACAACTACTGTAAATATTCCAAGTCTGAATTTTATATGTAGAGGCAATGCTTTACAACATCTACTACTCATGGCTGCCTATAGATGTGAGAAAAGGAAACTCTGGTGTGAAAAAAGGAAAAAAAAACCCCAAAACTTAAGTTATTCAGGTTTAAAAAATCCAAGGTGTTCCCCAACTTCACCGTTTCCAGAAGGAATTCAGCATAAAGTGATGTGATTTTTAAGGATAAAATGATATTACAACAAAAATATTTACAATGCTTACATCAGTAATCTCAAACAAAATGAACAATCACACTGATCCTAGGTGACAAAAGCTGTCACCAGTAGGAATTATCAGCTCATTTACAAAGCAAAAGACTGCTGTTCTTTCAAATATATAATTTCAAAACTAAACCCAAATATGGTTAGAATAAAATGATAGTAAACACAGTTATAAAACACAGATTTCTAATGTATTTTTAGAAAAAGAAAAGCAACATCTGCCAAGTCCGTCAAAAGCCTAAGCAGGATTTTGACAACTCTTCCAGTGGACCAAGCTTCTTTAGACGTAGAAGTCCTATATTAAAGTCTCCAAGATGTGGCTGTGAAATATTAACAATTAATTACTTAATGAACAAATCCTTAATGAGTGCCTTCTAAGTACCCAGATACTACTATAGGCCCAAAGGATACAGCAAAGAACAAGATAAACAAATCTCTGCTCATATGGTGCTTACATATTAGTGTGGGGAGACTGTAATAATTTAATAAGGAAAATAATAGTTGGTGATAAGTGCTCTGATGAGAAATACTGCAACATGATAATGTAAGTAGATAGCTACTCTACACTTGCTGAACAGGAACTTAGGTGTGTTTGAACTTAGGTCTTAATGTCAAGAAAAGGCCAACCATTCAAAATTCAGAAGGACAGCCCAGAAAGGAAAAGGAACAGCTATTGCAAAGGGCTAAGACAGAATGAGCTTGGCCTGTTGAGGCACCCAATGAAGGCTGGTGTGGCTGGGACAGCATAAACTAGAGGGGAGTCAGTAAGTTCCAGCAGATACCAACCATGGTAAGCAATCTAGGTTTTATTCTGTGTGTTGGAGGGAAGCCAGTGACAGGTTTAAGCAGGAATGTGATCTGATCGATCAATTTGTCTGCTGACTGAAGCACAGAGGGACAAGATGGAAATTGGGAGCCCTGTTAGAAGTTTACCGCAGAGGTTTAGGCAAGAGGATGGCAGCATGTGCTCTGATGGCGTAAACAAAAAAAAACAAACAAGCAAAAATAAAAAAGGAAAAAAGATTCAGGATATGTTTTGGAGGCAGAGACAAAACTTGATAGATCAGATGTAAAGGGTGAAGGAACTAAATAAATGAATAAATCAGAACATGCCTAGGCCTTTGTGAAATTGGGCAGTTGGTGATTTAATTTACTGAGATAGGGAAGTCTGGAGAAAAAGCAGATTTGGGGAAAAATTCAGGAGTTGGGCCTCATTTCCATTTGACATTCTCATCAAATAAGTATAGACATCAAGAAGACAGCCAGGTATGTGAGCCTTGAGCTCTAGGACCAAGTATGAGTTCCTGGGAAGAGATTGTTCTCAAAGTCCAATGGTACAACCTGCTTATTTGTATCTCAGAGTAATCAGCGTTCTTTAGAAGAGTACACTTTGGGAGACTAAGAGTTAATAGACAATTTGATAACAATGATGTATCTAAACAAAAGGTTTATAAAGTATGAGCCTCTTTAAACTGATAAAGGATTATTATTTTAGAGATGAGATGCTTATCATTGATAATTAGAATAATTAACTTTGAGAAATTTAAGTACACAGACTGGTTTCTGACTGCCTGTCTATGAATCTCAGCCTCTCTACTTACCAACTGAATAACACTGGGCAAATCACTAAACCACTTGGTGCCTCAATTTCCTCATCTAAAAAATGGAGATAACTGTACCTACATCATGGTATACTTATAAAGATTAAATGAACCAGTACATGTAAAGCAATCAAAAAAGTATCTGGCACAGAGTGACCACTTAACAAATGCAAATTCGTATTGTTACCTGCAATTTCCGGGCACTGCACACAGAAGTGTCTTCACACTTCAGTTTTCTAGTTAGATTCTTGGTAAGAGATGGCATCAAAGATTCAGAATAAGCTAGGGGAGCATATGAAAAACCCTCCTCAAAAGAAGTGGAGGCAAAGAGTTTTGCAGATTGCTAAAAACATCCTCTTTAAAAGTAAGCTATAGGGACTTCCCTGGTGGCACAGCGTTTAAGAATCCATCTGCCAATGCAGGGGACACGGGAAGATCCCACATGCCGCGGAGCAACTAAGCCCATGCATCACAACTACTGAGCATGTGCTCTAGAGCCCGCAAGCCACAACTACTGAAGCCCACGCGCCTGGAGCCCGTGCTCCACAGCAAGAGAAGCCACCACAATGGGAAGCCTGCGCACAGCAATGAAGAGTAGCCCCTACTCACCGCAACTAGAGAAAGCCCATGTGCAGCAACGAAGACCCAACGCAGCCAAAAATTTATATATAAAAAAGTAAGCTATATATGTGCTGGTAATTCCTAAATTCGTTATCTCCAGCTCCAACCCTGGAGCTCCAGACTCTATACCCAGCTGCCTACTGGACACTTGACTTGGTAATTTAATAGGCATATTATTGGAATAAAAAGTGAAAACAATCGGTGTTCTCTTTAGTAAGTGAATGACCAACTGACCACTTCCAACAACAGAAACTCTCAGCTCTGCTCCATAAGTCACGAAAACCATGACGTGAATAAACATTCAGCTTCACACTGAGAAAGTGCCCAGTTTGGTCAACTACATGAAATCTCAGGCATTGCACCTGGTGCATTAGCACTAATGTTTTGCAATTATGATTCTACTGCATGTATTGTTTACTACCATACATGCAGTATTATATATTATTATCAAATAATTTCTTAAGGTAGGCAGGGAATAAGGAAATAAGTGAAATGAAGTGAAACGAAATATTAGATATCATTAGATGATTCCTAGGCTCTGTTGCCTGAGGCATACTGTGCTGTACACACCTCAGCAGAGGAAATTCTCAGTTGTCTTACCCTGGGCCATGACTCCAATCACCACCAATGATGATAGCAACAGGGTGACCAGACATCTCAAGTGGACTGCCCCAGCAAAATTCTAAGAGCATGGCCTTCCGCTCTCAAAAATGTCTAGACTGGATGAGAAATTATATATCTACCTGTGTATACTATCACCAAAAGTCCTGTAAAATGCATTCACTAATTCAGTTAATATCTACCAAACACCAACTAAGTGCCAGGTACCATGTTGGACTCCAGTACAATGCAGGATTCTAATACAGGCATACCTCGGAGATACTTAGGTTCGGTTCCAGACACAATAAAGTGAGTATCACAATAAAGCAAGTCATGAATTTTTTGGTTTCCCAGTGCATATAAAAGTTATGTTTTACTATACTGTAGTCTATTAATTGTGCAATAGCATTACATATAAAAAGAGTATATACCTTACTTAAAAAATAATTTATTGCTAAAAAATGCTAACCAATGCAGAGTCACGACAAACCTTTACTTGTTTAAAAAAAAATGCAGTATCTGTGAAACACAATAAAGTGAAGTGCAATAAAATAAGGAATGCCTGTAGAAAAACGACAGGTTTTGAAAAGCCATAAGATATATGCAAAAAGGGTCATATGTAGATCGAGAGCTTTAGTAAGGGTCTCTGAGTTGCATACCTCATCTAAGACGTCATGAAAACCGCAAAAACATAGTTCAATTCCTTGACAATAGATAGAGAGCTGGATAAATATCATACACAGTGTGTGTCGGTGTTTGGGCATCTGTGTGTTTGTACAGTTTACTCTTAGAAAACGTGCACAAGAATTCATAACCACAGATGTTAAGCCTTTGTTGTAGATAGATATAGACTGCCGAATAAATGACTAAATGCTCCATCACCTCGCCACCATAAGCACTAACTGGAAACAGGTAATAAGGAAAGATGTTTACTTTTATAGGCAAGTAGCGTAACACACGACAGGAGTAATGGCATTACTACAACTATCTTTCCTTTCTCTGACTTAAGGCACTATTTCTCCTCTGACTTTCAAAACAATATATAATTCACATATTTTAGGCTGATCTTTTTCTATTAACATAGGTAGGATCAGAAAACCTGAATTGGTGCAGCTGTGATTTCTTCTGAATTAGAAACATTATTCAGATTATTTAAACAAATCACTGGTAAATAATCAAGCAGATCTCAAGGAAGCTTATACACTCACCTATCTTCAAAGCAGTTAACAAAGCAAAGGCCATTGATAAATTTAATGTTAGCAATTTTCAAACCTCAATCTTACAGCTAGAAGGAACCTAAGAAGTGGGGTGATCCTAGGGACTCCAACATATCTTGATGGGAATCCTGGCAACTTAGATGAAAGAGGCTGTAGCACTTTATAATTCTAACTAGATTCAACGTTTAAAACTCTTGGTTGGTAAAACCCTTAAAAAGATGATCTCTAAGGATCCCTCACTTCACAGACTATGACACTGAGGACCAGAGAAGCCACACAGTAATAGTGGGAAAAGTGTGACTTTGAAAGTCAGGTACTCTTGACTAACCTCTTCCCAGATCTCTCCCTTGCTGTGTGTTCCTAAGAACAATTAACTTTTCTGCTTCTCATTTAAATATGAAGGTAATGCTTACCTTTTAGGCATGTTATGAAGATTAAATTAAAACGCTTACCCTTTAAGAATGTTATGAAGATTCAATGAATTCATATTTACGAAAACATCTGGCACACAGTAGATACTCAATACATGTTAATTTGTTTCCAAAGGGTGACTAACTTGAGAGACACATAGCTGGTGAGGGCAAGAAACAGGACTAGAACCAAGAATTAAGATCCCCTTCACCACTCCAAAAAATTCTGACTGTTTCTTAATTGGCGTTTATCCTTGAATCATACCGTAAAATATAGTTTTTAACACCTCAGTTATGGGGGGCAGGGGCTATTAAAGGAAACGTGAAATACCACAGCCTGCAAAAAAAGGTATTTGTGCCTTCAAGCACAAGCATACATTTGCTAAAAACAAAGCCTCAAAAGAGTCAGAAGTTTAATCAATGAAGTATTATACTGGCAACCTTTTGAAAAATGCCATCTGCTCTGTTTGTATCTGAAGCCTGCCCTTCTGGAAACAATGCTGTAGTACAGCATTGAAACAATGTTCGTTGTTTTCAATGGCTATTTCTCAACTCACATTTCAATATTAATGATTGCAGCAAATATGTATCAACTGTCAATCATGTGCAGGGTCCTGTGGACTCTACAGACATGAATCAGGCTTTGGTTTTACCATAAAAAAATCTTAGAATCTAGTAAAGAAGAGAGGCAGACTCTGAAGAATGATTTAAAAAAACAATTGTATATTAAGCCATGAGACTTGAAAAGTTCAAGGCCAGCCTGTGGTGAGGAGTTATTTAACACTATCTACTCAAGGATAAAATATTCACTGCATTGGCAGTAGGTACACGTAGCATAATAAACATTGTCTGAACTGTGTTAACTGAATTCCACTCTCGTTTCTGACACCAACTAGCTATGTGAACTTGTCATGTTATTTGATATCTTTAGGTTTCATGTTCCTCATCTGTCAAATGGGTGAATCCAAGCGGATCTCCAAGTCTCCTTCAGGCTCTAAAAGTCCAAACGATATGATGATGATATGATGCTGCTGCCGCTAACGATAGCAAGAAAAACTAAAGCTTTTATTTACTGCTCACATATTATGTACCAAGCACTGTGCTAAAGTGCATCATTTGTATTATCTTCACGACAACCTTATGAAATTGGCATTATTACGCTTCTTTTACAGATGAGGAAAAGGAGGCTAAACAGTATTAAAAGGCTGGAGTCGCGATTTGAACAGAAGCAGTCTGAACCTAACCCAGGAGTTAACCCTTAACCGCTAAGCCCAAACTCCCTGTCTCCGCGAAAACTGTCTTATCTGTTAAGAAACAAAGACAAACAAAATACAGCTTGGAAAAGGGTCCTTCCTGACTAGAGGGCAGGTATGAGTTACTGTCACACTTGTCTGTTTCACGTGTTAGTATATCTCTTGCTTCACTTGCTCCGCGACGCTCGCGTGCACCACACGGCGGTGTGCACTACCGCGAGGCAGAGAGCGGCGACCGCCAGAGGCAGCGCCGGCCCGGGCTGAGGCGCACGGAAGGCTTTGGGGTGGGGGAGGACCCGCAGGAGCGCGGGCAGAGTCAGTACCTGGGCTGCTGGCTGCTCCTGCCGGCTGGGTCTTCCACCACTCGTCTCCAAGATCGTCTGCCATCTCCACGCGGGACTCGACGTGGCCCGACCACCAGGGAGGAGCGGGCGCTGACCGTGACTCGCGCTGCTTCAGAGGAGGGATGCCGGCGTCGCAGCACGCTCAGCCTCTCCTCAGACACTGTCGCCTCCGCCCCGCGGCGATAACGTCATAACCTCCGCCTCGCCTCCCCGGCAGCTGCGTCTAACTGTTCGCAGTTTCTACATCAGTGCGGATGGGCAGGATCAGTCTGGAGACTTAAAGTAAACCCCCACAAAAGCCGAAAGAAAGGAAGACACGTAAGCAGAAAGAGTACATCATTTTTTTAAGTGCTACCTTTAAAACATTTTGTTTAGGTTTTATTTTTGCCGAATAGATATTGTCGAAAGTGGAAGACCAAATGCTAAGACAGTTTTCCTCTGTTCAGTTTCAAAGGCCTTGAGTCGCGGGAGAAGATCATAGCACGTGGGTGTGTTTTCGTCTGTGTGTTAGTGTTTGGGCGTCGGTGTGTTTTTACAGTTTGCTCTATAAAAAATCGTGCACAAGTCATGACCATGAATTTTGGACCTTTCTTGTAGATGAGGGTACTGCTCTTTTTATACGATATGAGGAAAGTAAATGTTGACTGGTCCAGAAGTGCTTGCCAACGGACAGACCCGAGAAGTACGGAGAGTTTATAGTCGACTTCCCCGCACACTCTTCGACTGCGCCCCCCGCCCCACACCTGGTTTTGTGAAACAAGGGAAGAAGAAGGGAGCCCGTTGCTGCCCAAGTATAGGTAAGCGACCTACGGTGCTTGTCTCACTCCCTCAAGTGGCAGAGGTGGGCAGGGAAAACCCGCTGGGCGCCTAGGGCTGGGGCCAGCTGTAAACTAAGTGTGTGGACGATACTTTTCAGGAGAGTCATGAGGTGAAAATCATACGAAAATGCATTAAATACACGTGATGTGCCTGTCACTGTAATTGGAATACTGGTTTAAAGATGAGTAGGATACGATCCCGCCTTCCAGATTTCACCAACTCAAGTAGAGGAGCTACAACTTGTAAGGATGAAGGTCTAAACTAATGATGAGGATACATTCTCAGAAACAACCGGGACTCTTAATCTGATGAGGATAAGATTAGCCAAATGTGAAAATTATCCAAAACCCACCCAACTAATAGGTGGCTTATAAATGCATTACTGATAAGACTTTATCAGTATGTCCTAAACGCTCTAAAAGGGAAGATATTAGCTATATAAATATGCCAAATGTAAAATAATCTGTGATCATAGAAAGTAATGCGTCTTTCATGAGGAAATGTAGATGGCAGAAATTATGGTGGTTGACTGAAAAGTTAGATAAGAAATACCAATGAGGAGGAGGAAGTGCCATGACCAATAAGCATATGAAAAGATGTTCTGTCTCATTATTAATCCGAGAAATACAAAAAAGACTACAATGAGATACTGTTTTTCATTCAGTAAATTGAGAAAATTAAGAAGTCTGGCCGTACCAAATTCTGGAGAATATGTGTGTCAGTAGGAACTCTTAAACGTTATAGCTGTGAGTGTAAATTGGTATAACCACTTAGAAAAGCAATACGGCAAAATCTTGTAAAGGTCAACATACACACCTTATGATCCAGCAATTTCCACTCCTAACTATATACATTTGGGAAACTGTTGCGTATGTGTACCAGGAAATTATAAAAGAATATTCACAGCAGCACTGTTAATAATAGCAAAAATTTGGAAACAACCCAAATGTTTTATATAGGAAAATGGATAATTAAATTACAATATAACCACACAATTAAGCAGAGTAAATGAATGAACATACATAATAACATGGATATACTTTGGAAATATAATGGTTAATTTTAAAAAGCCAAGCAAAAAATAAAAATAAAAAATAAAAAAGCCAAGTCTCAGATACCATTTTGTAAAGTTCAGATACAAAGAAAACTAAAAAAAATTCAGGCAAAAAAATTCATATGTGATTTTAAGGTAAGAGACTGGTAAGCACGAAATTCAGGATGGGGGAATTCCCTGGTGGTCCAGTGATTAGGTCTCCATGCTCTCACTGCGGAGGGCCCAGGTTCAACCCTGGTCGGGGAACTAGAGTCTCACAAGCCTCACAGTGTGGTGAGGCAAAAAAAAAAAAAAAAAAGGATATGGATTGGTGGGGGAGGGGAGTGGTCAGAGAGATGAGATTAGGAAGAACAAAGGTAAATGTAAATTATTGGCAAAGTTCTAATTCAGATAGAGTGGATGTGCATTTAAGTATTATGCTTTATAACTTATAGGTATGTTACATATATTTTTGTGGTATCAAATAACACGTTATTTGTATAATTTAAAATATAAGAAAAGATCCACTTACACAAAAGAGAAATTTTCATTAAAGTTAAGTGCTGTTCATTAAGAACTCATTAAGAATTCCAAATAATGACCCTTTATCTCAAATGACATTCAAAGCTGCCAGACAGTCTTACTACTTTCCCATGTGAGTTCACTTTCCCACTGTCCTGATCTTATCCCAGGATCAGTCTTCCTATTGGCCCTGGATTCCAACCACCTCAGATGCCGGTCACAAGTCCCCAGTTGTCACCTATGCTTCTGACCTACCAGCTATAAATCAGAGGTTCTCATGGACTCCCTTCTTGGGTTCAGTCGTTTACTAGAATAGTTTATAGAACTCAGAGAAATACTTATATTTACCAGTTTATTATATAAAGAATACAGATGAACAGCAAGATGAAGAGATGCATAGAGTAAGGTACAGAAGGGTCCCAATCACAGGAACTTCTGTTTCCGTGGAGTTGGAGTGTGGCATTCCTGGCATATGGATCTGTTCACCAGCCTGGAAGCTCTCTGAACCCTATACTTCTGGAATTTTTATGGAGGCTTCAATATATAGGCATGATTCATCATTATCTGTCTCCAGCCCCTCTGCCCTTCTTGGAGGATGGGGAGTGAGCTGAAAGTTCCAAGCTTTTAATCATGGCTTGGTGTTTCTGGTGACCAGCCCCTGTCCAGAAGCCCACCAAGTGACACCTTATTAGAAAAAAAGACTCCTACCACTCAGGAAATTCCAAGGAATTTAGGAGTTCTGCGTCAGGAGCCAGGGGGCAGAGACAATGCCCTTTTAATCATACTGTCGTCTTCTTCCATTATGACTTTGAAGCAATACTATTGATGCCCTGCTCCATTTTCCCTTGGCCCATATCTGAGCTTCTTTGTAGCTGTGGTAGACTATTTCCATCATGCTGACAACTTCCCTCCCTGAGCACCCCTACCGTCTGCTTCTCTGGCACCATGGGAGCTTGCTCAGCCCAAGAATCAATGCAGTTAATGCTCCCAAGGGCAACCCTCAACCAAAAGGGAACAGGTGTTAGTAGATAATGCTCCAGATTCTCTGTCCTTTGGTGGCACAATTCTGAAATATGTTTCACACAGTTTTTTAAAGGGTCCCCAGATGGACACTTTATTGCCTTTTCTGTTTTTCATGTCTCCTTTCCCCAGTCTCTCACTTGTGCTTCCTGAGATCACCTCCCAAATAATATACCTGCACCCAAGTCCTAGTCTCAAGGTCTGCTTTAGAAGCAACCTAAATTAAGAGTTGGTACGGGAAATACCCTAGAAAGCAGACCCTCAAGATAAAACTTGGAAATCAATTTACTCACTGACCAGATGGTAACAAGGACATAATTGGTAGTGTTAAGAAGAATGGTAAAAACTTCTGGTGTACTGTAACATCACAATAACTAAAACACAGTCACTCACCTGTGGTAGATTAGAATGACGTACAGGTGGAAGGGGAAATGCTGGCTTGTGCAATAGCTTTAACACTTGAAAGATATGGGGCAATTGTAATTTTAAAGATTGTGGAGTTGGCTGGTTATTATCAATTCCAAATATGCTGAGAAAACCAGAAGTCCTTCCTAGCAGTGCTTAAAAGAAGCCCTTCTGCAACCAGAGACCATACTGTGCTATAAATTCAGGTCAAAATTTGATCAAAAGGGTAGCAGAGCTACAAAGAGATTGACTGCACAGACCGATATGTTACCTATGGTCAAGTCAAGTCCTCAAAGGGAAGGAGAGACTGAGACTGAGATGGAGACATTTGGGTAGATGTCCTTGAGGTTCCTGAACTTCCAGATTCTTGAGCCTTCTGGGCTGACAGAACTGGCCCTTTCTCCCTTGCTGGAGGAAAATAGCCTCTTATTACCTGGAGACCATTCAAGGCCTCACTGTAGTCAGTTGCCTCACAAAATGATATTTGAGCCCTCACCTCCTCTCATTGCTTCTTCACCAATAACTAGAGTTAGTTCTCAGCATAGACAGAGTGGAAAGTACAGCCCCTATTATAGGAGAAAATTATTTATTTACAAGAAAGACTATAGGTATATATATATATATATGTATATATACACATATATCTGTATGTGTGTGTGTATATATATAGATATGATATATTCAGCAGGAACCACGAATTTCTTAAGGTAATGGATCTTGAGAGTATTGGACCAGCAGTGTGTGAAGCTGGGTAGGAGAGAGGATATTGATATGGAGACACTCCCCAGTGGCCAGTGATTTAATGTCCTGTGAAGTCCTAACATCCTGTGGGGATGGCATCTTAAAACTTAGACACAATGGTAACCTATAGTAAATGAGATGGAAACATAGGGACTGCCTTGGCAGATTATTAAGGAAAGGGTCGGGAGACTCAGCGGTGGACTTTAGAATGGATTTATTATGTGAGACCAGAGAACCTACCAGCTGACTCTCTTCCCTGGGAGGGCCCAGAGGACAGTTCTTTCACCATAAGATTGCAGTAGTGTGTGGCACTGACTTAGTTGAGAGACTCAGTGGTGACTGTCCTGTGTAGGCCAGAGGTGACAGTAGGAGATGCCCGAGTGTCCGTGAATATGATAGAATTCCAGAATAGTGAAAGCAGTTGGCAGCACTGAACCATCAGAAGCAAAGTGAATTTAATCAGTGGTCAGGGATCCTTGAAATGTAGGGGGTCTGTGGTGTTCCACAGACCATGAGTTCCTAGGGGCAAGATAGAAAGCTAATGAGGGTATTGATTGACTTATATAGCAACAACAACAAAATCAAGAGCTGGTAAGCAGAAGGCAGATTTTTAACTGCCAAAATGGAAAAGCATGATCTTTGGACATGTTTCCAGATATGAGCCAATTCTCAAACTCAAGAATCCATCGATTAAAGGGAATCTGGATCCCCCTGAGGAAGTTCTCTGCAACACAACCAGTATATACAATATGTACTCATACCTTTTCCAAAGGAAACTATGGCAATTTTTCAGAGTAATTGTCCACTGTAGAAATGGGAAATACCTAGCTCTTTCAAGGGCTGTTGGATACAGGGTAACTACATTGACACAGGGAATCCAAACTGCCACCATAACCCCCGTTAGAGTGGGGCATACAGGGGCCAGGTGACAGAGTCCTGGCCTAAATCTGTTTCATGGTGGCTTCAATGGGTTCATCAACTTATGGTCATATCTCCAGTTGCTGAGTGCGTAATTGAGATGGATGTACTTAGCAGCTGATAGGACCATCACATTGATCCTCTGACCAATAAAGTAAGAACCGTTAAGGTAGGAAGGGTCATGTGGAAGCCCCTGAAAGTGCCTTCCCTTTCCCCAGTCCTTTCAAAGATAGTAAATTAGAAGCACTATCTCATTCTAGTGAAGTTGCAGAGATTAATGCCAACCTAAAAGACTTAAAGGCTGCAAGGGGTTTGGTTTACTAGTATGGTCCTCCAAAGCCAGATGGACCATGGCAAATGATGGTGGACTGCTGTAAATTTAATCACATGGTATCTTTAAGCATAGTACCAGGTGTTATATCTTTGGTTGAACCAATCAACACAGCCTCTAGCACTTGCTTTGGCAAATGTGTTGTATTTGATTCCTATCAGGAAAAAATATCAAAAGCAGTTTGCCTTCACTTGGGAAAAATTGAGTTCATATTCACTCAAAGTTGTGAATATTTTCCTATGAACACTCTCAAGGCTGGTTAACTGTCCTGATATTTGTCATAATATTGTTCATAAGGACTATGATTATTTGAACTCTTCCTCAAAACATCACTTTAAACCATTTTATTGGTGATATAGTATTAATTGGATCTGGGGAGCAGGAAATGACCAGTACTGTGGATGCCCTAGGAAAATACATACATGCCAAAGTGTGAGAGATAAATCATAAATATTCAGGGCCCTGCAACATTGATCATGTTTTTAGAAGTCTGGATATATGAGGCATGCCTGGTATCCCCTTCAAGGGAAAGGAAAAGTTATTGCATCTTTCATCTCCTACCACCTACTACCTATGCAAGAAATAGAGAACAGTATTTGGTGCACCTGTTTAGATTTTACAGCTAGCCTATGCCACACTTAGAAATACTGCTCTAAGTCACTTATCAGTTGAGTCAAAAGGCTGCCAGTTTTGAGTAGGGTCAAAAGAAGAGAAGCCTTGGCAGTGGGTCCAGGCTGTGACACAAGCTGCTCTTCCCCTTAGTTCATAATGACGTGGCAGATTCCAAGGTGCTAGGTGAGGGTTGATGATGCTCTGTGGAGTCTGGCAGGACCTGAAAGGGGAATCACAGCACAAACTCATAGGGTTTTGTTTATTTATTTATTTTGCTTTTTGAAATGGCTGTTTAATAAACCCAGGGCAAAGGGTGTGGTGATGAGATTGCTTCTTGAAAAGTGTCAGGCCAGAAATTGTACTTTGAGAATAATTCACAAATTTCCTTTGACCCAAGTCTTTTCGTTGCTTATTATTGTTCACCATGACCTTCAGAAATTCCTAGGGTTTTAGAGTAAGGCCATACCTTCAGTAGCCGAACCATTCAAAAAGCAGCTACTGGCATGATACTAAGTTCTAGCAGAAACTGAGCATTTGACAATGGAGCATCAAATGATTATATTATCAGAGCTGCCCTTTTAGACCTGGGTTTTGTAAGGTTGGGTGCCCACAGCAGCAACCCACTGAAAAATAGAAATGATATATATGGGATCACATCTAAGCAGGTCCAGAAGTCAGTAATTTACATGAACAGGAGGTAAAGATCTCTGTGTCTTGTATTCCTCACTCACACCTATGGCTTCATGAGGTGTTCCCTGTGACCAGCTGATGATGTTAGAGGAAATATTCATGACTGGTTCAGGCTTGATATGTTAGTAGAGCTGAAAATGGACTGCTACTGCACTACAGTCCCACTCAGGGGGGGGCCCTAGAGGACAGTGTGAGGAGAATCCTTCTAGTGGGCAGAGCTTCAAGATGTACATTTAATTATCTCCTTTGAATGGAGAGAGAAATAGTCTGAGCTAAGGATAAATAGAGTCCTTCGAATGGAGAGAGAAATAGTCTGAGCTAAGGATAAATACAGAGTCTTGAGCAATAGTGAATTGTGTGGTTGAGTGGGTCAAGGGCCTGGAAGATATAATATTTAGAGTTCAATAGCAAAGAGATCTGGGAAGAAGCATTTGCAGGGAACTAGGGAGTGAGCAAAAGTGTGTGGATCTTCGTGTCCCATGTCCAGGTCCGCTAGTGAGTATGCACTATGGATGAGACCCTGAATATCCAGGTAGACATATTGCAGGTTGTGTTTTTCAGAGATGGCCACAAATGTCTCCCATCCCACATACTCTTCTTACAATGTGACCTTGACACTCCTTCTGTTGTGTGGTGGGGTCTGCTTCCCTCTCTGTGAATCTGGGCAAGCATTTGTCACCTCCGCTGATAGAATACGGTAGGAAGGATATTCTGTGACCTCTGAGGCGCAATCTTAAAAATTCTATGCATTTCCACCTTGCTCCCTTGGGATGCTCACTTGGAATCCAGGTGTGATACAATGAGAAAGCCCAAGGTAGGCCACACAGAGGAACCACGTGAAAAGGACATATGTAGGTATACTGGCCCACAGCTCAGCTGAGATCCCTGCTGACAGCCAGCATCAACAGGCAGACCCATAAATGAAGATGCTTCCAGATGATTACAGGCCCCAGGTGTTGATTCCCCTCCAGTTGTAGCCCTAGACGTCGTGGAGCAGAGACAAACCATGCACGCTCTATCCTCAGAAGTGAATTCCTGACCCACTTTTCTCATGTAAGAAAAAAACCTGCTTGTGAAGCTGTTGTTTCTCCTCTGGCCACAAGAGGGAGAACTTGTTCTTTGGGAACCTGCAAGTTTTAGAAGCCATGCTTACTTCCTGTCTCCTATGGGCCGCGGGGTACCCTGCCTAGAGTTGCAGTGAATTTTCCATCTTTCTTCCCACAGGGCCTGGTGAGGTCAGGTGGCTAAAGTAAAACTTACTTTAAAAAAAAGTTCAAATCTTGAATACGTACGAGCTCTAAAGATCATTTAGAAGAAGAAACACCTGATCTTTAACTTCACCTTTGGAACCAGAAAATTGATATGGCAATTGCATGTTTAGCCTTGAAGAAGAAAGGAAACTCATTCTAGTTTGTCCTTTGGAGTCACTAGGTGAAGGTGGACTGTCTGCCTCAAGCAGCTGGGTCTTAAGCTCCCTAGAAGGTCATATCCACTGAAGTAGAGGAGGTGCAGTAGGTGGCAGCCCCACAGTGGTCTGCAGAACTTCCCTGGGAGAGGCTGGGACTTGCAGTTTCTGGACCACTGCTGTGGTACGGCTTAGACTCCTTACCCATTTGGTGAACACTGGTGAACGTGGAGGTAAGGGTGGCTGCCGGAGGTCATTTTCAGTTACGTCCTACATCATGGGTTGGTCCTGTTAACAGATACTTTCCCTCTAGTTTTTTTATTTTTTAGATTATTTTTATAAATTACAGTAAAATACACAAAACATAAAGTTTACCATCTTAACCATTTGTAAGTGTACTGTTCAGTGGCATTAAGTATATTCGCATTACTTTGCAACCATCACCGCCATCCATGTCCAGAACTCTTTTCATCTTGCAAATCAAACCCTATACCCATTGAGCAATAATTCCTCATCCCTTCCTCCCCCTGCGCCCAGCACCTGGAAATCACCCTTCTGTTTTCTGTCTTCTATGAATTTGACTTCTCTAGGTGTCTCATATAAGTGGAATCATACAATATTTGTCCTTTTGTTATTGGCTTATTTCTCTTAGCATAATGCCCTCCAGGATCATCCATGTTGTAGCATGTAGCATAATTTCCTTCTTTTTTGAAGGCTGAATAATATTCCATTGTATGTATATACCACATTTTGTTTATCCATTCATCCATCAAAGGACATTTGGGTTGCTTCCACCTTTTAGATATCGTGAATAATGTTGCTATGAACAGGAATGTACAAATAACTGTTTGCATCCCTGCTTTCAGTTCTTTTGGGTATATACTCAGAACTGGAAATGTTGGGTCACACAGTAATTTTATTTTTCATTTTTCGAGGAGCCTCCATACTGTTTTCCATAGCTGCTGCCCAATTTTACTTTCCCACCAGCAGTGCACAAGGGTTCCAATTTCTCCATATCTTCACCAACACTTGTTATGTTTTGTATTGTACCGTTCTGTGTTGTTTCATAGTAGCCATCCTAATAGGTGTGAGGTGGTACCTTCAGTTTTTAAAGCCAACTGCCTTCATATCTCCTAAGGGGTAAGGATGTCACCATGACATCTGTCAGTATATAGTCTTTTGATAGCTGGCTGTTTCCTTGTCTCTGGTAAGGACAGTAACTAAGAAATAACTGAGGTCATCTCTCTTTTGAGGCAAGCTACTATTCTAAACCTTCACTGACAGTTGTTTGCTCCTCAGGCAGCCGAGAACTTTTATCTCCTGCCTTTAGGCAGTATGGTGTAATAGCTCAGAGCATGGACTATGGAGCCAGATGTGTGGGTTAAAATCTTGGCATTGTCATTAGATCTTGGACAAGTTACTTTGCCTCAGCTGTAATATGGAGCTAATAATAAGAGTCATGATAAGGAGTAACTAAGTTAATACATAGAAACAGTTAAAGCATTTTGATACATGGTTGTCACTCAGTAAATAGTAGCGGTTGCTGCCCCTCCGTAACACACTCTACAACTTCACCCACCCTCCCAAATGTAGAAGATAGTTACTATTATCACCTACTGTTTTACAGGTGCAAAAGCTGAAGTTTAGAGACGTTAAATAATTGATTCAAGATATCACAGCTGTTAAATAGAGGAGCTGAGATTGGCTCTCTGAGCCTGGCCTCAGAGCCCTCTCCTAACATGTTCTATATTGATGACTCTGGTTTGGCAGAACAAATGACAAGGACAGCATTGGCCTTGGTGAGGAAAGGCAGCTCTTACTAGTAGGCAGTTGGAATCTGGGAAGTATTCCATCAGCTTTCCCCATTGTGTCTGTCACCCACAAATGAAGAGCAGATGTGAATGTTGCTGCCAGCCACTCACTTGTTAGATGAGAACTGACTTGGCCATGCTCATTATAAAATTAATTTTTAGGTCTTGGTGGTTTTAACAAAGCATGTGAATTGTAGGTCTCCACAGGAATCATAAACTTTAATTTAGAAGTGCTTTTGAATCTAATAAAAATCTATTTTTACTTGCATTAAGATAGCAAAGGAAAAAAACCTCTAGAAAGGTTCTGGATGCCTCAAAGGAAAATTCAGTTAGATGGTTCTGTGTTTCAGTAACACACATGAGAAACTTCTGAATAATTTGTTAAAATGGGATGATGTGCCCCACTTTTTAAATTGAAAGTCCAATGCACTTATCTCCAGGAATTAGCAAAAAATATTTTTCTAATAATAAAAATCATTAACATCTATTTGACATCATAAAGAATAACATATTTGAGCATAAAGTTGATCCTGATACAAATATTGGTTTTGAAAATGAAAGCATCAGAAATTCTGTGTAACTCTTTGCTAGAAGAAAGATAACCCTAAGGCTACTCCATAGATATTTCTCTTTTTCATGATATGGAATGAGCATGATATTTTCATTTTAGAGTCACAAGGACCATTAAGGAGAAAAACTTTTCTGAAATATAGGAAAACATGATTGATTTACACTTTTTATTGGCTCTGCGTATTTGGAGTTCACTGTAATTCCATGTGGATTGGGATGCCATTTCCCTTTGCTATATCTGTGATGAAAGGATCTGTTAAATAAATTCCTGGAGCAAGTAAGGGAGGAGATTTTAAAGCACTCTAATCATTTTTGTCTGCAAATGGTGCCACTGATTTTGAGTGCCTTTCCTCTCCTTCTTATTACAATGGCCACCAGGTCTCTCTCCAGGCTCATGGCTTTACCCTCATCTGCCTAGCAAATGCGCGTCTGGTGCACAGGCAGATCCCACAAGTCAATGTGTAAACCAAGCGTCTCTTCTTTCCCTGCCTGGAGCAGGCTCCACTGGAGGACTGCCTATTTCTATCAGTGGCACCGTCCCTGTTTTCCAAGCGTATCAGTGAGGAAACCACCTTCAAGTCAAGCTTCCTTCTCCCTCATAAGGCCATCCTGGGATTGTCTCCAGGGTCAGTTCTGTCTTTCAACTGTCTCTTCAGTTTTCAGTTCTTCATTCCGTTTCCTAGCCCTTGAGATAGCTCCATTGTTATGCAGTCCTTAAACCCTAACACCTGACCTGACATGTGACTCTCACTCTTTAGACTTGGTTAGGCTCCCTGAACCATCAACCCATCACCCCATTCCTGGATTAAAGCTGTTCTGATCTCCTCATTGGTTTTGCTACTTGTATCATACATTCTCCATAGAATCATCAAAGTAACTTTTCTAAAATACTTATGTTCATACCATTTTCCTGCTTAAGGACCTACAATGTCTTCTTATTGCATATTAGATAAAATATAAATGTATCTTCCCTATATGTAAAGCCCTACATCACTTGATCCTTCTTTGGTTATTAAATGTTTCCTTTACTAGTTTTTGAGTAGTTCTTCTGAACCGGTCAGGTCATTTCCCTTATCTCTGCCCACCCCACTCCACCCCCGCCGCCCCTTCTGACTCTCTCTCTCTCTCTCTTATACACACACACACACACACACACACACACACACACACACACACACACACACACACACACACACACACACACACACACTGCCCTATGCTCCATTCATCCAAATTCTGTCAAATTAAAGATGATTTCTTTAAAAGTCGTATTCTCCAAAAAACTACCTGAGATTAGCTTTTATCCCACAGTAGACTTCTAAATAATCTTGGGACATAAAATCTTCTGTATAATCTTGGAATCCCAGAGCTGGATTCAGTCACACCTCACATCGAGTTTAGCACTAGCTCCCACAGCAACCCTGCGAGATTCATTCTTCCCTCCACCCTGGAGCTGGACCAGCGCTCTGTGATGAGCTGTGGATGCAAAGATGAAACAGGTGCCTGCTCTCAAGAGGCTTACACTCTATCAATAGGGGAGACAGACAAACAGTTCAGTTATAAAGCAGGAAAAGTAAAGGGACAGAAGATTGTACAAGGCAGGGTAGTGACTAAATCTGAGCAGTAGGGAAGGAGAGGTGATGCTTGTGCTGTGTCCTGAGGGGTGAGGAGGGATTATCGAGCAGATAGGTCAGAGAAGGCATTCCCAGGAGGGGAGCAGCATGGAATGGCCTTTCTCTTTCTGAACTTTGCTAGCACCTATGCATCCAGTTGCCTTCATACCACCCTTGTTTGTATATCACCTGGAAGTCAACTTGTTTAACAAACATCTTGATGTCCTCTAAACAAAAGATACTTTTTAAAAGAATGGTCATGTTTTCTATTGCTTATGTGCCCCTCACATTGCCTAGTAATATCAGGTGCAAAGTAGGGGCTACTTTTTGTTTTGTTTTAATGTAAAGGGATACTATAGACCTATTGTAATGATGGATTTGCCCTGCTTGTCCGGCATTCTAAATTCCAACCATTTATTCCTCCTTGCCTCTGTCACTTGTATCTATCCTTCCATTTACTTTTGTGACCAACACTGTGTGCACATGAGATGACTGGTCCATGTTATGGAAAAGCCTTTGGCTGTGGAATGAAATAGAACTAGTTGGGCTATGTGGGAATGGAAGCTATGGCCTTGAATTTCCAGATTGATGCGTTTAAACAAGTGAGTTAACCAGCCACAGACTGGTGCTACATAGTTGCTTGTTGAATGATTTGAGTAATCCCTTTATGATAGTCTAGACATGATAAGCTGTGATCATTCTGAACTTGATAAGTCATCACAAAAGAATTCTTTCCTTATCAGTGATGCTTATTAAGACCTTTAGGTTCTTGAAACAGGTCTGTTTCTGCTCTGAAGCTCCACTCATCACTATCTCCCCTCAAAAATTTTGGCTCTGGTGTGGCAAACTGTAACAGAATTGAGTACATGAAGATTAGTTTTTTTGTGGGAGAAAAGAGATTTGTGGCAGTTTATCCTTTTAGGTTGGATGTGACAGATGCAGCAGCTAATTGTTCCCTAATATCTGTTCTCCTTTCTTCTGTATTAATAGAACCTCTGATTTTTAGCTGGACATGTGCTTGCCTGCAGTAAATATTCCATTTCCCACACTCCCTTGCAGCTGGTTGTGCCAGTGTGACTAAATTCAGAGCATGGTATGTGGGAGGGTGATCTAAGCAACCACTAGGTTGAGTTCTTTAAGAAGGAAGCATGCTCTCCCCTTCCTGATTTTTCTTCCTTCCCACTGACTGGAATGTGCCTGTGGTGGTTAGCTCTCCTGGACCCTGGAGATGCAGGCCACGCCCTCTTGGTGGAAAAGCAACAAGATAGAAGGAACCTGGGGCCCTGACTGGGGCTGCCACATGAGCCCCAGCCTGCTTATGCTTGCAGCTGTTATGTCAAAGAGAAAGAATTGTCCCGTTAAGCTAGGATTATGTTAGGTCTCTGTGTCAGCAGCTAATTAACACGTTGGGGGATAAACAGTTACGAAGTTCAAACAGTGTCAGCTGAGTGATATGAACAAGATGAGAAACATACTTTTAAAGGTATTTAATAAGACTTTTTTTTTCAAATCAGTACAAAAATTTAAATACAAAAATGATTTGCTATTGACATGTCTCAAATCTATCATGGAAACTCAAAGTTACCAGTATTCTGTAAAATATTTGAGAACAGTCACCCACTACAGACATTCTTTTCCCCTGTGGGATGTCATCCTGCATTAAAACTCTGTATTTAAATAACAATATTGTCAGTTTGGTCCATTTCACATGGAAAAGTTCTAGTTAATTTTGAATTAAATAGGGATTGTAGCACTATCCCTAGACTTTAGAACATGTGGTTGTTTCATCTGCTTTTACACTAAATGTGTTAACATGATGTGCAACATTCAAAAGGGAAACAAAGATACATAGATAATTATTTAAAACTCTTTTTAAATTAAATGGAGTAATTCATTTAGCTCTGAGATTAGCACCATTGTAGAATATACAGTATCTGGCATAGATTTTTCTCCTCCCCTGTCTAAAAGTTAGAAGCATATGCCTGATAATACACACATGCACGCATGCACGCGCACACACACGCACACACACATGCAATTGAGTAACAACCAATAAATAAGTTGGAAGGTATTTGAAAAGTGAAATTTGGTTTTGACTAAAGAGCTACTTTCTCTCTTGGTGGAAATAAAAAGCCCATACATGTACAGATAAATACAGTTTTATAAATCAGCTGATCTGACTTGCCTCCAAGCCATTTCAATGCAGCTTTTCAGCAGACAGAGCCCAGTGGATCCATGTGGCTGTCATAGCCATCGGCCCAAAACCAGCATCCTCAAGACCAACCCAAAGGATATTTGGCCACATAAATGCTGTCTGCTTTGAAAATGAAGGTTGGGTGGGATATGTTTTTGATGGGAAAAGTTTGTCATATAATTAGCTGTGAGTAAGAAACCACGTGGTAATGAACTCATTTCTCTTTTTAAGAAATTGAGAAGAAATGGTGCTTGTATACCATATAGGGAAAAGACAGATATTAGGCTGAGGAGAATATTCTTGATGGTTAAAATGATTCAGATTTGACATAGACACGATTCCATGTGTGTTTATACCGTATTTATTTGTGTATCTTCCCATCTGTACCTATCCCCTCATTTCAACACTCTTAACTTTGAGGAGTAGATACAAGACTCCACCACCATAGCCCCACATTATTCCCCCCAGTGGCTTATAGTGTCAGCAGCAGACTCATAGCCAACTTGAAATGCTTTGTCTGTGTTTCGAGACCAGATTTGAATGTGCAAAGCAATTAGTATGTACCTAAATGAAAACCTGGAAAAAAATTTACTTTTCTCTTTAAATTTGTATTGACTCCTGTACTTGTGGGGTGACATAAAAAGCATGGGCTGTCATTGCCCTCTGACATTCCAGGTGGCTCTTCCACAGGTTGCTTCCTGCATTTTTAGTACCTACAGCAGGAAGTAATACATCTATTTTTTAATTTAAAACTTCAGAAATTATTTTTTCAAAACAATTTATTTTCCTATGTAATTCTGAAACTCCCCCCTCTTTCCCCGATCAAAGGACGGCTTGGATTTAGGAAATTCACTTTGGAACTTCAGATGACACACCGATTTGTATGTGTACTACACAGGGAAATTTCTTTGAAATTCAGTAGCTACTAAAAAGTACTGATATCCCCTTTGTGGGTGAAACCTCATTGTAGTCATTTGTGTTTGTAGGCAAAGGAGGGGGATTATTATACGCATGTAAACACAATTAATAACTGCTATTTATAATGAACATTCCGCAAAACTGGAAAGTTATGAGGGGAGAGGGTTACTTTTTTTCTTATGACTTCCAAGTATTTATATTAGTTGGGTCATAATGGAAATTACATGGAGACAACAAGAAAGAAAAAAAAATCACAGGAAAAAAAAATAACAAGCAAAAAGAACCCGTGAGGAATAAATGAGTTACTTCCTACTCATGTCTCCCAGCTGGTTTGTTAGCTCCCTACGGGGCACTGTCTTAGGCCCCACAGAAGTGTCTCATCCAGTGCTAGGCACACAGAAGGCACGAGTAAATACACTACAGTTGTTCTTCTAGGGACACTAGACACACAATTCTGAGTAGAACTCTTGTTATGAAAGACACAGCCTCCGACAGGGGAGAAACATCCCTTGGAGTAAAGCTCTACCCTGGTTCTCTGTCCACGCCTCACTGGGGAAAAGCACTGCAGAGCTCTCCCACATCCCATGGCAAAGTATCTGCACAAATACAGAGGAAATTATGCAAGTAAATACGGTATGTAATTGTTATCATTGACATTTCTTTAAGTCATATTTATAAATATTTTAAAGTAAACAGTATGAGCGAGTGACTTTCATTAGCTATGCTCTTTCATACTGAAATACTTTGATCTGAATAAGCAGGTTATCATGGAAGCACATAACATAAACAGCTAATACGATTCCAGTGGGTACAACACAAGTGTCAGTACTTGATACATAAATCTATCCCATCATTTTCAATCACAAGCTGCTGTGCAGAGCACTAAACATGCATCTTAGTTTTTATTTGTACATGATGGTTCAGACTTTCACTTAAATATAACTTTCCAACTATATAAATGTTTTGAAGCAATTATGTTTCCCATTTGGATTTTTTGGTGCATCCTTTTCTTTTCTTCTATTAAATTTCTCTCTTTTTTTCTTTCTTACATGGGATACAATAAATACCCTGAAAAAGAGGAATGGACATACTGCCCGGCATACAGTCCCGCAGCCTGTTCAGAGGGCATCTGGAGGAACACCCGGTCTCCGGGCCGGAGCAGCAGCACCGCGCTCCCGGACGCCTGGTCCAGGAAGCCCTTCTTGTACTCGTCATACGTGTACATCATGGGCTCGTTGTTCTTGAACAGAGCAACCCACACGTTGCCTCCCTTGCAGTGAACGTGGTATGCAAAGTAGTAGACCCCAGGGACCTCACAGGTGAAGATGCCCGTCTGCGGGTTGTAGTTCTGTCTGCCGTTATAGAGCAGTTTGTCAAACTTCACTGGGGCCCCCACAGGTGGGAAAGGCGCAGTCAGCTCAGCGGTAAATGCAGGCATCTCGTAGGCTGGCCCTCCGTTCTTGCCTTTCTTAGCCCCATAGGCGTGGGGGGGTTTCACTCCGTCAATTCCCAGCCCCATATCGGGTAGATACTCTCCATGGGGTGGTGGTGTCGGGGGCATCACAGCTGGGAGTCCTGGGGGTCCTGGAGGGCCTGGGGGCCCTGGAAGGCCAGGCTGGCCTTGGGGACCAAGGGCACCAGGCTTCCCTGGGGCGCCATGAAGTCCTGCCACTCCGGGCTTCCCTACTCCAGGGAACCCAGGGGGCCCTGGGAGACCCGGTTCCCCTTTGGGGCCAGGAATTCCAGGAGGTCCAATGGGGCCACTCGGGCCTGCAATCCCTGGGATACCTGGGGGGCCCTGTAAGCCCTGTTCCCCTGGGATTCCTGGCTCTCCCTTCTGTCCAAGCAGCCCTGGGGCACCAGGGAGCCCTGGCAAACCTTTATACCCAGCTTCCCCCTTGGGCCCTATGGGACCTGGCAAACCCCTCATGCCGGGGGGCCCAGCTTCACCAAGGAAACCTGGCTTTCCTGGGAAGCCTTGAAGCCCTGGCTCACCCTTGGGACCTATTGGCCCCTGTGGTCCCACAGCCCCACCTTCTCCTTTGGGTCCAGGGAAACCGATAGCCCCTGGAGGGCCCATGGGACCTGGGATTCCAGGCAGGCCTGGCTCTCCTGGTGGGCCCCCCAATCCAGGGGCACCTGCTGGTCCTCTCTCCCCTCTTGGTCCCAGAGCCCCAGGAAGACCCGCTATGCCCCTGTCGCCTTTGGGGCCTGGGAAGCCGGGTTTCCCGATCCCTGGAGGGCCTGGGGGTCCTGGCAGTCCTGGCAGTCCTTGTTCCCCTTTGCCACCTGGAAATCCTGGCTGCCCAGGGATCCCATCCTGGCCTGGTTTTCCAATTCCAGGCATCCCAGGAGGTCCTTGAAACCCCGGGACCCCTATAGGGCCTTGTGGCCCAGGTTCGCCTGGAGGGCCTGGCTTTCCCAGGGGGCCCTGGGGCCCAGGGAAGCCTGTCACTCCTGGTTTGCCCACTCCTGGAAGTCCGACAGGGCCGGGAGGGCCATGCATCCCTGGAGGACCCTTCAGGCCTGGCAGACCTGGCATCCCGAAGCCCTTCTCTCCTTTAGGACCCTGAAGGCCTGGAGGTCCTGGTAGTCCTTTGGGTCCTCGCTCACCTTTGGCACCTGGTTGCCCTGGTAACCCTGGCCCACCTGGCTTCCCAATGCCAGGAAGTCCGTGAGGCCCTGGAGGTCCTTGCGGTCCTGGGATCCCCATGGGTCCGATCTCCCCTTTGGGTCCAATTTCACCTTTGGCCCCGGGCATTCCCATGGCTCCTGGCTTTCCTGGCATTCCAGGCATACCTGGCTTTCCAATTCCTGGATATCCCTGTGGCCCTGGTTTTCCTTTGATTCCAGGTATCCCTTGACCTGGTAAGCCAGGGGGCCCAGGTGGTCCTCTTGGGCCAGGCTCTCCACGGGGACCTTGCTCCCCCCTTAAACTGGCTAATGGTATTTCTGCGGGGAGAGGGGGGAGAGAGAGAGAAGGAGGGAGGGAGGGAGAGTGAGAGTGAGAGAGAGAGAGAGAGAGAGAGAGAGAGATTAATATTGATCATCCCTCACTTCGATCATTATTTACTTCTGACACATTTGCCTATTACTTATCAAGAGGAAAGACTAGGAATAATGTGCTCGTGTTCCAGGACTGTATTATCAGTACTTAATGGACAATCAGGCTGATAATTTCTTTGTCATAGTTGAGATACTGTTTTGGGAACTGATATCTGTGGCTGCTTTTATCAGCATTAGTTAAGTAAAACAGCTAAAAAGTAATGAAGAAACATTCTTCCTAGTACAAACTTGGAGATATTATGGTGTATTCACTATAAAGAGTTCAAAGAAGGACAAAGAAAAATCAAAGTTGCGTATAAGCCCACTACTCAGAGATAATCGCTTGACATTTATCTGTATTTCCATCTCATGTGTTCTATATATATGTACATATGTATGTATATATATGTGTGTGTGTGTATATATATATGTGTGTGTGTATTTCAAACAGTGTTGGAGTCATTTTTATTTTTTCCCTATTTAATGTTATACTCTATTTTTCTATGTCCTTGAATTTTAAATATAATATATGGAAAAATAATATTTCCTCTTGTGCTGAAATATACTATGATGTAGAGGATGACCGTCATTATCATGTAGACTCAGGGAAGAATAGAAGCATTTTATTTTTATTCTGTATGTGGTTTAATAACATCTTAAAATCTGTCCTCTAGAGTCAAATCGATGTGTTTAATTTCTTTAATATGCTGTAGGATTTCCTAAGCCTCAAATATTAATTCTTCAATTTAATAAGTTACTTCTCACTTGCAAATTTGGTTTTTAAACAGGAGTAGTGAATAAGGTATTTTAGGATGATAAACAGTGCGGAAAAGGAGTTAAACTGGATTAGCAGGAAGCTCAGCTTCTCTTTCTGGCCTTGAAATGAGACCTTGACTGGGTCACTTAAGCCATCAGCATCCCTGCTTGCCTGTCTGTACAGCAAGAATAATACACCCACACTACAAGATTAGAAAATAGATGTGAAAGGCGTTGTGCTTTCTCGAATTGTTATCGAAATACAAAGCACATGTAATTATATTGATTATGCTATGCCTTGCAGAGAAACACAACTCTGGACCTCTCATGCTACTGAGAGTAAGGAATAACATAAAAAAATGAAATTGATGGTCCCAAAGTCTTATATTAACCATTAGTTGCATCTTAATCCTGACCATTGTATTTTTCACTGAGCTATTGTCAGGGAACAAAATAGAACCACAGAACTCATGTATTTTCCAAATTCCTCAGTTGCAATCTGGTACCCATCTGAATAAGTACAGGAAGTTTCAAAATCCAGGCAGGCCATTCAAGAAAGGAAGGAAAACAAATGACTGAGATAATCCCCTAAGTGGAATATCAGCTCCTAAAGGGAAGAAAACTGGAAATACTTCTTTTATGCTAATAGGATTACTACTGTGTGCTCTTGCTAAGCAGGAACTGTGTAGCTCCTTTGTCAAGAGAGCATCTGGGGCAGGGTCACATCACATTCATCAGGAATCCCTAATGTCTAGCACGTGCCTGGAGTATATTCTGTTCTTCCTTAGGTTTTGTTGAATGACCAACTGCAGCAAAGTTTTTTATGGTACTTGAGCATTTATTTAGTACTTACCTTATGTCATAGACTCTCTCAATAATCCTACTTTACAAATGAAGAAAAGTAGTTTCAAAGAGGTTAAATGACTAGGTTTCTCTCCTTTCTGGCCTCTAGGCACTCAGGCCTATTAGTACCAAATCCAGTAGTTCCGCAGAAGCAGAGCTTCCTGCTTTTGCAGGGACCAGTGGGAATGGCCTCCACCGCCTCAAAGGGAATTGCTACTCTGATTGCAATTCCTTTCCTGCAAGTGCTAGGTTTCCTACATTTCTTATAACCCAACTGAGTTTATAAGAAAATGTCTCTCGGGAATTCCCTGGTGGCCCAGTTGTTAAAACTCTGTGTTCTCACTGCCAAGGGTCCAGGTTCAATCCCTGGTCGGGGAACTAAGATTCCACAAGCCACGCGGTGTGGCCAAAAAAAAAAAAAGACTTAAAAAAATTTAAAAAAAAGAAAATGTCTCTCACAGTGATAGGCATTTTGCTGGTGTTGAATAACTAATGAATATGCCTAGAAAGTAATGGAGAGATTTTCAGATATCATCATCTCTAGGTAGGTATATAGTCTGTACTCTTTGGGCTCCTTCTGTAGATTTATTGATTGACATGTGTAACAACTTAATTAGAGCACTCTTAAAAACACATTTGTCTGGCACCTAGTTTACAAAGTGCTTTTATATGATTTTTTTAACACAGCAGGTTCTTATAACATTGCTCTCCTAGTTCTGAAGACTGACATCACTTCTTTTTTCTTTTTTTCCACTGCTATGTCCCTTAGCATTTTGGCTTAGAGCCTGACACAAAAAGAGATGCTCATTAGTTGCTGTATGTTTGAATAAAGAAATAATGAATAAGGGACTAAACTTATTTGTTATGAAGTATGCTTTTTGTCATTTGATGCTGTTGAAATAAGAAAGCACAACTTACAATAATTTTGTCTTTCTTCAACACCTGAACTTTTCAAGGATAGGGTTTAGGACACAGGCAGTTAATGAATGTCAGTCACACATGCTAAAAGAAAAATGTCTAAAATTTAGCTCTCCCCCCCCCCCCGCAGCGTATTGTTTAGGGTTTTGGAAAGCTGCTGTCTTACAGCAGAACCGAAGTATGTTACCTTTGCCTTTCTTGGGTGCTGCTTCCTTGCCCATTCTTGGTGCCGGCTGAATTTCCTTCATATATTGGGGTAGATGTGGATACTCTTTGCCATACTGCATGTGGGGCAGCTCCTTGCCCATGTTAAGGCCATTTTTACCCAAAGGCATGTGAGGTACTTGCTGGCCCAGGGGCTGGTATTGCGGAATTTGCGGTGGAATCTGAGGAGGAATTTGAGGTGGCAGCGGCTTGATGCCATAGTAGGCACCAGCTTGGATGAGCCGGACGGAACCCAGGGAAATGGTAAGCAGTACTCCCAGCAGCTGCAGAAGGGCAGGTGGACCAGCCATCACCTGTGGAGGAAGGTACGCACCAACATGGTGAAAACCAGCAGGCCAGGTGACCGGAGTTTACTTAGAGAAAGAAGGGAGAAAAAAAGAAAAGGAATCATGGTCTTTATTAGCAGAACTTCATGAGTGGAAGACAAATGGAAGGGAAGATGTCACCTTTCAATAGAAAACAGACAAAACCCAGGAAAGAGTAGGGTCTATCAAATGAAGGCAGCTGGTGGGATTGCAAGCTATGGGGAGACTGCTGGTTGTCCCTGAACATGAACTCTGCCCTCTTCCATAGTATTGGCACCCCTGACTTTCAGCTGGAACAGAGCAAGGCTAGAATTACGGCATTTCATTTAGAAGTGGCCACGTGACAAAGTTCTGGTCTGTTGCGTGTAGTTGTAATGGGTGCAACTTCCAAGAATGCTCCTTAAGGGGAGTGAGCATGTTCTTCCTCTTGCTTCTTCCCACTGGCTGGAATGTGGATATATATTACCCGGAAACAGGCCAGACACCATGAACCATGGAGTGAAAGCTGTGCATTGAGGATGGTAGAGCAACAAGCTAGAAGAAACCTGAGCCTTGGTTGAACTTGGAGGCGCCATATATTGATATTCATCCTTAAGTTTGGAATTTGTTTACGCAAGAGAGAAAGATTTACCTTCTTTAAGCCATTGTTATTTTGGGTGCCATACATTTGCACTGAACTTAATCCTAACAGATAGAATAGATTCTCCAAAATGAAGCAAACTTAGTGGCAAGTCATAACTTTGTTAGTAAGTGCTGAAATTCTATTGTAAATGGAAACAGTTAATAATTTATAGGCTTTATGCCAGAGGCAGTAGTTTTTCATATGTCAGATGTCCTTTGGCTGCTTTGGTGTGGTCATAAACATATAAAGGTTAAAGAGCAAACAAGAACAACAATAAAAACCGAAGATATCTTCTGAATTGGAAAGAAGGTACTTCATGTGACAGCCCCAAAATGTCATTAAAAAAAAAATCACCATCATAATTATGTACATACAGGGATACCATTTCTTTCTTCTAATTATGTACTATGAAGTCATTTGTTCAGAATTAGGTTAATTGGACCTGGAGATCATTAAAGTTTATCTTTGTACTATTATGAAGAAAGGAGTTTACAAAGCATATTTGTTGTGTAAATAAGATAGAGATGTTTACTCGCAAGAATAAGCTGTTTTAAGCCTTTTAATAGCACCCTTTGCAAATTAGTAATTAGTAGAATAAGTATAAATGAGGTTTATCTGTTTATAAAAAACAGCTCGAGATGGGTGTTTGGAAACGCGCAGGGTTGAAGAACCAACATCCCAGGGAACTGCAGTTTTCACAAATTCCCGCTAGAGGGCAAGTGTGGTACACATTGACGTCTGCTCAGTTACCCGGAGGTCCTAAAACTACACATAAGGCTTTGCTCCCACATCTTATAGAGGGACTTAACGAAAATCTGAATCCTAAATGGAGTGTCATCATAATGCTGCAGAGAGAGAGATGGGACGTGGTGGGGTGGGGGGAGGGGGGAATTGGGGGGATGGAGAAAGAAGTGGCAAGTTTCTCACAATTTTTAATGTAACTGTCTTCTGGAAAACTTTGAGTAAACTTGAGTAAATAATTTAATCCAGTAACTAACTGAGTAAATAATTTAAGTTCGATTCTCCTAAGAGTTTGTTTTCTTTGCTTCTGCCTTACTTAATTCTGGATCATAGTTTTCCACTTCTTAGAAAATGTGGGTTGACTTTGCAACATCGTATTCAAGAGTAATGCCAAGAGTATGAACAGGCTACAGAAGAATTGGTTAATAAAAAGCACCTAAGAAAATATTTAGTAAAAATCTCCACCATGAAATTCACTGCATTACAATTTTTCTAAATATACTAACTAATCATTTTTTCCCCTTTGGGGTGAAAATGAAGAAACATCTGTCAGCAAAATGATTTATACAACTTTCTCTATTTCATAAGTCAGAGTAGTCTTCGAGAACTATTTGTTTCAAGTGTACTCTAAATGGGAGAAGATAGAAAGCTGTTATTTTATGTCCTTATATGAATGATTGTTATAAACCATTTGGAAAGAGCCACAAAATTAATATTGATTTATACTCAATAGTCAAATTTATTTTAAATGGAAAAAGAACATCTGTTGTAAGTACTCAACAGTGGTTTATTGAGTATTTATGAGACACAATGAGAGACCCACCCAGGGATTACAAAGATGACTATAATATAGTCAATAGGCCCTGCTCTCAAGGAGCTTACACTTCTTTGTAGGAGTGACAGATGTGTAAACTATTAATGAGTAGCAAAGGATATGGGGGGGGAGTAAATTTTCTTCTCACTTCTGTTCTTTAGTATCTAAAATCCTTTCCCTTTGAAGTAACAACATTTCCCATTTTCCTTCATATTTTCCCAGAGATATTCTCTGAATATGCACACCCATTTAAGACAAATTACAGCCTGTTCTACGCACCACTGTTCCTTACTTTTTTTACTCATAAGACCAGAACTTCATCTTAATTTTGTGTATCTGAACAGATCCCTTCAACTTCTTTTGTTAAAAATAAGACTCAGTTGTTCTCTAAGCCCCATCTGACTCTAACATTCAATGTCTAAGGCAGTCACAAGAGAGCTGACAGTGGTAATATCTGGTGATGTGTAGCCTGGGATTTAATTCTATCTTTGGAGGTTAATGAGTTTCACTATTAAACCCTGAACTTGGAGTGATAATAGATAGCATGCTTGGTCCTTCACCCTTCCTTCAGTTCAGTGGCTGTGATGGATTTACTTAATAATCTTCAAACCAGGACAGTCTAATGAAACACTGGAAAATTGGAAGAGGGTGAAATGCTTGGAAGAAGACCAGTTGAATACCAAAGGCCCACTGGGATTCTGCTCTACTACAATTATTTCCTCTCATAGGCTTGGCCTTTCTCTCCTGAAAACTACCTCTTTCAGTCCGCCATCTGCCGTTTCTCTGGATCTTTATTTAAATAAACTTCATTCAGTTTTAGCTTGAATATTTATGTAGGGGCCCTGGTTAGAATTTACCACTTGACTTATCCTTACTCATTTCCCTCTTGTCCCTGAGGATATTTTTGGTGATCAAAGTGGTGTGGAGATTCTCCCCAAATCACTCAAAAGAACATCAGATTTGTGTAACACTGTACAAACACCTGGTGGGAAGAAGGAACCTCAGAATTCCTGCTGGGGAGAAATGGTGGTAGTGGGTTTTCTTGCCTCTTTTTTCTTTTTCTAAGGATGTAGAACACAATAATCCTGTGAGTTCTGTTTAATGTGTTCTTGGGTTTCTGTTTGATAACCGTTATGTGGTGTGTGTGTGCTTGAGTACATGTGAACATAAACATACATACTGTGTGTGAACACTGGATCTTTGCCAGCCAGGCTAGCTTAGTGATGGGTGTCATGTCATACAGGAAGCGCATTGTAGAAGAAACCAAAAGGCAGGAGTTGAGTTGTAGCTCTGCCATTCTCTGTGTTTATGACTTTCTGCAAGTCCCTTATCTTCACTGAGCTTCAGTTTCCTTGTTTATAAAACAGAAATTATAATCTCTGACTCTCCCACAGTGCTGTTCAAGGGCACAAATGATACTATGAATTCTTTGTAAGCCGAAAAGCACTCCTCACGTTTGTTATTATTAATGGAGTGTGACCAAAAAGACAAATCAAAACCAACTGAAATGTCAAAGACTTTCAAAAAAGGATACTAGCCAAAGTAAATGTGAGGTTAACTGCAATAATGATAAACCTAACATGAATAAAACAATAATGGCCATTAAAACGTACTTGTTAAAAATGGCAAGAAAGAACAGCTGAACCAAGGCAGTTATTCATTCTGGGGTCAGAGTCGCCAGTCCTGGTCATTTTTTGAACAGCCCTAAATGGTTCCCTATATTTGGGCAGGGCTGCAGAGAGTTTCAGTTTCCTCATGTGATCTGTAATGTATATAACAGAGTAATGTGATATATATTATTTTAGACGCTCCTCAGCATTTTATTTGTATGTTGATCCTCATGAGATTTTGGCTTACTGTCTGAAAGAATGTTTTAAGTATTTAAACCTTCAATCCTTGCCCTAAATCCAACTTTCCCTTTCATATGGGACAGCTTTCCCTTTCCCTTTCCCAGCATGTCTGTATTGGGGTATGTGTGTGCATGTGTGTCCGTGTTGTGTGCGGTGTGGACAAGCCTCTCTCATCTGCTGCCGGGTGGCCCTCCTCTGTGCCCCCTACTTGCCCCCTCACACAGAGTTTGTAGTTTCTCAAGGCTTCAGATTCACCACACCTAAAACAAGGGAAAGTCACGCAGTATCCTACTCCTCCAATATTTACCAGAATTGTTTTCTTGGCTTTTCCATGCCTCTCAAAGAAAATTCTCTCCTGATTGATTGCTTTTCTCAGGGAAATTCATTCGGTAGATACAGATATTTATGGTATACCTACTAAGTGTTACAAACTGTTCTGGGGATTAGAGAAAGAGGTGAATTAGAGAGGTAAGTCCCTGATCTCATTGAACTCACATTCTAGTGTGGGAAGACATGTAATTAACAAGTTAAAAATAAATTTTGTAATCTCAGATTTAAGTGCTGTGAAGAAAATAAAGCAGGGGAAAGGGCTTGAAAATGGCTTGGGGTGGTAGATGCTGTTTTGGAAGGATGGTGGGGGAAGACCTCTCTGAGGAAGTAAATTTTGGATAGAGGTGCGAAGGTTGAAAGGTTTATTTATCTCTCTTAAGACACAATACTGGAAAAAAGAAAGAGTCTTATTAATGATAATGGTAGCTGTATGTGCCATTCATTAATGTAAACCCCTGTTTCAAGACTCTGTTCCTCATCTATGTCAGTCCTCATTTTGACCTCTTTTTTCATGGTATTCTTTTTTTTCTGGAGGATTCTTATTCTTTTTAAACCCCTCTCCATATTTCAACCCTACTGTATTGGTTTGCTGGGGCTGCAATAAAAAAAGTATCCCAGACTGAGTGGCTCAAACAACAGAAATTTATTTCCTCACAATTCTGGAGGCTAGAAGTCCAAGATAAAGGTATTGGTAGGCTGAGTTTCTTCTGAGGCCTCTCTCCTTGGCTTGTAGATGGCCATTTACACCCTGCATCTTCACATGGTCTTTCCTCTGCATGTCTGTGTCCTAATCTCTTCTTATAAGGACACCAGTCGTATTAGATTAGGGCCTACCCTTAATTTCCTCCTTAAAGACGCTATCTCCAAATGCAGTCATTCTGAAGTACGGGGAATCGGGACTCCAACATATGATTTGGGGGGACACAACTCAGCCCATAACACCTACCATTCCTCCAGACCAACTCAATTCCTACCTCTTCTGTAAAGTCTTCCCTACCTACCTCCTCAAACATCATTATTCTGCTAGTACTACTGAAAGTTTAACACAAAGTTAAATATAATTCTAATCAACCTTATGTTTTTTTCCTATTGTTTTTTGTCCATTAGACCTCACCGTAATCGTAGGTTTCCTGAGAACCAGGAAAATGTGTGATATTCTTTTGACTTCCTCAACATTTATTGATGAACCCTTACAGTCAAAACTTGCAGTGTTGATAGGGGCTTTAGAAAATATCAAATTCAGCCTCATTCCCCATTTGGAATCCTTCCTACAACAGTTGTTGACAGAAGGCCTTCATATTTCCTACCTGAATATTAATAATGATGGAAACATTCATAAGGCAACTTACGACCTTCTTGTGCAATTTCTGTTGCTATTTTTATTATCTGAGCAGCTTATAGGGGATACCCACTTTTTTGATTCATAAATGGCAGTGCACATGTAGGTTACTTTTAATGGGAGGTGGGGAAGTGGGTATTAAGAAATATATCCCCCAGCTTGGCTAAGGCAAAAGATAGATGGTCACATGATCTTCTATTGCCATGTAAATAAGCCCACCTTAGGGTAATGGAACTAGGGATATGTAACTTTGTTGCATAATTTATTAGTATTACAGGACATTAACAACTCTATAAACTATGTTGATTAACCCCACTCAGGTTATGGTTTTATTGCTGTTTAGAATGTTAACCAGTTTTGTATCAAACTTAGCATTATCTCAGCATACTTTTTTATCTGCTCATTACAATGAAAAACCCAGATTTTTAACATTATATTTCAAATTGACTTTGTCATCATTTAAAACTTTGACATGTTCACTTACAAATGAGAATTGTGTTTTTAACATTTTGAAGATTATGATGGGGACACAAACTAAATAAAATCATAAATGTATGGTGTGTTGGATGATATGGAGAAAAACAAAGGAGAGGGTAGGTAAGGATGTTGAGGTGATGCTCTTTGAAACCCACTTTACTGTAGAAACTGAGCCTTCTGCGTTTGGATGGGCTGGCACCTGGGTTTTAAAGGAAGATAGAAACAACTCTAAATAATAGAGGGTATGGAAAGTTGGCCTTCTGGGGGATTCCGGAGGAGATTAAGTGTGATTGCTGCGTGGGAAAGAGTCGGAGAAGAGATTTCCAATGGAGAAGCAGTCAAGAAAGGAAAAAGTCTTTTCAATTGAACTTTTTATGTTCATAACAGGATACATATTGTAAATTCCCTCCTTCATTTTCTCAGAGATGAAGAAACTCTAACTCTTCTGATGATACCTTCAGAAAACCTAATTCTTTGGGGGGAATGGATTTTTGGGGGGTAGGTAGAAGAATGGTTTAGTGCTGTTTTATATTAGCATTGGGCAAAATCAGTGACTGTATTTAGAAAACCAGAACCAGAGGATGGCTAGGGGAGGAAAGGCAATAAACATCAAAGTTATAATAATATTAGCTATGTTTTTGAGCACTTACTTTATGCCAGCACCATGAACATACTTTAAATACATATGATTAATCCTTTATCCACTTACTAGGTCTTTTATTTTTATTTTTTTTAACACTAAACTCTCTCAAATGATATCTCCCCATCCTGTATTTATACAGTTGATTATTTTACTGAAATTCAAGACTGTTACATTCCAAGTTAGAAATTTTAAATTCTTATTTGAAAAGACAAACATCATACAATATCACTTATTTGTAGAATCTAAAAACTGATACAAATAAGCTTATTTACAAAACAGAAATAGACTCACAGACATAGAAATCAAACTTATGGCTACCAAAGGGGAAAGGGGGGGAGGGGATAAATTAGGAGTTTGGGATTAAAATATACATACTACTATACATAAAATAGTTAACCAACAAGGGCCTACTGTATAGCACAGGGAACTATGCTAAATATCTTGTAATAACCTATAATGGAAAAGAATCTGGAAAATAATATATATATAAATGTATGTTACATGTGTAAATTTTATATATGTATATAAACTGAATCACTTTGCTGTATCCCTGAAACTAACACAACATTGTAAATCAACTATATTTCAATAAAAATTTTTAAAAAGTAATTCTCATTTGATTATTGTTAGGAGATATCATCAATACATTAGATAACAAGGTGCAGATCTAATTATACATCCACTTTTCTCCATCTTGTCCTCCAAATTCCAAGGCTGCCTTTTTCGTTGAAATAAAGAATTTCCCTGTATATAGGAGAAGATCCTGGACTGGATCCCTTACTTTTTGCTTTGTGGACTAGGGACACAAGCTTGGAAGGTATTAAGGAAGTCAAGGTGAATATGCTGAGATGGATCCCAAAGAAATTAAACCATCAGATATTAGTCAATCAATCAGTGAAGGCAGTGGGCAAAAATATCCAATAAGCATTCATTAGTTTTAGTCAGTCTACCCAATTACACCTATTAGGACTGATACGTATATAAAACTGAACTTGAACATGTGCTTCACTGATGAATCCTGAATTTTGCTATAGTTAAGAGGAGCGAACGGCCCCACCACCTAGATATGGGCAGAGCATGACCTCTTGGGACCTACAGAACTTGAGGTGTCAATTAGGTTGTGTCTTTGGCTCTATGGGCCACCCACATAACCCCTCTGAAATGGATGGCCAACTGCCACATTCCAAAAGTTCTCCAGAAGAGGAGATTTCACAACATTCCCTGGTAACCAATTGCAGGATTCACAGACCTGCATTTCCTAAGATCTGATCTGAATCTTTCTTGCTGAAATTTAAGCTCATTTCCTCTTTTCTATTCTCAAAGGAGGTGGGAAACATCTGGAGAATATTTTACTTAAAATAATAGTTCACATACTTGAAGTCTGCAATTAACTCCTTTTGTTTCTCTAACTGGAATCATGTCAGCTGCCAAAGAGTTTATAAAACACTTGAGAGAACCCCTAAAAGGGAAGTTCTAAAGTGGAACCCTTTTTTCATTTTTAGCTTTTCTTCCCATAATATGAAGGCATCATTGTTTGCAGAGCACAGAGCACCTAAATGCTGGTTCTGACCTAAGCAAGTCACCTACTCTGAGTGGGCATCAGTTTCCTCATCTGCAGGACAGGGACATTGGCTAAATGACCTCAAGGTCCCCTCTAGTTCTAAAACTCTATGGTAGCTGTGAACGTGAACAACAAATCCATACTTCGTGGACAAATGATTTCATGAATGTACATGCTTAAGCCTTTTGGACGTCATCTCACACTTCTGGTTACTTTTGAGCATTTCACTCCCCCCACCTTCTACAGGTGGAGAGGGAGGGAGAAGGGTCTGAACAGCCCCCCTGCAAGTATCCCTCTGATGAAAGAAGGTGTATCTGACAAGAAACCAAAGAAAGAACCTAAATAAGAAATAAAATTTACAGACAAAAATGTGATTTATAACCTCTTTTATACCATATTCGAAGATTGACTAAAAGTTGAAGCTTATTGAGAAATCTTTAAGAAGTGGCTACAAATGATAAAACCTCCCTACAATGTATAGGCTCAAAATGTCCCCCAGAGTCATTCAGCAAGTATCGATGCATGCCTCCTGTCATAGGAATGACAAATGAATACAAAGTATGCACCTTGGGAAGGCAAAGTAGGAAGTGAATAGGATGATGTAGTCGTTTTTAGGAGCTATAATGTTCTTTTTTTTGTGTGTGTAATGTTCATTTTTGAAGAAAAATGGAAGATCCAAAATTTAGAGGCAGCTCTATAGTAAAGCAGGCAAAGAAGAGGGCTTCTCAAGAATAAGACCCTCCCCATTCCATGGGCCCAGCGACTTGCAGCAAGGCAAATTCCTTCCTGGTGTGACCGAGAAGGGCTGGAGAGAACTCTACCGTTCACATGAGCATCTTTCTGCCTTCTTGGCACTACTACAGCTTGTGTAAATGACACAATGTAAAATAACGGTGTTTTCAGGCCTTTGCAAGGGAGAGACGTGTGAGGAAGTCTCATCTAATGTAAATCACTGAACTGGACATTGTAAAAATATTTGTTAAGAGCAACTAACTATAATGTATTTTGTAACATATAAATATCATGGACATGGAAGTATAGACTTCCAGTTATAAGACAAATAAGTGCTCGGGATGTAGTGCACAACATGATAAATGCAATTAACACTGCTGTACGGTATCTATGAAAAGTCGTTAAGAGAGTAAATCCTAAGAGTTCTCATCGCAAGGAAAACAATCTTTTCTCTTTGTTTTGTATCTATAGGAGAAGATGAATGTTCACTCAGCTTCTTGTGGTCATCATTTCATGATGCATGTAAGTCACATCATTACACTGTACACCTTAAATTTATACAGTGCCGTATGTCAGTTATATCTCGATAAAAGTGGAAGGAAAAAAATATATAAATTTCATGGAACATTTGTTCACTGCAAACACTTTTATTTAAGCCTGAACTCTGTGCAGACCAATGGGATTACAAGTGAATTTCAACCAAACAAAATTCAGCAATTTCCTTGTCATATGCATAGTTGAAATTTGGTAGTTGTTGTAGAAGTTGTTCTTAGTAAATAACATGAATGAATTGAATAAAGTAAAATGATAAAATCACACTCATTCCCAAAATATCTAAGGTTGCAGAGACTAGAAAGTTTAAACCAAGTTAGGTAAAAAGACAAAAGCACATAACTTGTTTCCTGAATGACCTTTATCCAGGTCCTGAACTTGAAGAACTTGGGGTCCTAGGGTAGCCTCTAGATGTGGGAGGGAGTCATAAGGAGGAGGAGATGGCCTGCCTTTGGACTCCAACTTTTCCTGAGGAAGGCTGTCATATTAGAAGCTCTTGCCTCTTCTACTTTTCTGCAATTCTCTGTGTCTTCTAGATGCTTCACTATTGCTCAGCATCTTACCCAAGAAAAGTTGAGAGATCAGGTGACACTCAAATGAGTTAGTTTTGGTCAAAGTTTTGAAAATTGAGAAAGTTGAAATATAAAGTACAGCAGGCCCAGTTCCCAGCCAGCCTGGGCACTTCCTGGAAGCAGGATGGAGAGCCCTTTGCCACCAGGGATGTTTCTCCCAATATTTTCCTACGATGGTGGCAAGGAAGGACTGAAAAGCACAGGAAGGTCTCTCTTCTCGGTCCCATTCTGAGTGGCACTTAGTATTTACTCTATCAGTATATCCAGAAGATTAAGCAAGCAAGCCAACTTCCTGTGCTAGCATTTTCTTCTAATTAGCTGGCTTTCATGGCGGGTAGACTCTTCATTTTAGTATTTTTATAGGAAACTGTGAAACAAACCAAAATTCCCTAAACCAAGCAAGAAATCCTAGCCTTTTCCGTCTTCCATAATACTAAGATATTTATTAATGAAATTACTGTATGGATGCATACGTGTCTTTGTGGATTGAAAGGTGAGAGGTAGCGGACACGAGGCTGCCAACTGACTTTTTTTTCACTTTCGAACTGGTGATTTGGGGGATTCAGGTGTTGAAGTTTTATTTAGCTAAGATTACTTTGAGCCACATAACCTTGAATGACTTGATGTTAAAAGTCAAGCTCTAGAGTTTCTATCACACATGGGCAAAATATTAAATCAAATCAACAGCACTTGGAAATAAAAATAATAAATTTCCTCCATAATTGCTCTCCCCTCCCCCTGCCCACACACACTCATATGGCTAATCTCCAGTCAGAAGAGCAATCCTACTAAAGTTACAATATGTACCCCTGAAAATTTCTGAATTATATAAGAACTAAAAAAAAAATCTCAACAATTTCTTGGTCAGTAAAAATGTGAATTTGTTCTTTCTCTGTTGCACGGTTTAAGAGTAGCAGAGATCATTCCACAGGACTGTTCCCAAAAATGAATTTAAATACAAAAAGAATTGAGCTCTCAAGCTGGGGCTAAGCCTAAAATGCCAAGTTGTGATAAACCGTCAGCCACAGAGAGGGCAGTCTCTAAATCCACCACTTTTCAACCACAGCTCCATATAGATAATTAGCCCGCGTGGTAACATCCTGCCCTTTGAACACAGGCAAAGCACTGAAAGCAACCAAACCACAGCTATCTTGGTATTGGAAGTTCTGCTTCTTTCAGGGGTGGAATTTATTTTGAGGGAGAAAGAGATGGATGTGCTGTCTGGGAGGAAAATCATAAGGCTTTCACAGTTAATCCACTGAACATTTTTCAGAGAAAATGGAAGTGGAGAAAGGAAAGGACAAAGAATTATGTAATAAATGCCAGTTTTTGGAGACGCCTAAGTGAAGGAGGCTGGGAGTGTGGAAGAGACCTTCCTTTTTTTCAGCAAACCTTGCTACAGGGTACAAAGAATTCACAAAAATGAGGAATTGCACTGATAACCATGCTTTATAAGTGCTATTTCTTAGGACTTAGTGGGGATAGGAAACTGAATTGGAGATGAGAGACCTGGAGTGTATGTAGCCACCTCTCTGTCATGTTATACTCCTGTGCTTTTCAGGGCCTCCTCTTCCTAAACTATAAGATGAGGGGATTGAATTAGAGGGGGAAAGAGCCTAAATACCTGGAGGAAGCAGGGAGACCGGGGAGTGAGTGGAGTCGGCTGGCCAGAGTTTGCAGTGAACTAGGGAGCACTACCCTATCCAATGGGGCAGTAGTTGAACTACTCACTTGTTTGCCTGGTTTGGGCAGGTTTTCCAAGTTTTCAAGAGAAGCCACACATTGGGACATTTTGTGAAACCTCTTCATCTTGACACTTGGGGTTGATTTCTTTAAAAATAATGTCTGGTAGAAAAAACAAATGCCTCCCTGCGAGCAGAATCCAACATTTAGGCTGCTGGGTGCCTTGGTATCAGATGGTTTCTAACATCTCTCTTGCGCTAAAACATAGTATGGGGGAATCCCCCTGCCTTTATTTGCTTAAATTTCTAACTCCTGGCATTGTTTCTCTCTACTGTGTCACGTTGATTTGTTTAATTATTAAATTCAACAATCTTATATGGAATTTTTAGGCACTACTATGTTAGTGGCTGGCTATATGTAAAAATAAGTGAGAAACAAGGACATACTCTCAAGAAGTTTCCAGTCAACTATTGCAAGTTAGATCTTAATCTGGTGTAAGTGCTTCAATAAAGACAAAACAGACTTTAACCTGGACGGGGTGTGTGGGTGGCAGGTTGGTGAGACACAAGGTCCTTGAGGGACAGTGTTAGAACTAAGGTTTGAAGAATGAATGGTAATTGCTCAGCAGAGTAAGGAGGGAAGTGGAGGGTGTTATCTAGAAGCAGACATTGGCAGCTACAACAGTTAAAGGGCAGCTGTAGGGGAAAATGTTTAAGAGCAGCAACTCTGAGCTAACCTGCCTGCATTAAATCCTGATTCTATCATGTTCTAGGTCTGTGATCTTAGACCTAGTTAAGGTTAAGTTACTTAACCTCTCTGTTCTTCCATTTCCTCAAGATAAGTTGGGGATGATGGTAACATCGTCTGTCTTGTGAGGTTATGGAGGATGTGAAGGGAATTAATGCAGGTAGAATGCTGAGAACAGTGCTTAGATATAGTAAGCACTGTATAGGTAGGTGTTAGTTATTATTTAAAGAGGGAGAAGGAGGATGACGAGAAGCAATAGCAGTAGAGGGGATTATGGGCACCTGTTCCACCACACTTAATTGCAGTCCTGTTTTTGAAGAATTTGAAAGATAATGATTTTTTGTCTTCACTTTGCTCCAGACCTATTATGAAAACTAGGCTGCCCAATTGTCCCCTTGCCTGAGATACCAAAGACAGGTCACGTATAGATAGCTCCTACTAGGTGGATAACAAGTGTAGCGTCTGAGTTCCCACCCCTCAGCCCTTGCCCCACCTGCTTGTCGCCCGAGAGCACTCGGTTCAAATGCTCCATCTCATCTCGCTCCCCTTTCCGTAGAGAACTGGCCACTGCAGCCTGTCTTTGTATTGACTGTGAAGGGCTTTGGCTTTAACATTCAGAGAACCAAAGACATTTCTAGGCGGTGATGGCAGCAGGTTGGCCTTGTGGGAGCGGCTGCAGGACTTAGGCTATATTTTACTGTTGAAGGAAGTAAGATCCACGAGTAATAATAGCTATACTTTTAGGTCAGAAAAATAATCAGCTTAAGATCACTTTTTTTAGAAGCTTGATCTTTTCGTACTATTTTCAGGAACTTGAGGAATAATAATATTGGATAGTTCACATTTATTTAGTGTTTACCATATTCCAAGACTTGTGTCTGAAAGATTCATGTCCCCCTCCCCCGCACCATAGATCCTTGCTTAATTCAAAACTACACTGAGTTTTGTATCTGAAAAAACAGACTCAATTCAACATATGCTTCTTTTATAGTAAGTGCAAAGTAGTAACCTCAAATCCAAAATACCAAATAAATCCCAAATCCTTTTTAGCCACAAGCATTTATTTAAATAGAAAATATTAATTTTCCCCCAAGTGAAGCAAATTTGTAATGTATTTTATTTTGAACAATGGTCATAAAATCTACCAACTGGCTATGGGGGGCAGGAAGCTCCATATACAAGCTCTCTCAAGTGTCTGGAGCCCTGGGGTCAGACATTTATCTCTGGGGATTCTCTGCACCTGGTTCATAACTGTGTACAAAATAGGCTTTATAATTGCTTGTTGGACAAACATTGGGTTGGCCAAAAAATTCGTTTGGGTTTTTCGTAACATCGCACAGAAAGACCCAAACGAACTTTTTGGCCAAGCCAATAAATGAATGGCACCATATTTTTATCCCATCTTCTCCCGCCTTTTCTAAATGTTTAAATAAGATCTTGGGTGGTGGGAAGGCTGAGAGTGCATTACAGTTTCTGAATACTGGATCAACCTGCCTCTTCTCTCTGTCTACGGTTTTCATTCTCACTCCTGATTTTGTGTTCTAGTGTCCCCTGCCAACTCACAAGAAGGAGAAATCCTACATATTAGGCTTGCTTCCTTAGAAATCGAGTGCTCTTTTTGCTTTAAAAATAACAAACTTTGTAAAGACAGGGAAGGGTTGATTGAAGGTAACATAATCTTGAGATTGGTGATAATTGTCATTCATCACAGGATGCTTGTAATAGTCTCTTATGGCTGCTCTAAAGGTCTTAGACTTGGCCTGAGCTGAATGACAGTATCATGGAGGCATTTTTCTAAATCCCCAGTCTTAATATTCAATTTAGGACTCTAGACCTCAAGTGAAAAATCTCTGAAGTTCTCACCCTCCATAAAGGTAATCTCTGAGACTCCATTTCCTTATTTGTAAAACCGAGAGTGTCAGATTAAATGATCCTCAATGTTCCTTTCAAGTCTAAAAACTCACTGTCCTTGTCTCTACCCAGTCTAGTCCTTTTTTGTTCTGTCCTAATTATGCCAGACACTGGAAAGAGTCAGGCAATAGGCTGTGGAATCGAGTATTAACATGAAATTGGATGGAGGGTGAGAAGGAGGGGGAGAGATGAACATGTGATGATTTCATACTCATGTGAACTCTTCAACAACACTTTGCAGAGTCCCACGATTCTTTTCTCTGTGATTGCCTGTTTTGTGGGCCACATCCTTGCCATGAATTTCTGTCTCCTCACTGTGGAAACCAGCCAAGGACACATTACGGACCACCTGCTCACTTTCTTACACAAGATGACTCCCCAGACTTATTTTCTTTGCTTTCTCCTCCTGCTGGTTTATGGCTTTCTTATGTAGCAATAAAACTCTTGGAGAGTCCTCTTAGGGATGAATTAATGCCACTTAAGTATAGTTCCATTAGCTGCCCTTTGATGGTTCTGCTTAAAAATAAAGGGGGAGTTGGGGCAGCTTGGTTCTTATTGAAATTTTCCTTCCCTTTGATTTAACATTACCACTGCTCTGAAACTCTTAGTTACACTCCAAGGGAGCTTTGCTAACAATAAAAAAGTGTGGGAAATACTGTCAGAAGACAAACTCACCATCTTTCAGTATTTTTTTTACCCATTGGAAAGGTATTTACATTATAAAGAGGCCCAGCCTGGCTTGTGTGAGTTTTCCTTGTATTCCTTTAAATATTCAAATTTATAAATAATAAATAGAAAGTATGTCTGAATTCCAGAAAGCAAAGCACTATCTTGCTCTCCACCCTAATAGCAAACAGATTAAGGATTGGGTGTCATGATCCCATTTCAGCTTTGTGTAGTCTACAATTTATTTTTACTTTCCCCACGTTTTATTTTATATTTTATTAATTCACCTGAATCTTATACTTAATCTGTGTCTGCTCTGGAACAGAACATCCTATGGGGTTCAATTTCGCCTTCTCACAGTCGTAGCCCTGAGAGTTGGAAAACAGGAGTGTCTGTCCTGAGCTCGACACTTGCCTCTGTGTGGCCTTGGGTAAGCCATTCAGCTTTTCTAGGCTTCTAGCTTCTCTGCTGTAAGAGTAATAGAATCTGGATATTGAGGGGAAAAAAAATCTCCAAAGAGATGGGGTTTCAGCTACTGTCATGGAAATTACCATTAAAATAAAATCTTTTCTTTTTTTTTCCTTCTTTTGTTCACTTGAGAAGCAAAGCTGACCAGACAACATGCAGTGAGGATGTTGGGGTAGTGTCACCATGACCCATGACCCATTTCACTGAGCTTATTACCACATACCACTTTAATTTTCTTATTTATCCCATTCAACAAACATTTTGTGAACCGTGCTAGGAACCATGAAGGATTCAAGCACAACTAAGATGTCACTTCCACCTCAATGGCAACCCAAGGCAAAGACAAAGTCTGAAAAAAATGCAAAGAAACTGGTCTTGCTTCCTGTCTTGATCCCGCTTCCTGCTTATCCCCTTTTCTCTTACACTTGCTTCTTCCCTTTCCCTTGTCCTTTCCCAACTCTATCCCTAATTCTTTTTCTCCTTTCCAGGTTTCTGATTCCTACCTAGTGTTTACAACCTCATCAGCCCATTTCGAACCTGAGTCTGAATAAAAGCCAATGTCTTCAAGGGCCAGAGTGGGACACACGAACCAAATTGTTTTCCCTCTTCACTGGATTCAAGGGCAGGGTCTTTATAAGCAAGGAGGAAATGCCATGTGGGATGACTAGGGTGGTGTTAAAAAGCACCCATCCCTACCTGGAACCAAAATACCTCCTCCATAGGTCTGCTAAGTGCCCACAATTTCTGTTAAAGTTCCAGAACCTGAGAAAGCTAATATATTCCAGAGGTTTTTATGACAAATGACTGATCTATAATGTAGAACAGGGCCCAACGCACTGGGACTCAGGCAATTGAGAAGAATGGGGCCTGGGGCAGTTTAGGGGCTCTGGGTGCGTTGCCCTGGCTGGGAATCGGTAGATAGTAAGATGGAGGTACAAGGTAATAGGTATCTTAGGGAAGTCAGAGGCATGAGGTGGTGGCCTGAAGCTTAGCCTTGCCACAAAGAATCTCTAGCAGCTCCTGGGGAGAAGGGCTGGTCATGATGGCATGATGAATTTTTGTCTACCGCATCCCCACTGAGAGGCAAGAGCTCATGTATTCAAGAAGGGTCCACCTCCAGTAAAGCTCCATGGAGACTGACTATAGCCCAGCCCTAACGTGCTTGAGATGAACAATCTTGGTCATCTGCAAGGCTCAGACCCCAGCCCTCCCTCGCCCCATCATGCCAGGGGAGGGACCGATGCTTCTCAAACATGCACATGGATGGGGCAAATCCTGCCACCAGCTCACTGCATTATTTATCTGGAGGTGCAAGGCTAGCACCCCATCTCCCAGATAGGAGAGGTGCTACTGCTCCCCTCAGTCACAATTGATGAGTATCCAGGAAGGGGATTGGAGCCAAAATTCTGCCACATTGTCGAGCTATTTGATCTCAGCCTCTGATCACACCAGAGGAAGGGCTCGTGCTTCCCGAGTCACACAGTTTAAAAGCCTCACAGGCCAAGGGGCAGCTTCCTCTCCTGAAGTCTGACTTCCAGGCCTGCTGGATATTTGTGCATGACCCTTGCCTGGAATGTGCCAAGGACAAGGGGGAACCCTCACACCTGCTACTGCTCCTCCCTCTAAAATTTCCCTATAAACACTACTTGGCCATTTGCCTTTGTTTGTGCAACAACCTCCAGATCCTCCCCCAGTGCTCCACTTGGGGATTGGAATTCTAAGATATAAGGAAGGCAGAGAAATGCTTTCATCCTTTAATTACTTAATTCATTGATCCATCCATTCACCATTGTTCAGTACTTAGCAAGTGCCAGGTGCTGTAGACACAACACTGAGTGGAGAATGAGGTCCCTGTCCTGGAATGACTCATCGTCTAGAGGGGTTGGCCAGCTGAGCAGTTGACTGCTCAGACTTCTTCCCTGGGTCAGTTTCCATCTCTGCGAAATTAGTCACAGGGAAACATTCAACTCCTGTTCCTGTGTGTTGGGCTGACCAACTCACTTGGAGGATAATTGCCAGCATTTTTACAATCTCATGCTGGCTTCCCTCCATCTTCCAGTGTGTGATTGGGCTATTTCTGCACTCTAGTCCTTGATGTGTATCCACAAAAAACAAACTTATTTTAATATCAGTCTCAACAAGACTTGCAAAGAATGCAAATGGAAGACATTGCATAGTGAACATAACTTTTGAATTATCTCTATGAGCATCTGGCCTTATACAGAAGCATATTTAAAAAATAATGAGTTATCCATGAGAAGTCTGAGTCAGGCAAAGAATTCGTAAACCTACATATTATTTAGCATATGATAATATATTCTGAATTTTTTTAGAGTAATCTGATTCTCACTGCTGAACTCTACTTGTTCCAGCTGCTACCAAAATCAAATGATAAAACATTTTCACAAACATGTGAAGAAAATTCCTTTTTATATATGTTTATCATCTACCCACCTACCTATTCATCTTCCGATCTATCATTTCTCTCTCCATCCACCTGTAGTTTTCGATGTGGACATAGTGGTCCAGAGACACAAAGGCTGGCTATTTGCTTGGTTCTGAGTTCTGACTGGGTAGAAAAATGGGTATTTCCAGGACCTGTTAAAGGAACTTTTGGATTGAACATAAAAAGTGTAATTGTGTATTACAACTTACATGAGAATTTTCCTTCAAAGAGCTCAAGTTACTATAAAGTTAATTTAAAATAAAGATCCTCAAAATAAAGATCTTTTGCAACTAGAGATTATAATAGGTAGCCTGAATTTTAATTTACTTTGTGTCCTGTCAGATTCATGAAACATACAGGTATAGACAATAATCAGAGCAGAAACAATATACTAAAGTTCAGCAGAATCCTGTTAGAGGAGGGTTTGACTCACTCCTGGCTACCACTGACCTTAACATCTGGAATAGTCTCACTGTGAAATGGAAACCAGACATCATTCTTTGCTCCGACACTGGCACTACCAGGGGTTAATTGAAGTCTCGTCATTAATTCATCGAACACATATTTTGTAATGGCTGAGAATGTTCTAGGCACTGCCAATTCTATTATTAATAAAAATATTAAGAGTAAAAAATCTTGAATAAATGTTTACCAAGTGCCAGACACTGTGCTAGGTGCTTTACGTAAATTATCCCATTTAATACAATCCCAGCAACTATGGGAGGCAGGTGCTATTATACTCATTTTGCAGGCATGGAAATGAGTGCCCAAAGAGGCTGTGTGTGTGTGTGTGTGTGTGTGTGTGTGTGTGATATATATATGTGTGTGTGTGTGTATACACACACACACATATATATGTATATGTATATATGTATATATATAATCTTTTGTATCTTGGCTTTTGTAAATAAGACTGATACTACCTTTCTTTTTAACTGCTGAATACCACAGTTTATTTTTCAATGTTCTCCTTTTAGAAAAAAATTTTTATTTTATATTGGAATATACTTGATTTACAATGTTGTGCTAGTTTCAGATGTACAGCAATGTGATTTAACTATACATATACATATATCTATTCTTTTTCAGATTCTTTTCCCATATAGGTTGTTAGAGAGTTCAGTGTGCTCCTTTTAAAACCACATTTTTGACTTTCCAAACTTCTCCCCTGACTTAAACTGCAAATGGACTCTGCTAGCAACAACCAGGTAATTTAAGAAACCAGTGTTGGAGGGGATTCATGACTGACAATGGTGTCATTGGGTTACTCTTCCTGCATAAGACATTTGTCTTTTAATAAAGTTCCCATCACCTCAAGGAGGAATCTGTGATGAGGAAGTCCAGGGGCGTGAGGATCACTAGGAAGATCTTTGGGGCAAGGTGGCCTCTTGGTGCCTCTTGGATCACACCAGAAGGGCACCTCATCCCCAGAGAGGGGGCAAGCTAAGATTCCTTGAACACCAGCCTAATGCCACACTTTGGACCATTAGCACCTTCACAGTTAGCATGCTGGGATTCATGACTGGAAAACACAGAAGAGGACCTGGCTCACTCTCCACTGTGCAGGATTAACATAAATCACAAACCCAGCTTGATGAGCTAGGAAGGTTACAGCTCAAATATGCCTGTTTTGTAGAATGCACACTAGGCTGAAGGAGTGTTAATTTCAAATAGAGTTTACTTTGCCTGGTATCTATTTGTTCAGAATTTATTAAAGGATACTTTTTTTTCTTTTGCCTCACCTGGGTAATGATGGTCATTATGGACTCGTGAGCTACTGAATGTTTCTGAACGGCTGAATCATTACATTTAGCCTAGTGATGCTGAAACTATACTTCTAGTTAGAATTAGTGTATTATGTTATAATTATTTTAAAGTTGATGATCATTGTATGTATAATGTGAGAAAGGAATTCTTCTTCTGACTCCATTTAACCTTATTAGAGTGTGATTCTATAAATATTATCATTGAAAAAAATGTAAATCAGAGCACAGTACTCTTCTGCTGAAATCCCTCCAATATCTTCCTATTATTCTTTGCATAAAATCCAAACTCCCTTCACTGCTTTCAGACCTTGATCTCAACTGGTCCCTACCTGTCCCTCATTCCACCTCTACCTGTTGATTAAGGGCCAGACACGCTGACTTCCTCCATTCATTGAATTCACCAATTTGCTTCTGCCAGGGCCTATGCACAAGCTGTTCCTTCTGCCTGAATGGTCTTTTCCCAACTCTGCACATGGCTAGCTCCTTTTCGTGTCATGCAAGTCTCAGCTAAATGCCATGCCCCAGAAAAGCTTTCCTTGACCACTCTGACCGAGGCAATGTTCAAATCTGGTCATTCACTGTCACACTGCCGCATTCATAACATTTCTCAATAACTGAAATTATCTTGCTCATTTATTATATTCATTGTCTATTCCTCCTGCTATGTCTATAAAGTTTGTGAGAGAAGGAACCTGGCCTGTCTCATTCAACATGCTGTTTCCCAGCGGCTGGCACGTAGTTCGTGCTCAATAAAAATCTGGAGAATGACTAATTGAACGGATGATACCATGGATGGTAATCATTGTTCTCAGGGTATGGTTCTGTGTCTTGTGAGTGTGTGTTCCTGCACGTGTACACCTCTTGGGGGAAGGACTTTGCTGTTCTCTCTTTTGTTGTCACCTCTGCTACCAGGTAGCACATGGCAGTACATTGGCTACTTTAATTTCTTTATTCCCTAGGGCTTAGCGCAACGTTTGGCACATAGTAGTTATTTCATGTTGTTGAATGAATGGATAAGTTTGTAGGCAATGTTGATGAATCGCTTTACAAAACAGCCTATGGCGTATAATCCAACATCATGAGCATTGGTCTTTAGTGAAGCTGCAGTCTCATTAGCCTTCCAAAGTCCCTGCTGACTCATTCTCCTTCTCCAATGACCCTAGGAATGGAGGGCAGCCTGCCAAGGAGGCAGATAGCAGGATGGCTGCCCTTACTGAGAAGCCTTGTCGATCCAGCTTCGCTGCCAAAATGATGGCAGTCTATGTCAGGGGTTAGCCCCATGGTTCTATGTTCTGGGAAGTTTTGGAAGAATAGGATAAAGACTGACAGTTATTGAATGCCCACCATGTGCTAGGCAGTATGTTAGGTGCTAGACATATATCATCTTAATCATGACAACACTACTGTGAAGAGTTGCTTTTATTTTTTAAAATAGGTGAGGAGCCAGAGATTCAGAATATTGAGTTACTTGCCCAACTTTACATAGGCGATAGTGGCAGAACTAGGATTGCAACTTCTTTCTGACTCCAAATGCTGCGCCTTTTGTACCACAGGCACCGTAAAAACAACCAAATAGCAACAAAGTCCCCTCCTGCACGATTTATTTGGGTTAATAAAGCCCTCTTCTGAAATGCAAATGCTCTCGGATTGAGTTATCCAATTAAGTCATTCACATATTTGTGTTAATAATTTTGAGAAGATGAACTTTTACCTATCCTCTAACAGAAGTCATTATCCTATGAGAAGGTACAGGTTGGAATGGAGGGCTGGAGAATTACTGAGAGGGTGACCCCTCAGGGAGGAACAGACGTGGGTGGGATGAGAGTCTCTGGGCAATGAGAAGGAAAAGGGTGGTGGTCTGAGGACTCTGTCAAGCTGGGTCTACCTGACATTTTGTATCAGGTATTTGGAAGGCAGTTTACTGGGAAGTCTGACTGGTAGGCTGACTGGAGGATGGTAAGTGTGAGACAAAGCATGGCAGGGTGGTTACATGTATGGGATCTAAACCAGATGCTTAGGGTTAAATTCTCCCTCTGCCACTCATGGTCTGGGTGACCTTGGGCAAGTTACTTACCTCTCTGCACCTGCCACTCTTTACCTATAAAAAATGGTGATAACTGGTGTTATATATTACACTTGGGTATTGTAAAGAGTAAGTGAAGTTTTCCCGTATACGGTGCTCTGAACAGTGCCTGGAGTTAGTGATTCATAAATGTCAGCCCTTGGTGTGCAAATGCCCTTGCCACCTGAAGGCCTCACTCTGCCATCAGCTGATTATAAACTGTGAGTCTCATGTGGTCATTTTAGTACGTGCAGAATCAAACCAGATGGTTTGGTGCTTGATGGTGGGGACAACTGGGGTAAAAAAAAAAAAAAAAAAAGGTCTCTTTTGGAGCTGCTTAGCTCTCTAGAGTTTGGGTCTGTGGAGTTCCTTATATCCAGGAATGTAGTACCTTTCTGGCTAAAATTTGCCCTTGCAACTACTATTAATTTACCTTAATGTCACCAATTACTTTCTCAGTTTGAGAAAAGGAAAAATTTCAACTACTTGAAATAATAATAATAGTTAATCTCATTTGAGATGAAATTAGTTATGTGCCAATTTCAATCAAATTTTAGTTATGTGCAGACGAGTTTCCATTGTATTTTACAAATTATGACAATCTCCTTATATCACAATCAAGAGGAGAATGGGGCAACATTCCTTTCACAGATCCTGGAATTTGAAATTATTCTAGTGTTGGTTTCTCACACTGATTCTGAGATATACGTCTTATTATTATCGTTAATATTATCTTGCTTCTAGCTCCTTTGTTTTGGGACATCTGCTTTGTCTTTTGTAGTAATTGCACTTCCATACTTTGCGCGTTGTGATTCGAGATGCAGTGGCAGGATGCATTATACATTGATCTGCTTTTTGATAATCAACTTAAATGGTGATGATGGGCTGCAATGTATTTGGGTTGGAGCAAAACGTTCATCCTAATGAAATGTAACTTTATGAAAGAAACACTCCTAATCCTCTCAAGGACTGAGCCAGATCATCTCAGGTAAATGGGAGGTATTTGAGGTTTCTTTTCTTCTTTCTTTCTCTCTTTTTTTTTTCCCCCAAAAAAGATGTTGGGTCCACCAACTGTTACCAAGAGCATTATTAAAAATCATGTCAGCTCAGAGTTATTGCTGTTTCTGAAGAAAATATAAATGTATTTATTTTTAAATCTGGACATATGAAGTTTTAAAAATATTGTTGTAAAGTTCTCCTGGCTAGTTTTCCTTAGCTCTTTTCCAAGTTTTGGGCTGGAGAAACTTAAAAATGTGTCTGTGCCAAAGTTAAATATTAAATGAAAACCTTGTGTCTGAGGAGCTCCAGGATTTATAAACTGTGGCAAAATTGGTAAGATCTCAAATCACCAGAGAAAAAACTTTCTAAAGGGAATGGGGTTGCATTGTAAATGGTGTCAGTTCTGAGCTGTGGGATAAAACCCACAGGGAAAGGATAGACCATGGCTCATTTTAGGCTTGGACGAGGCACCATCTCTTTGAAGTTATCAAGGTCCTTACTTATTGTTGAGCTGGTACACAAAAAAATATTTGAAAGAGTTAAAGAAGTTAGTACTTTACACAAATGTGCAATGTGATATCATAAGAAAGTCTCCCTCCCTAAGAAGACATCATCTTTAACTATCAGTAGCACTGGCTTCCTAAAGTCAAATCCAGTTATTATGGTGAATATTAATTTTAGTAGTACCATATTTTTCCTCAAGATTTATTATCTTCTCTCTCAAGGAAAACACTAGGGGAAATTGAATTATCCATGAAAGATTATACAATGAACCAGGAATATAAAAGTTTAGTTTTCATTTCTTAGTTAATTCTAGTGATAATTTGCTTCGCAGCGATTGGCGGAGATGTTTGAGTTTCAGTTCTTCCTTCCGAAATGTATTGCAGTGAGTGGGGGCCATGTACTGAGAGGGGCCTTCAAGGCACAGAGAGCCTGTGGGTGAGGGATTCTGAACCACCTGGATTTGGATCCTGGCTCTGCCACTTACCAGCTGTGTAACTGAGGAACCTCCATTTCTTAGCCTGGAAAGTGGGAATAATAATTCTTACTGAGATCATAGTAGATAATAAATGTCTTATAGTGACTTGGTAAGTAGCAGAAACTCAAAAGAGGGTAGCTATCATGATAAGCATTTATATAACTTTGCACTCTTGCTATTGCCATAGTTCATAATATCCAATAGGATATTAATACATCTTTATCAACCAATTATGGTATCTTAGGCACATCCATAAATAAAACCGTCCTTAAAAGAAATAATCTGTCCTGGGTTTGTTGAGCTAGCATCTGATATTTACATATGCTTGCATTGAATTGTGTTTGAAACACCTTCCTGAAACAAAAATGTAATTTTGATGTTTCTGAGTAGGCATCAGAAGAGAAATCTCTTGTGTTGGATTGAGGATATTAAGGTATTGAGGATATCTAGAAGAAATAAAAATGAGATATTAATAAATTAAGGAAAAACTATAAGAGGCCAATGAGACTGTGTGGAGAAATATACAAAAGAAATAAGAGGAAACTATGAAATGTTAACATTCTTAGACTGGAAGCCAAGAACATGGATACAACCAAAAGGAGCTAAAGGGACAACTGAACATTACTCTGGTTACTTTGCCAGCAGGAACCCCTGCCTTATGCTAATGATATTACAATGAGAAGCCCACATGCCAATGAAGTAAACAGTAACTAGAAGTAGTACCATGAGTGCTCCAAGCTTCACTGTGAAGAATGGCCTGGGGAGGGGTCCGGGAAGGGTTCCTACAGCAAAGGTTAAGATCATGAAGGAAGGAATTTAGACTCCAAAAAGGATTTAAACTGGTGTGTATGCTTTGGAACATTTTGGCTATGCAGTCCTGCTGTAATTTCCTCTGGCTTCATTGCATAAACAAAAAAACACATGCTTGAGGGTTCCCATTGAACTATCTGTACCACTAGATACCCTTTGCTGAATGGATATGATGTTGGTCTGGGACTTGTGCAGTTTATTCCCTTGGTGTTTGTTGGTGTGACTTTGATCAATTGTGGCAGACTACAGCTAAGATTGTGGTCCCTGCTCCTTAAATTCTTAGAAGGGTGAAGCCTGCTAAGAGTAGGGAGGAAGATAGTGAGTCAGCTGATTCTGTGAGAGCCAAGAACTTGTCTCTGAACCATATTTTCATGACATAGCTTATTATGTTGCTTACACTTGGTGGCTAATGCAGCAGGTGTTATATTCTATTATTTCTGGTTTTATTTTGTTAACTGTTCTCTTAACCATAAAGAAAAAATATGGTTAACTACTTTATCAATCCCTAAAAATACAACTATTTTATGTGCTGAAAGAAACCATATTTATTCTTAAATTATGGGATGGTTTGGCATGACAGCTAACATTCATGGAGAATTTACTATTTGCCAGGCAGTACTGAAAACATTTTATGTTAATTCATTTAACCACCTTGTGTTGATTAACTTATTTAATCCTCAGAAAATTCCCCCTGATACAGAAACTATTATCATAATCACTCCTATTTACCTGTGAGGAAACTGGGGCATAAAGAGTTTAACAAGTAAAAAGCCCCACAGACAGTAAGTAGCTGGATTGGGATTTGAACTCAGGGAGGCTGCTTCCAGGGTCTAGGCACTTCACTATTATACCATATCACCTCTTTGAATAGGAATTTTGAATATAGAATAGACTTTGGAACATACATAAACTTTCCACTTAATGCCCGCCCACAATGGTTGAATTTGGAATTTTTATGCAAATGTTATTCTGCTCTTTATAGTCATTGAGCTTCCAGATTAAAACTGAGGGTTATTGAAGAATATGGCAAAACTTTATTTATTTAAAAATTTCTGAACACCTCTTATATGTAAGGTACTCTAATAAGAACTGAAAATAAAGAAAAGTAAGACAAACCCCCTAATCTTTTGTGAACCTTAAAGACAAGAGAATAAATAAATTTTCAATATACAAAGTTCCTCTTAAAAAAAAAAAGTCCCAATAGCTGTTGAGAGAATTTGGGGCTGTTATGGTTTCCTTGAACTCCTTTTTTTTTTTTTTTTTTTTTAATGATGCAGCATTCAACAATTTATCTTAAAAATGACTTTAATAAAAAAAATGACTTTAATAATTTTAGCATCAGTAAAAAACCACTGCTAATACACAACTTGAAAAGGGCTTAATACCAAGTCCTTGGTTCCACATTGCACTTCATGGTGACAACTACTGGAAGCTTTTCTCATCCCACAGTAAACAGAAAGTCCCAGGTCAGCCAAAGAGACACCCACTCTTCCAGGTCAAACCTCCAACTACTAGGGGCAAATGCATGGTTGCTTGGTGAAGCAGGGCCGAGCAGAGGGTGAGCAATAGCTGAGCTGGCCAGTCCCTGGGTGCTAAACCATCCCAAGAAGTAGTAGAATGTGTTGCTAGTGCACAGACTCTAGTGCCAGTGTTCAAATCCCAGCTCTGAATCTTATTACCTACATGACCTTGGGCAAGGCTTACCTTTTTTCCAAAATCTTTTTATGCCTCACTTTCCTCCTCTATAAAATGAAGATAATAATAATAGCTACTTTGTAGGGCTTTTGTGCAGATTAAATAAGTAAATATAGGTAGAGCTCTTAGAATAACGTCTAGCACAGAGTAAGTGCGATATAAGTATTAGCTGTTTTTATTGTTGTTATTATTACTGACAGAGGCAGGAGTGGATCCAGGGCATTAGACAGGAGGGAGAATCACAGTCTACCTCGCTTGAAACAAATGTAAACCCAAGGAACCCACTCTTCCCTCCTTCCCATCTCCCAGAGTACATTTCTCCGGCTCTTACTTGTTTCATCTTCTAAGGAAATTTATGACAACGAAATATGTACTTATACTCCCTCCTTTTAATTAATTTATTTCCATGTTAGATAATAATCCATTGTTAATGATGTCTCCTTTTGAATATTTAACAGATTCTGTTTCTTCATTGGCTTTGGACCATGGAAACTGGAGCGGGAAATCAGATGACTGTACTTGCAATTCAAAGAGCAAACTGAATAATCCTCAGTGATACTGAGGTGGAGATGCCTCGCCTTATGAGAAACCATGGATCTTGAGCTTCTAGTTCTAAATATCCTTCTGAGATGTCTTTCGCTGTTACTTGGAAATGATGGATAAAACATGGCCAGTATAAGGTTAATTCTTACTTAGCCGTTACAATAAAGGGGACATTAAGTCCAAGTACTACCTGGATCAGGCCAAGAGGGGCCTCTGCTCTGACCTTCCTGAAGCTGTACCTTCTCCACCTGCCATGGGGTAAGGATCCCAGAGATTGTGCTGTCCAGAGCCTGCTTTCTTCTAGACCATGCTCGGGTACACGTACCCTAGAATTCTCTAACCGGATGATCTTGAGTTCTTTCTAGTGACTTCACAGGCTTCTTCTCAGGGCTCAGCCTCCTGAGATGGACTGTCCCCCTGGGCTGTACACCTCTGGGTCCAACATGGGGCCAGGGAGCATCTGTTTGTTAGTGGTTGTGAATGGGGTTGGCTGTGCAGGTGGCGTCTTCACATGCCTGGTTGTGAAACCTCTTGTGGTCGACGGCTGAGCTGGAGATGGGAACAAATGAGCCAGGGGTAGGCTGGCCTCCCTGCACCTCTGCATTCCTGTGCAGCACTTCAAGGAGTCTGAGAATTCCAAATCTGAATGTGGCCTTTCAGGTCGCTATGAATGTATATTTGCCAAGGCAGAGGATAAAACAGAAGCTATTTAACAGTTTGTTAGCTTGACCCACAACTTTATATATACACATATATATTTCTTTTTAATGTGGACCATTTTATTTATTTATTTTAAAACTTTATTTATTTATTTTTGGCTGCATTGGGTCTTCATTGCTGCGCACGGGCTTTCTCTAGTTGTGGTGAGTGGGGGCTACCCTTCGATATGGTGCACAGGCTTCTCATTGCAGTGGCTTCTCAGAGCACGGGCTCTAGGCGTGCGGGCTTCAGTAGTTGTAGCACATGGGCTCAGTAGTTGTGGCTCGTGGGCTCTAGAGCGCAGGCTCAGTAGTTGTGGCACACGGGCTTAGTTGCTCCGCAGCATGTGGGATCTTCCTGGACCAGGGCTTGAACCCGTGTCCCCTGCATTGGCAGGCGGATTCTTAACCACTGTGCCACCAGGGAAGCCTAATGTGGACCATTTTAAAAGTCTTTATTGAATATGTTACAAAATTGCTTCTGTTTTATGTTTTGGTTTTTCCGCCATGAGGCTCTTAGCTCTCTGACCGGGGATCAAACGCACACTCCCTGCATTGGAAGGCGAAGTCTTAACCAGTGGACCGCCAGGGAAGTCCCAATCCATAACTTTTAAATACTTAAATGTATGGTATGAGGGCCTCCACTTGTACTTTTGCCCAAAGCATCACAAATGTTAGGAGTGGGCCTGATTAACATGGATACCCATAAAAAATTCCATGCTAAAATGTCCATGATTTTCTTTGCTGACACAGAAGCGCCCAAGAAACAGAGCAGACTGTTCAAAAGCAAAAGCCGAGGAGAACTAACAAAATATCAGGGATGGCTATCCGTTACCATTTTTATTCTTTTTTTTTATCTTGCAAATGAGATTTCTGGAAAGGGAAATATCATAATTAATAAATCAAAACCAATAATGGGACAGTTTCATTGGAAGAAAAAGCAGAGGAAAAATCCCCAGACATCAGTTGTACCAAACATGGTATGTATCTGCTCTCTGTCAGCCAAAGCTTGGTGTCAGAAAATTATTGCTGGAATATTTGGAATCCTTAATTCCAGGAAACCTGGGGGCTTCTGGGCAGCATATGTGAAGTTAAGAGGCAAGAAATATTTCATCTTCTGTGAAAGTCACAAGAACAAAGAACAAGGTATTAGCAAGCTAGTGACTAGGTGTGGCCAAGTGAGTCTGTTTTCTTCTTTTCATGTTTCTTATGTTTTCTCTAAATGTCTGAAGCCAAAGCTTTTTGGAGAAGGAGAGTCCGTCTTCCTTCTCCCCTCTGAGTTCATGGGGGAAGGTTGCCTGTGCCTACTTGGCGTGGTGGTGTTTCTGGCTCAGTAGTTGTGGCTCATGGGCTCTAGAGCGCAGGCAACAGCTGCCAACCACTCCTGACTCATCTTCAACACAGGCTGCTCATTTATTCCTGGGTCACATGGAGGACTAGCAAAAGCTAGTATAGAAGAAGCTTAGTCTTAGATTCTTTCCATTTAGATTTCAATCCTGAGGACCACTTGGGGACTCCTTTGATGAGCCTCTTCATTTACAGTCATTGTGGCCTCTGGCAAATCACTGAATCTCAAGAAGCCTCAGTTTCTTAAGTGTATCATGAGAATAATGACAACCTACCTTAGAGGATCATCGTGAAAATTGCCAACAAAGTGCCTAGTTTACAATAGATGCTTCCTAAAATGTTTTGGAGCCTCTTCCAAATAATGTGGTATTTTAAAATTCGTCTACATTTATATCAGACACATATTGTTTCTTTTTGTATTTAAATACAACTCTTACGTAAATAAATTCAAATTATTATTTAGATAAACTTCTACCTGTACCCCTCCTGGAGTTTATTCCATCACTGTCTCTACATACATGTCTGGGGTATAGTTCTAGAGGGTAGGTCTAGGAGAAGGGCCAAAATGAAACTAGAGGATGTCGTTTGATTATTTTCTGCCTGTCTTCCGAGGAACTCCTGAGTTAAAAATGCATCTGGCTCCCATTTCCTGCAGAATTTTGCTTATTTGAAATGTTCAAGAAATCAACTGATCCGACTTCAAACAGACTAGGTTCTGCAGGCCTTGGAAAAGCCCAAACCCCTGTTTGTGTCACTCCCAAGTCTGGACTTCACAAGCAGCCAGTTCCTTTCATACCTTAGTAAAGGACTTCTTTTTGGCTGTGTACTCTCTGTGCTCAGCCAAGTGTCAGGCTGGGAATTGAGGCAATAAATCTTTGTGAGTCTTCATATTTGGAATTTCTCCTGTTGCTTCTGATAAGGAAATGACAGAGTCTCTCAGCTCTATGCATGAACCTCAGAGAAATTTGTAATCCAAATCATGTTTTGCTCACAAAATGGAAACAAAAAGTGCTAAACCTGGCTTTGAGTTAACCCAGATGGTTTTGAAGGCCTGGGTAGTGGACAAGGAAATTACGTTTGTTGATTGAACTTGCAAAATTTAAAAATGAAAACAAATTTCTTTCTATCTTTTTAAAAATTCTGATTAAATCTTTCTCAATGGGTGGGGTGGATGGCAGCAAGATTCTTCCGAGGTGAAGGTCTTTGCAAAGAATCTTTGCCTTCCTGTAGTAAGAAGAGACCTCACTGTTGGTTGCATGACCTCCTCGCCCCTTCCCACATTTACTTTGGTACTTCCAAGTTTCGTACTAAGCCTCAAAGACTGACTGAAGTGAATATGATTGGTAATCAGCAATTTCTCAAAAATGGAAAGATTTTTCCCATAATCTCTCCACATTCTCTGAGATGACTAATGAAGCCAACCCAGGTCTGGCTAACTCCCTGAGTGATCATAGCAAAAAGATATTCTCAAAATAAAACAAGAAAAACTTTTTTATTAAATGTTTCTAGTTGATTTTGAGTATGTTCTATCCAACAGCATCCCTGACAACATTCATTTCTGGCATTTCAGTGCAAGTGGTAAAAATGACTTGGAACAAAAAACTTCATTCAGCAGCAATCCCTTGGCCCTAGCTATTGTTTGCCTGAGACCCACTACCATAAATGAAGAGGGGGAGGTTGATTTGATCATCCATGGTCAGAATCCTGCCGGAGTTTGGTTGGTATTGATATGACATCAACTAGCTAGTGGCCTTTTTCAAAGGACCTGTGGTTTTGAGCTATACCATGTGAGAAACCCATTTAAAATGAGTTTCTTTCTCTCTCCTGAGTCTACATTCAGTTCCTGATTTTAATTTTGTTGGCACAGGGTAAAATGGTCAATGATCCTGACACGTTCACCATTTGGAGTGAACTGGCCTACCCATTCTTCTTACTACTGATAGGGATAGAATAGCATAGTTATACAGGTAGTTGTAGAAGTCCCAGTAGGGGACTATAGATAGAGAGGGAAACCTAGGAAACTTTGGGAGACCACTGTAAGTTAATGATCGCTCAAGAAAGCTATTGGGGGCTTCCCTGGTGGTGCAGTGGTTGAGAGTCCGCCTGCCGATGCAGGGGACGAGCGTTCGTGCCCCGGTCCGAGAAGATCCCACGTGTCGCGGAGCGGCTGGGCCCGTGAGCCATGGCCGCTGAGCCTGCGCGTCCGGAGCCTGTGCTCTGCAACGGGAGAGGCCACAACAGTGAGAGGCCCGCATACCGCAAAAAAAAAAAAAAAAAAAGAAAAAGAAAAAGAAAGCTATTGGAACGTCGTGGAACAAAGCAGGCTTGCTTAACTATAAAGCCATAAATAAAAGCACGAGATATGCCCCAGGCCATCAGGTGGAAGAAAAATGTCACCACCCTTCTACTGATTTGAATAAGCGCTATGATAATCCTAGTTTGACCTCATAGGGTCAGACACTCTCCTGCCTGATACGAAGGAGGAACTAGTGATGTAAGTAAGCCTCATGTCTACTCGAAGAAGGCAGTCTTTTCCCTTCCCCCTTTCCTTTGACTATAAAATTGTAGCCCACTTAATCCTCAGGGCAGAGCTCCCTTGCCTGCCTGCTTGTGTCTCTTACAAGCATCCTATGTTAATAAATCTACTTCTTGCCTATCACTTTGCCTCTTGCTGAATTCCTTCTGTGCTGAGACACAAAGAACCTGAGCCTCAGTAAGTCCAGACACCAGATGAGTGATTCTAATTAGAGGACCGTGGGTTCGAGCCCCAATCTGGGCTTAGGCTGGTTTCGAGTCCCGGTACAGGGGTTCAAGTCCAAATCTGAGGTGCACGGTATCACAATTGAAGCATCAGCTTGAGTTTCATTGTCTTAACTAGCTCTTCTGATGTCATGTAGGTACAGCTTTTTAAACTAATAAAGCAGGCATTATGTGGCTAATAAAAACATTGGTTAATCTAAAAATCATGTACATTTAATCTTGGAATATGATTTTAACTTATGTTTGAACATGGGTGTGTCTGATGTCCTAAGAATTCATTTCAAAGAAAATATTGATGCCCTAGAGTGAAAAATCTTCCAGACTTTCCATTTTAACCCTTACTTGGTTCTCCCTTTTTCTCATGTCCAGTCTCTGACTTGGGACAAGGTAGATCAGGAAAGCAGCTTCAGGACATTTCTGGGTTAGAAGTCTTTCTCTCACTTTTCATACTTATCATAATAAATTTTGGAAGTTCTGAGAGAACGAAGAAATTATATAGCAAACACAACTTCTTTACTTTGCATTTACTATGCATTTTTAGCATACATTCAGTTAAATATTTAAATATTTCCTTGGTGTCTATTGTGAGTCAGGCATTAAAGATACAGTGACAAATAAGACTTGCAAGATTTCTATGCTCATGGAGCTTAAATGTTAGTGAAGGGAGTCAGACAAAAAAAACAAACCAGATAACTTTAGAGGCAAATACTGTAAAGAAAAGGAACAGGATCTGGTGATGGGATGGGTGTAAAACTGATGCTACTTTACATTTGAATGTAACAAAGGAACCAGTCAGGTGACACTTTGGACAGTGTGGGAGCAGAGTGCCCAGCAAGTGCCAAGGCTAATAATAGTCCTTTATTATGAGGATTAAATGAGTTAATATGTGTAGAGTGCTTACAACAGTCCTTGGCATCCATCAATACTCACTGCTTTTCATTCTTTAAATAGTCCTTGAGTATCTACCAGGTTCCAGCCTTAGTGCTAGGTGCAGGGAATTGGAGCTGGAGACAGTCCTGACTTTAGGGACCTTGTCCAGACTCCAGGGCAGTGATTCTCAATGTGTGGTGTGCAGAACATCTGCACCTTACTCATTGGCCTTCCTTGTTCCTGATCTCCTTCCCCACGGAGTCTGACTAGATAGGCTTGGGAAGTGGACCAAAAACCCAAATTTTCTACAGGCTTGCTCCAGTTGATGGTTAGGCCCTCTAAAGTTTGAGAACTATGACCCTACTGCATAGATTGTGACTAATTGGTTCTCTTCAGTACGGTACATGTTACAGCATCAAATATGAGCAATTGCCCCAGTGTAAGGAGTATTTCACAGCGCTCGAGAGTAGCTCTGCCCAGTCTCCGGAGCCATAAATATCACGGGATTATGTTTCACAGTTAACATCCTGTAATCCCGAGACCTAATTTTTTGTTGTTGATCTTGAGCTGGCTGGGGATGTTGTGTGTTTTGGATTAACCTGCTTTTGGCCATGGTTTGGAAGGTTTGCCTGACACTCTTAAGTGTCTTTTAAAACCTGCCAAAGGAAGAAAAAGTCTTTTACCTTTTAGGAAGAATGTGCCAACCAATGTTTGCCAAAGGCTCTTGTATCCTGGAAGAAATTCTATTAGTAAATAGATTAGCCTAACTGAAATTCCTCCCCTGAGCTCCTCCCCATACCTATTTTTAAAGTATAATGTCACCAAAAAGGGAGATGGGAAAGATTTATTTTCTTTCCTCTTAGCTTTCTAATAGAATGCATCCTATTCATTTTCTCACTTTAGAATGACTTATACACATTTCTAAAAGGTCTTAGAGTCAAGTATCTCAAAGAACATTGGATACAAGAACAGATTCATGCTGATCCACTTGAGGCTGAGTGATAACAGCCTCTAAAATCCAGACCAGATTCCAGGCAAGCCTATGCCTTAGATATGTGAGGCTTCTATTTTCTCATCAGATGCTTTCCTAAAAGGATGTTTCCTTTTTTGTTTCTTATTTTTCTCTCTTTACTAGCTTCAATCCATAGCTACTCAATAGCTACGGCCAGATAGAATGAAAGCAATGGAAAAAAGACTGCCCTTGAGCTTGAGGTCAGAACTGGTAAGGGTGAATGAATTAATGTAAAAAAAAATTTTTTTTTTTAAGAAGACCAAACAGATGTAAATTTAAGGCAAATTAGAATCATAGCATCTTAGAACTGAGTGGGTGGTCAAAAGAAATCAAATTTTGTGGTTGCCAGCCTGTCAATTATTCAACTTTTTCTTTAAGTCTCCAGTTTGATGATGCCCCCTTGACAAAGACTATGAAGACTGGGTGAAATATGTAGGCTACATAAAAACTGGTGAAACTCAAGATAAAGATCTGTTAATGCTCAGTCAGTGCCAATGAATGTTATAAATATGCAGGGCAATGAGAACCCAGTGCTGACACCAGAGAAAAAGAGTGCATTATACAAGAGCTGCTCCCCCTGAAAGAAAATTTTCTCTTGTAATTTTTATGAGATTTCAGCCAACAATACGGCTTTTTACATAAAAACAATTAGAAAGAGAAGATTCCTTTCTACTTTCTATTTTTTCCTTTGACTTAGCTATTTGTTCCATCTTTTCTCTATTCATTCAACAAAGATTTGCTGAGTGCTGTGTGCCAGGTAAAGTTCTAATTGCTTGGGACACAGCAATAAAGAAGATGGAAAGGTCCCTGTCTTTATATGCCATGAGAGAATTTCATGTCTTCATCTATAAAAAATCGTAGCTAATTAGTATCCATCAGACAAACTAAAATATTGAAAAGGAGGCATTCTCTGAAAAAGGGGGACCTGACAAAGGAACCACATTTCCTTGGAATTTGGTGTCCCTTCAGTTTTCTCTACATATAAGTAAAATAATTCCTGTATCCATTTTTAAAATACTGTTTACTTAGTTTTGGTTCTATCCAGATTTACGGCGACTTTGGCTAAGTCTCTGTACCCCCAAAGGGTTTTCTTGCTCTTAGCAATCATATATGGGTGATGCGATGATGGCACTGTCCCCAGATCTTTGCGGCCACACTCAGTACAACACAGCTGCCTGTAAGTTCAAGACTCTGGTTCCCACAAAAGAGCCACTGGCTCACAAACCAAGCACATTTCTTCCCTGTTTCCACTGTAACATTCTTTCCCAAGAGTATAAATCTCAGGCCAGTATTTAACATTCCTTTGAACTGAGCCATGGACTTTTACCTTACTTCTTGAAAGAGTGGAGAGCTAGGCTTCCATTATGCATATTTATAAACATGTCCTAGACAGAAGGCATGATTTTATAATTCTCCAGTCATGGGTTTTTGAAACTATTTTACAAAAGAATATTTTGAAACATCACACTGGATCAGGCTGATTGTCTGGTTCAGAATTCTATCTCAGAGTGGGAGTCCACATGGTGGTGGAATATCACTGTTGCTAAACATGGCTCAGCCTTAAAAAGGTGGTGACATATCCCAAATCCTCTTGAATTAAAAATTCCTTTCACTTTAAAAAATTAACTCTGAAATGAAATTAACTAACATGATTAGAGGATTATAAGTTTTAAAAAACTAATTCTACCCCAGGCTTCCCTATTTTGGAAAATGATATTACCACTTATCTATCTGGTTGCTCAGGCTCAAAGTTTAGGATATGTTCCTTTTTTTTTGCATCAAAAATTCTGAGACCTTATATAGTCCTTTTAAAATTTAATATTTATTTTGACAAATGCATAATATTTTGAATTTAAGTTTTGGAAAGTTATGCTTATATGACATTGCATAGATCACAAAGAATAATGTTGAAAACTAACCCTATTTCCCTAAAAAATAGTTTCTCAAAGTTACTGCGGTTTTTAAAGTCTGACCTTACTTGGACAGCAACAGTCTTTCCTCCTTCCTTCCTCCCTCCCTTCCTCCCTCCCTCCCTTCTTTCATGGTAGGAACAGATAACGTAGGATCTACCCTCTTAAGTTTTTAAAGGTATAGTACAGTATCATTAACCATAAACAAAATGTCCTTCAGCAGATATCTAGAACTTATTCATCTCGCATAACTGACACTTTTATACCCACTGAACAGCACATCCCATTTCCCCTGCCCCCAGCCCCTCACAACCACCATTCTATTCCTGTTTGTATGAGTTTGACTATTTTATTTTATTTATTATTATTATTTTTTGTGGTATGCAGGCCTCTCACTGTTGTGGCCTCTCCGGTTGCGGAGCACAGGCTCCGGACGCTCAGGCTAAGAGGCCATGGCTCACGGGCCCAGCCGCTCTGCGGCATGTGGGATCTTCCCGGACACCCTGCATCGGCAGGCAGACTCTCAACCACTGCGCCACCAGGGAAGCCCGAGTCTGACTATTTTAAATACATTTTTCATACCAGCAAGTTTTAGGATCTCTTTATAAAAACGTATCCTGAGTCACTATTATTTAGGTACCATCACCTTATTTTGAGGATCTTTATTTTAAAAATAACTTTATAGAAACGAGCTCTTTGAAGGAAAATTCTCATGTAAATTGTAATACATAATTACATTCTATGTGTTCAATCCAAAAGATCCTTTAATAGGTGCTGGAAATACCGATTTTTTCTGCTCAATCAGAGCTCAGCACCAAGCAAATAACCAACCTTTGTGTTTCTGTACCACTAGTATTTTGGTTTGATAACCATCCTATAGTGTTTGGTTTATTGAGGTTACAAATGGTTTGGTAACTGAGAAGTCTTAGGTTAAAGAGTTAAAAGGCTTAGCAGTGAGCAGGTTTTTAAATCCAAGGAAATCTGATAAAAGAAGTCTGGAGTGAGGGGGGTTGGACCTCAATCCACCAGCAAAGATTCGACTTTTCTGCAGGAGTGCTTTGGTGAGGACTCTTGGAAGGCAGGGATGTACAGGGGTGCAGAGTTCACGTGCACAAGCCAAGTGCAGCACTCAGGAAGAGAAGTGAAACATAGATCTCCCTGATTGAGCTCTACTTCTCTGCATTCATCATGAGTGTTATTATTACCACAAGCACGTCTGCATAACAGACCAGGAGATCTAACCTGCTGTTCTGTCTCCTTTCCCATGTGCAGGACAATTTGAGAACAACAAGTATGGTTACTTTCCATTATCTCCCTATTTGCTCTTGTGACCACATTCACTGGATAACTTGAGCAGTTCTCAAAAATTTAATCTGGCTTTAAAGAACTTCAAACCACGTGAACTCCATTTTAATTTTTTCTACTTTATAGATGAAGAAAGTGGGGCCCAGAGAGGTTAAGCAACCTGTCCAAAGTTGCACAGCAAGTTGGAAGTTGATTCCAAGTTGGTGCTGTTTTTGTTGCATTGTGGTGTCTTTGTGTAGGTAGATACATTTCTTTAGTTATTATACATGAGCTGATTTCATTTGGAAGAATCAGAAAAAATTAATTCTTCAGTATATATTTCATAAAAATTTTCAGACCCATATCTGGGAACTATTCACAGTAGTACCTCTTATCTGTGGGGGATATGGTCCAATACCCCCAGTGGATGCCTGAAACCTTGAATAGTACCAAACCCTATGTATTATGTTTTTTCCTATACCTACATACCTATGATAAAGTTTAATTTATAAATTAGTCACAGTAAGAGATTAACAACAATAACTAATAATAAAATAGAACAATTATATGGTTTAATGAAAGTTATGTGAATGTGGTCTCTCAAAATATCTTATTGTACAAAGTTAATGTCTTTTCCATCTTAATTAAGTACTTATCACACACTGTGGCCATAATTTTTGCAGTTTAAGGTGTGACAGCAAAACTAGCATGGATTTCTTTTTCCTTCTTCACAATTTCACAGATAGAAAATTTGTTCTTTCTGTAGATCTTAGCAACCTCAGCATATGATTTTTTTCTTTCCTTATTAAGTCAAGAACTTCCCCCTTTTCATTTAGAAGAAGCACTTTATGGCTTCTGTTTGGCATATCCGAGTTGCCAGCATCACTACTCTGGGGCTTTGAGGTCATTATTAGGTAAAATAAGGGTGACTTGAACACAAGCACTGAGATACTGCCACGGTCGATCTGATAACTGAACCAGCTACTAAATGACTAACTGATGGGACAAAGAGATGATTAATATCCTGGGTGGGTCGGAGTGAGAGGGCATGAGATTTCATCATGCTACCTCAGAACAGCATGCAATTAAAAAATTATGAATTGTTTATTTCTGGAATTTTCCATTTGATGTTTTCAGATGGTGGTTGACTGTAAAAAACTGCAGAAAAGAAAACCATGGTAAAGGTGGGACTACTGCGCAGGTACCAATTGTTTCCATTACCTGTGTATTTAAATTGCTGATATAAGAGAATATCTCTCCAGGAGCTGTCTAGGTTCAATTCCAGCTCTACCACTCTACCTCAGGCAAGTTTCTTAATTTCTTTGTACATCTGTAGTTGTATTTCCTGTCTATAAAGTGGGCATAATAATTGTATCTGTCTTATGGGGTTGCTGTGAATAACTGAACATAGATACAGTATTAGAACAGTGCCTAGCACATAGTAAGTGATATACGCCTGTTTATTTCTACAGTGCCTAGGTACAAGTGTAGATAAGACCAGCATACTTTAGAGCTTGTTCTCAGAAGTTCTCATCTTGAACAGTTTGGTAAAAAGTAGTAGCTTCCAAATTAAAGCATCATTTCATTCCGCAGTCTCTAGATGCAGTAATTCAAAGCTATCACTAGATGGCAATTGTGATCCATTGTGACTTCAGAAGCAGTAGGCTTTAACAGATGGTTCAAACCCTAGAATTTGTTTTCTGTGCCCTGCAGCATTGTGAACTCGGGCTGTCCCTTGCCCACAACGTGGGTCTTTAACAGAACTGTTACGGTCAGCAAAGTCTGCCTTCTGTGGCCACTCTTGGGACTCACCCAAAGGTACACAGTCTTCCTGATGGCAGCTTCACAGAAGCCTGGGTTTATTTGCCTCCACCCTACTGTGAATTTACTGTCTGCCAGGTGGCAAAAGGACAGTGTCAGGATATCCTGTGTTAAGAAGATTAATCACTGGTTCTCAAAGTCTGGTGCACCATCACCCCCAGCAGCCTCAGCATCACCAGGGAAATTATAAAAAATACAAATTCTTGGGCCCCATCTCAGACCCGCTGACCAGGAATCAGTTTTCACAAGCCCACCTGATGGTTCTGATCCCTGCTGAAGTTTGAGAACCACTGAGATGAACCAATGTTTAGCATCATATAAATGTTAGCACTGAGTGGGTCTTCAGAGAATATTTTGCCCAACTCATTCATTTTGCTAAGAAGGAGAGTGAGTCCAGGCAGTTAAATGACTCACTGAAGACCATAGGTTAGTCTTGTGGCAGAGCCAGGGCCCAGGGCTGCCAAGTTGTATCCCCAAGCTCTCCCACTATATCCTTCACCCCTTTTCCCCTTCAAAACTGAGGCCACTAGATACACATTCTAGCCTGATAACTACTTATGAAGAAAAAAATCACTTATTTTTTTTATATAGGAGTTAGTTCATTCATTTCAATAGGTGTTTCTATAGAGATACAAAAATATGTGTGTGATGCCTTGAGTGTGATGCACCTTCAGTTCCATGTGTACATGCGTGCATGTGCGTGCGTGCGTGTGTGTGTTAGATGGGAGAGGGGGGAAATCAAGTAAAAAAAAGTCATGTCTCAATTGCTAAAAGAGGCATATTGCAGGGCACCCTGAGAAATGGGTGAATGCAGCTAAGTCAGGAGCAGCGATGAGGGAAGACAAGTTAGAGGAGGGAATTTCATAGCTGAACCCTGGCTGATGGGTTCACCAGGGGAAGTAGGGAAAGAACATTTGGAAAGGGGTCAGCATGTGCCATGAAACAGTGAGGGGAATCTCAAGAGTTTGGTTTGACTGAGGGGAAGGGTGTGTTTGGAGGAGTCATCGTGTTTTAAATAATAATATCACTACCAGGACTACTATCTGACACTTAGTGAGTGTTAACTATGTGCCAAGCACTGAACTAAGCACTTTACAACTGTTACTGATTTAATCCTTAAACAGCTTTGTGAGAATCTACTCTTCTTCCTATTTTATAGATGACAGTACAAGTACATGCATTGTCCTATTTTCCTTAAAATCAAGTGTTACTATTTCAGTTTCTTAGACAAACTTAGAAAAAGAGTCTTAATATGTACTTGTTCCAGGACAATCTCCATAACGTGTAGTATGTATTTTGGGGGGGATGAGGTATATGTTTTTAATACATATAATTTTATTTTAAGCATATTTTTCATAAATGCATAAAATCAGGAGGATTTTGACACCCTTTCTTTTTTAACTCAAGTAATGAATGTCCCATTATTCTTTGGTCTATCAGCAACTGTGGAAGTAGCCAGGATAATAGATGATTTGTGTATGAAAAGTGGCAAAGAAAGCTCCTTTCAATTATTTGACTCACTGAAGAAAGGAAGCTGAGTAATGAGTGAGTGATCTAGTCTGAAATCATTGGCTTTGTTATGCTTTTGGTTTTTACTTTATAGGCATTCACTGTGAATGTGTTTTTCATATATTATATGAATTAGCCAATATTAGTATATTTTCTTCCTTGCCCAGGAGTACCCACAACCAAACTATCAAGTTCTGGTAGGATTTGAAATACCTACTCCTTCCTATGAAAACTTACAGAAATTCCTGGATACTTTGGGATATTTTTCAGTGGTTTCATTTCTTCCTGAGAAAATAATTTATGCTTCTTAGTTTTCTCATCTGTAAAATACTGGTATTGGATGAGATAGTCTAGAAGGTCCCTTTCAGCTCTAATGGTCTGTGGATTTATGATTTAATGATCAAATGACACAAGGAACTCATTTCTGAGTTTTCTTTGTAGTAAAATTTTAGTGTTGTTGTCATAAAAGAAGTCAGCAGACTAAATACTTCTCCATGAATATTTGAAAGAGATGCCTAAAACAGCTCTATATTTCACTTTTTAGCATCACTAAGGCCCTATCCTGCTCAAAGATATGATTATATAATATATTCTCACATGACATTTTATACATCTCAAGGTCTAAGGCCAGTTTTAAGTAGATACCATTAGAAATGATTTATGGTCAGTTTGTTTTACGGTGAAGAGGTACACTTTACATGATGCTCTGCTTTTCTGATTGCTGCAATAACAACTTTGAGCTTTAAGAGCTCATATTACAACCTTGATCTTTATACTCATGTTCACAGCTGAGGGTAAATTGCTTTCTCAAGAAAATCTAGAAAACCCAATCTACCTTTCACCCTCACTGTCTAGAGAAACTGAGTAGTCCACAGGTTGCTTTATCTCGAATCAATGGAAGGGCAATAATGACTGGAAAGAAGAACCTATAAAATATATTATTATTTTGAAATTTTGTGATTGAGAACAAAATGTGCATTTTACGCTCCCCCCAAGATAATTTTTGCCTTTCTCATTTGCAATCAATTTTGGAATTGATTACAATAAATTTTGTATTCACTTATTATAAAAGCAGTACCTGCTTATTCTGGAATTATTACAAAAAAGTATAAATAAGTACAGAAATATCTAAAATTCTGCTACCTAGAGTTGGCTATTGTTAATATTTTTTAAAATTTCATTGCAGGTAAGCATGAACATTAAGAAACTGGCAATAAATTATATATTTTGAAATCTTTAAAAATATTAATATGTGATTAGCTTACATACACAATTTTTAATGTCAGCCTTCAAAGGTAACATATTATTTTTATTGTATAAAAAGTTATATAACTCTTCAGTTTTCACTGTTTTGTGATTTTCAGTGCCATTTTGATTATTTGGCATCATTTCTTCTTTTTCCAGAAAATATTTAAGGTTATTTCAGCCTACTTTCCTCCAAGTGGGTATTATGCATAGAGAAAAACAAAGCTCTGAAACTCATATTATATAGTTTTGTTTTACATTAGACCTTTGCTTTATAAATAATAGGTAAGTTTTAACACACTGGAGAACATTGCTATAAAGATTTCTATCGTAACATAAAGAAACCTTTAGAAAGTGAAGAGTAATTTCTCCTTCATATAATCTTGTTTATAAGCATGTATTTTTCAAAAACATGTTCACAAGTCTGCCAACTTGTGTCCTCTTTGAGGGCAGAGTTCTGCTCTTATTGCCCAATATTCCCTCATATTCTAATACTGTCTCCATAGCTCACATTGTGACTTCAAACAGCACTGACCTAAGAGGCAGTAATGGTTAAGAATTTTTAACCATTAAAAGTTGGTTCTGCTCTCTGTTGCTAATTTTCAAATCCCTAAATGAGATAATCTTGGTCTAACTCTTAGTATAGTGCCTGAGACTGCATAATAAATGCCAAATAGATTTTACTTTTCAGTATTGTGGGCTATTTTTTTTAACATCTTTATTGGAGTGTAATTGCTTTACAATTGTGTGTCAGTTTCTGCTTTATAACAAAGTGAATCAGCTATATGTATACATATATCCCCATATCTCCTCCCTCTTGCGTCTCCCTCCCACCCTCCCTATGCCACCCCTCTAGGTGGTCACAAAGCACCGAGCTGATCTCCCTGTGCTATGCGGCTGCTTCCCACTAGCTATCTATTTTACATTTGGTAGTGTACATATGTCCATGCCACTCTTTCACTTCGTCCCAGCTTACCCTTCCCCCTCCCTGTGTCCTCAAGTCCATTCTCTACGTCTGCGTCTTTATTCTTGTCCTGCCCCTAGGTTCTTCATAACTTTTTTTTTTTTAGATTCCATATATATGTGTTAGCATATGGTATTTGTTTTTCTCTTTCTGACTTATTTCACTCTGTATGACAGACTCTAGGTCCATCCACCTCACTACAAATAACTCAATTTTGTTTCTTTTTATGGCTGAGTAATATCCCATTGTATATATGTGCCACATCTTCTTTATCCATTCATCTGTTGATGGACACTTAGGGTGCTTCCATGTCCTGGGTATTGTAAATAGAGCTGCAATGAACATTGTGGTACATGACTCTTTATGAAGTATGGTTTTCTCAGGGTGTATGCCCAGTAGTGGGATTGCTGGGTTGTATGGTAGTTCTAGTTTTAGTTTTTTTAAGGAACCTCCACACTGTTCTCCGTAGTGGCTGTATCAATTTACATTCCCACCAACAGTGCATGAGGGTTCCGTTTTCTCCACACCCTCTCCAGCATTTATTGTTTGTAGGTTTTTTGATGATGGCCATTCTGACTGGTGTGAGGTGATACCTCACTGTAGTTTTGCTACAGTTGCTTCATTTGCAAATATTTTCTCCCATTCTGAGGGTTGTATTTTCATCTTGTTTATGGTTTCCTTTGCTGTGCAAAAGATTTGAAGTTTCATTAGGTCCCATTTGTTTATTTTTGTTTTTATTTCCATTTCTCTAGGAGGTGGGTCAAAAAGGATCTTGCTGTGATTTATGTCATAGAGTCTTCTGCCTATGTTTTCCTCTAAGAGTTTTATAGTATCTGGCCTTACATTTAGGTCTTTGATCCATTTGGAGTTTATTTTTGTGTATGGTGTTAGGGAGTGTTCTAATTTCATTCTTTTACATATAGCTGTCCAGTTTTCCCAGCACCACTTATTGAAGAGGCTGTCTTTTCTCCATTGTATATTCTTGCCTCCTTTATCAAAGATAAGGTGACCACATGTGCATGGGTTTATCTCTGGGCTTTCTATCCTGTTCCATTGATCTGTATTTCTGTTTTTATGCCAGTACCATACTGTCTTGATAACTGTAGCTTTGTAGTATAGTCTGAAGTCAGGGAGCCTGATTAGTGTCTTTTGCTATATATATTTTTTTTCTCCTAAATATGAACCCATTTTTCCTGAGGACTTTCACTTCGATTTTTCAAAGCAGAAATAAGCTACTTATTTAGGGATTATATATAAAATATCTTAAAGAGTTGGTAGGGGGAATAAAATATACTCTATTTTATAATAAATTTATATATAGTTATTATTTTACATTGCCTATATCACCTAATAGTCCAATGTCTCATTCACTCATAATGTTTAATGGGAACACATTTTAAAATAAGGTGTGCTACAGAGTCATAAATATAATTTATAGTTCTTTCCAAGGTTTTTTTTTTTTTTTTTTTTTTTTGTGGTACACGGGCCTCTCACTGCTGTGGCCTCTCCCGTTGCGGAGCACAGGCTCCAGACATGCAGGCTCAGAGGCCATGGCTCACGGGCCCAGCCGCTCCGCGGCATGTGGGATCCTCCCGGACCAGGGCACAAACCCACGTCCCCCGCATCGGCAGGTAGACTCTCAACCACTGCGCCACCAGGGAAGCCCCCCAAGGTACTTTTACTCTAAGATTTTCAATCATTCTACAAGTATAAAATGAGACCTTTTAATGAATGAGGAATTTGAGGCATCAACTAACAAAGTCTGACTTTTCTCCTGCCTATAAAAGATGGGTAAGAATAGCTGAATTATTGTTGCGAATCTACATTGCTCTATGTTCGACAGAGTCTTTGGAAATTGGTCTCAGCTACATCAAGACAGGTGTATAAAGAAGTCCAGGACTGTGAAATCCGTACTATGGACTCTGAACAATGGAATCCTCTAGTCCATTTCTGACCAACAGAAACAATGGCCATGTATGTGACTTTACATTTTCTGGTAGTCACATTAAAAAAGTTAAAGAAACAGGTGTAATTAATTTTAATAACATAGTTTATTTAACTCAAGGTATCAAAAATATTATCATTTTGATGTGGAATCAATATAAAAATATTAATGAGATACCTTACATTATTTTTTTTGTTCAAGGTCTTAGAAATTCTGTGTGTAAATTTACAATCAAGTACATGTCAATTGGGACTAGCCACATTTCAAGTGCTATATCTCCCCATGTGGCTCATGGCTACCATATTGGACAGCCCAGCTTTGGAGGTACCATAGCATGGCAGTGTGGCATAGAGAAAAGGCGAAAAAGACCAGCTTGGAATCCTCATATATGTCTGTTCCTTGCTCTGACATTTGATATTGAGATGACTGTGAACAATTGATTTAGTGTCTCTGGGTCTTAGGAGGCTGTGAGGAAGGTTAAATAATATATCATATCTGAAAGTGCTGTGTAAGATCATAAAGCACCAAGCATGTGTAAGGCATTATAGCCCCCTTTTATTGTAGATTTACTCTCATGACTTGCACAAGGCCACATTCCCAGTTGGTAGGAGAATCAAGGATAGAATCTAGGGCTTCTGACTTCTAGCCATCTGCTTCAACTATTGGCTGTTCCTAACTTGCTGGCTTAAAAATAAAACCCAAACGTTTTTGTTTTTAAAAAATGAGGAAGGAAGAGAGTGGCAGCAAGAAGTAAATTCCATATTAAATGGTTAGGGTCTTCTTGGCCACTGTCATAATGTTCTGCAGTAAAATTATACATACAGGATATTTATATACTTATATATCAGCATTACAACCATCAAGGATTGGACTTTATTGCTGTCATATAATACAAAACCCTACGTTCTTCAATGTTTCGAACAACTTCTAAATTGAAGTGTGGTTTCCCCACTCTATTTATCTCCAAAATATAGTACAACCACAAGAAAGCCCTTCCACACTGGGCTTGATTAATAAAACAGATATGGATCAATTCAGCAGGTTTTCCATGGATATTTTTGGTTACAGATGTAGCTCATTAATCCACATGTGTGAGACACCATCTCTCTAGTGTGACTCCAAGAGACACATTAATCTCTGAACAGAAAGTGGAAATAATTCAGTTCAGTTCAGAATATTATTTAGTGCTTACTGTGTGTAAGACACATCAGGTATTTTAAGGAGCAAATGGAGCTTGTTTCTCTGATAAATGTCACTTAGAAATATGTTATTCAACTTGAGGAAAATATGGAATCTACCAAACTGTCTATGATATATGATTCAGGAATCTATATTTTCAGAAGGTATAAAGATGATCAGAAAGGAAATTCCAGATTATCCAAAAAATAATTTAAAAACTTACATTCTTTACTTTTGGAGGGCATACAGAGGATTACTTATTATGATCTATTTCCCTAAATGTAAGTCTGTCATAGTTTTCATATTTAAATTTTGGGGTTATTTTCTACATTTGTTTCAAATGAATTTCTTCCTAGAACTTAAAAACCACATGAAATATTTAGTTTTATACTATGTGAAATTAAGCATATGCCAAGTTCATTTTCACTGAGAAGACATGCATTCAAGTTCTTTGTTCCCTTTCAGTCAAAATTCCTCCTTAAAAATGACTTTCATCTGGTTATTTTTTACTAGAAAACTATCAGAATATAAGCTTCAGTTCTGCCTGAATTGACTATGTTAAATAAATATAATTTTTATTTTCACTTGCGGAATCATTGCTGTTGACCATTGAATGAAATCGTTTATTGAACAACCTTTACATTTCCTTGCTTTTGCACCCTAGTTTAAAAATAAAGTTTAATTTTTTAAAAGTTCAATAAAATGTATTTTTGATATTTCCATCATAACTTTAAAAGCAGTTCCTTTCCTCTGCCCTATAATAACCACCTTCTGCATTTTTATGATTTACTTTAACATTATTATTGTAATTTTTTACTGGGTGAGTCCATCAGTGCCCTTGGCAGCAAGATTTTGTTACAAGAAATCCAGAAGCAGCTGAGCTTTAGTTGGCTGCAACAGTTATACAGTTTCTCTGGATTGAGTTCAGAACCTTACCCTGACATTATGAATGTAACACACGTCAGGCGTCCTCCTTCAGCTTCTCCAAAATATGTGATTGGCTTGAGTTCTATAACCTGTTGCTTAAATGAGCATATATTTTTTAATTCAGTGGTTTTGCATTATAAATATTTCATTTGGCTAACATCTGGCCTTGATAGAGTTAGTGATGCCCGTAGTAAAATGTGATACATTAGGAAAATGAATAATGTATTTGCATTTCTCCAGGAACTCTGAATGGATTCATTCTAGACAGGATGTGGTCATGTGCATTAACTATAGGGCTAGATACTGTGTTTTTCTTTTTGTTCAAGTGCACCTCCAGCAAGAACACAAAAATCTGAGGAATCTTAACTATTCATTCTTTCAATTACTAAATAAAATTAAGTAGACTATAAAAAGCCATTGTACTATTAAATATTAGGAAACATTGAGTTGTGTGTCCAGAAGTCACACTTAAGACCAGGCAAGGGTAATATGCATAAGATGGCTGTGGATACTATGAGATAATGTCTACTCGTCAGAAATGTATGATATTTTTTTCTGTTGAAGTTCAAAAGTTAATGATGTACTTTACATTTTAATTGCTTCTACTGAGAGATCTGTTAAGGAATAAAAGAAATTCTGTCATGCTGTTACTATTTTTCACTGTTGATATATTCAATATTGTATATAAATGAAACCATATACATTATATCATGCTCTGTTTCACACATCCTAGATTGTCTTTAGGAAAATTTAGTACATGGCACTTCAGTCATCTGAAAGGAATCATTTCTTTTTTAACATCTTTATTGGAGTATAATTGCTTTACAATGGTGTGTTAGTTTCTGCTTTATAACAAAGTGAATCAGCTATATGTATACATATATCCCCATATCTCCTCCCTCTTGGTGTCCCCCTCCCACCCTCCCTATCCCACTGCTCTAGGTGGTCACAAAGCACCGAGCTGATCTCCCTGCACTGTGTGGCTGCTTCCCACTAGCTATCTGTTTTACATTTGGTAGTATAGGAATCATTTCTTCATTACAACTCATAAAACTGTAAAGTATCAGCCAGAAAAAAAATTGGGCCAATTAAGAGAAATTTGATAATGGTAGAAAAGCACATACAGACATGACTGAGAGATGATAAGATTATTTTAATTTTCCCATTTGCACTGGAATTATTTATTTTACAAATCTCCAGATCTTTTATTACTTAAAACCCTCTGCTGAATCATGAAAAGAAGCTTAAGTTAGCAATTTTCCTTTGCAAAATCTAGCTTCTAGCATCTGGTGAACACTTGGATATCTAGTCAGGTCCTATGGCAATGATTATTTGAAGACTCTATTCAACATGCCTGGGCTTAAAAATCAGCTCGAATCACACTCTGCACATGTATTTTACTCTCAGGGATTTAAAAACCTGGCATTAGTAGCGATGGTCTCAAGGCTTTTGCAGTGGAGATGAAGGTGGGAGATAGGACCTGCAGGCAGGCCGGGTACCCCAGGGTCTGCCAACAGCCCCTGTCTCCCGAACAGCGACAGTGAGTTCCGCCACCGCAGCTGCCGCGCCTGTGGACCACCGGCCCCCAGGCCACCGCGCCCTCCATGGCTTCTCACACTTACATATAGACTCGGCCCGCCTGCGGAATCGAGGACTACCGTCCTTGCTTGTGCCTTCCTGTGGCACGTCTGGGGCTGGTTTCTGTCTCTTCACCCGACGCTACTCCACTTCCGGAACAGCTTCTGAAGTAGAAAAAAAAGAGGATACTTTTACTCAATTGGAAAGACAACAAGAAGCTGGATTTCTGATCAAAGTGTATTGTTTTGGGATCATAGGAGAAATTACATTCCAGCAATGTATAAAGACACACTTCAATAAAAGATGCTGTTATTGACCGAAATGTAAGTGCACATTTAGTTGATATTAGAGGTCTTTGTATGCTGATTAGGAGAGAGAATAATTTTTTGTATTTCTGTGTATGCAAATATGCACTTATTTATTTTTACACATATATATAGCTTTTGTCCAAATAAACCTTTTTTTTTAGTATACAGTTATTGCTTTTCATGGTTATATTATGTGCTAGGTTCCCATTAATTTAATTTCCATTAATACAGGTTACAGATAATTTAGAAAGGATGTGGGCAGTTGCTACAGAGGAAGGAAATTTATAAGGAAGTAATACCTCAGGGAGAAAAGTTAGGTTTATTTAAGAGGAGTGATCTCTGCCATCAACACATTTCCATCCAATTTGCATACAGTAGTATTCGAGTTAGAAATTATTCTCTATTATGTATCAAATCAGGTCTGGTAGAGCTTTAATTCAGCAATACTTTCAGGTTTTCGTCTGAGCTTTTGATGTAATTTAGTTGAGTATGCTTTATAAACCATGTGTAATTTAGACTTTTTACGAGTCATATGGGACTTCTCCCCATTTAAACTGAATTTCAGAAATTTAACTCTGTGTTTTGCATAGTAGATAGTCTCTATTTTGTTTTGGTATATTTCACAGAGACTTGTTTAGGAAATATTATTTATATTTGTTGTTCAAAAAAGATTTAAACAGGGAAGCTTTAGACACTTAGATAAATAAAAAGATTTGAAAGCCAGGATTGGTCGATTAGGAAATAAGTGCAGAATTGGGTATCTAATTTAGAATTTCTGCAATGTGATATAAGTGATGTATTCTAGAACAGTACTATTCAGTAAAACTTTCTGTGATAAAGGAAATGTTCTCGTTTTGCACTGTTCAATATGGTAGCCACTAGCCACAAATGGCTATTTAAGCACTTCAAATGTGGCTAGTACATTTGAGCAATTGGATTTTTAGTTTTATTTAATTTTAATTAATTTGGATTTAAATATCCACTTGTGGGTAATGGCTACTATATTGGAGAGTATAGTTCTGGACTTTACCTGTATTCTGTGTTCAACACAAAATGAAGAACTACTTGAATGGTTCTAGCTGCTGAATGTCTATAAAACACGAGTGTACGCAAAACACAAGGCCCAACCTCTGACGTGTACTCGGGCCTGACGGGTGGACCCAGCAGCATTCTGAACTTTGGCTCAACTTGTGGATATTCAGACATAAATAAAGTTTGGGCTAACCATAGGTGATTTGAGAACCTTTTGTCTCTGGAAAGCCATGGAATCTCAAATGATCTCTCATAATAAAGTTCAGATGGTAAATGGACTCAAGGGCTTGACTTTTCCAGTCCATTGCTTGTGTGGTATGAATAGCAAGTAGTGGAAACAGATATGGAGGAGATGCTCCACACACATAGCTGCCTCCATGAAAAAGAAACTCTCCAGATTCAGACTAGATCACAGGAACAGGCTGGTAAATACTTTTGTGCCTCTACCCAAATCATTCCTCAATATTCATTGAGCACTTTTGTGCCTCTACCCAAATCATTCCTCAATATTCATTGAGCACTACTATGTGCAAGGCACAATGCTTAGTGCTGCAGGTAAAATGTTGAAAAAAACCAAAAAAGATATGACCCCCGCCCTCATGGTGATTAACTGCATTAGACAATAAGATTTTTTCCAATGTTTTCTTCCTCCAATTTTTTTTTTCTGGATATGGTGAAAATAAAATAGGAGAAAGATACACATGATAAATAGAAACACTGAAGATCACGATTATGTGTGTGTCATACATCTTATTCAATTTAGTTCTTTCTGCACAGCTTTCACAGTTCCATAATCAGAAGACAAAACCAGTTTTTGAAATGCACTATTGGAAACAGAGAAAATAACTGAAAAGATCTCAACTTAAATTTTTAGAGCGTGAGATGAGCATCATCATTTAGCATTTATTGAGTTTTTACAATATATGTTTACAAGGAGTTCTTTCCTCTCTATTAGCCAGAAGAATGTCCTTTAAAATAATTACTAATTAAATACTGTTATAGGAGGACACCTTTTTGCTTTGTCATTCAGAACACTGTAAGAAAGAGTGCTACAATCACATTTATGAAATGAATCAAATTTTTCAATATTTGAGCACCATCGCAACACCTGATGGGAACTACCAGCTACACAGACCAAATGTAGCTCATTGCATTTCAGTTCATTTTGGAAGAATGAACCAGAAATGTGGCAAAGTATGAAGCAAGAACTATTTAGTCACACTTCTTTTTTTTCCCCTCCACACAGCAACTATATAATTAAATGTATGGCTAACCTGAATTTTTAGATGAGTTTTCCAATGTATCACTGATGGAAATTTAAAGAGGAAAAGGATTAAGAATTATATTAAATGAATGCAGCCAGAATACATAGTACTTAAAGCATCTAAAGACCGTAAAGTCATTTCTCCCAATATAGTAACTGATAATGTCCTTGATTTTGTAGACACACACTTTGAAAATAATTTTAAAAAATGAATTACAAAGCAATGGAAGAAATCACAAAGAAGAAGAAAGAGATTAATGTAAGTACTTAAAAACCGGTTGCTTACTAAAAACATAAACAACTTAAAAGGTGAAGTGGAATTTGTTTTATTCTTTGAAATGTTTTGTACCCTATGGAAGTTTGAAAACATGGTCACAAATTCTTTGGCCCTCCTCTGTGTTCCCTCCCATTGAATCTGGAAGGGCTCGTGACTGCTTTGACCCATAGAGCACAGCGGGAGGTGACACTATGTAACTTCTGAGTCTGGGTCATAAAAGGCCAGGAAGTTGCTGCCTTGTTTCTGGAATAGTGACTTTTGTAATTCTGAGCCTCCAGTTAAGAAGTCTGAGTACCCTGAGGCCACCGTGCAGAAGCAGCCACATTTAGGTGCTTCAGCTGGCAATTCCAGCCGAGCTCAGCCTTCCTTCTATCCCAGCCATGGCGCTAAGCATACAAGTAAAGCCATTTGAGGCCCTTCAGGTCAGCCAATCTACCAGGTGAATAAGCCAGGAGAGAGAAAAAGCTCCCAGCTGAGACCCATAAAATTGTGAGATACAATAAAATGTTGGCTGTTTTAAAGCCACTACATTTTGATGTGGCTTGTTATGCAGCAACAGAAAACTGGAGCATACCTGCTTGTACGTGTGATATTTTTACAATAAAAATTTAAAAATTGAATGTAAAAGTCACTCTGGGAATTTGTCTGCAAAAATTGACAAAGACAGTCTTAATACCCTTCCTAGAGAAAGAGCTCTTACAGATCACCAAGAAAAAATTACTAACACCATATTAAAGAATGAGCACTTATATGAACATAAAATTCACAAAAGAAAAAAAGGCTAAAAACCATGTAAAAAATGTTCAACCTCATTAGTAAGTAAAGGAAATGTGAATTAAACAATTGAATTAAAATTTTGGTTATCAAATTGGCAAAGATAAAGAAAAATAATATTAAATGTTGGTTTGGGTAAAGTGGGAGTATACATTGCACAAACTTTCTGGAAAATAAATTAATATTACATGTCCAGAGTTTAATACAATAAAGTTGGTCATTCACTTAGGACCTGTTTTCACCCAGGGACAAGAAAAAAACAGAAACTTCTATCTCACCCTTTAAACTGGGACATTCCAACCTATACAATTAGCTGCAACATGTCTCAGCTCAAAACAGGCCTTAGCTTCTGCTAAGTTTGAAATATGGAAAACATATAATGCAGCTCTTCTCTTTTAGTGCAAGCTTTTGGCAAGACTCTTGCAGAAGATTTCTAATTGAGAGGCAGAAACATCTGCTGTGAGGAAGGCAGCTATTGAAGGAATTCCCGGAGCAGGAGACTGAGTTTGCAGAGCTCAGTGCCATCAGTTTCCTCTTCTACTGATATCTTCTTCCTTCAGAGTAAACTCAGAGATAAGGAAGGCAGGGTCTTCCTCCTTCAATAAACTCGGGTTCAGATCTTGGCTCTGCTTCATCCGGTGAAAGTCCTTCAGGATACCCATCATGTCTGCAAAGCTGCTGGCCTGGGACAGAGAGACACAGTAGCTTTGTGTTCTGGTTTGCAAATATCAGGGCTGGCAGAACAAATCAGGAGGACTGATGGAAGCTCAGGGAGTCTACCTGGGTCTCCTCGGCGATGTCACTAACGGCGAAGGAAGTTGTAGAGTGGAATGAAGATCCAAAACAAGGTAAGCGGGGAGAGACCTTTGAACTTTCTGGAGGTAAGAAATCTGTTGTTAATGAAGCCGAAACTGCATCAGACGCCACGATTTTAGCCATCTAGCTGCGCAGGTGGCGCAGCTCATCCTGCAGCTCCGTAGGCGGCTTAGGGCCGGCAGGGCTTCTTCGAGGCCAGGAGCCTCTTCTCCGTCTCCTGCAGGCTGGGCCCTGAGGCATTGCGCTGCATGACAATCAGAGGGCTGGGCTTCCGGGGGCTCCTCTGGGGCCATGTATGCTCCTGACCCCGGCAGAAGGCTCTGCTTCATCTATAGCATCCAGGCGATGTGAGCCAGGGTAGGGACTCGGGGCACAGCCCTCAGACCCAGGTCAGAGATGTTGGGCAGCACCTCCAAGGATTCTGAGGGACATGGCTTCAGACACAGGTTGGTACCCATCCTTCTCATTACACTTCGAACAGCTCCCTGCGGCTTGTTTTGCCAGACTGAGACGGTCACATTGGCTTCCATTCCCCACGTTTCAACTGGCTCCTGCACTTGAAGGACAAGGCAACCACAGGGCAGCTCTGGGGGCTCGGGTAGGCTGGAGGCTGACTCTTTCACCTCAGGCCGTCTCAAGGAACACCAGGCTTCTCCTCCTCAGAGTCCCGCTCTGGTCTCACTCCCCTCACGGCCCCTCCTACCACAGCGGCGCCTAGACTCAACCGCCCTCACTTCCCCTCCACATTTCCTTATTAACAACTCTTCCATGGTTCCAGTTGCATTAAAAATGTACCTACTGTTGCTCCACTCTCCTCACGGCAGATGCAGTAAACTTTGAAAGACTTAAGTCAGATCATGCCATTTACCCACTTAACAGCCCCGCTCTCACATCCAATAGCGCCCCATAGCACTTAGATCAGACCTAAATTTCTTTCCCGGCTTCCAGGCCCCGTATGATTCTTACTTTGCCTACCTCCCGATTTAGCCCCCTCTCCCCCTTGCCCTTTATTCTCCAGCCACACTGGCCTTCTCCTTATGGGAAACATCGTGCTCATCCCCGCTTTCAGGCCTCTGCTCTTCCCGTGCCTGGAATGCTCTTCACTATTTAAATCTCAACTTACATGTCACTTCCTCAGAGAGGTTTTTCTTGACCGTCTGATCTAAAGTCAGCCACTCATTTTCATGTATCTCTAATCTAATTCTCTTTCATCGCACAGTAGCCCTTATACGTTCCCTACTTAATCATACCTTTTATTCATTCATACATTCATTCAACACCAACCCTTCCTATCTCCCCACTCCTCCTCGAGAGCAGGGAACTTGTTTGTTTTGTTCACTGTAACATCCCTTGCAATTGGAACAAGGATGGGCACGTGGTAGTTGATCCATAAATATTTGCTGGATGCCTTGCAAATACTTTTGTACTTTTGAAACAAAACCAGACATTGTAAGTTTTGTGGACATTTTTCAAAGCTTTGATGGTTCTGATTAAAGTACATTGCTTCAATTTCAAAAAAAGAAAATCCCACAAACAAAATCACAACAACGTAAGATTATTTCAGTAGTGTGATGAGAGCTCCCCTGTCAAATCAGATGCTTTCAAAACTAGACCACCAGTCAACAGGCTCTTTGCTTTGAATTGAAGAATGTGCACCTCCCACCAATATGTTTCGTGTTGCTGAACATGTGATTTATTTACTGGGTAAGGAGCAAACCTTAGTGAAAGACTCCCCTTTCAGCTCTGAAAGTGCTGAAAACAGGGTTTCATCTTTTGAGGCTGGTTTAAAACAAACCTCTGGAATGGGGAGATGTCTTAATTGCCCCACTGAGTAGATGAGAGTTAAAGGTGTTCCTCTTGGTGTCATTCACTCTGGAACTGCAGGAACCTTAGTGGCTGGGTCTCAGTGGCCAACTATGACCACAAGATTCTGCAGTAATGAGACCTGTTTCTATAAAATTCATGAGAAAAATCTGAATTGCTATTTATAGATATACCACACCATTTCAGAAATGATATAACATTCAGACACTCAGGCTCAAGTTTTGATATGTTCCAACATAGCCTATCCCCACCAGTTGTGAACTTCCTCCACAGCCAGGCAGGCCGCATTCTTATGATTCTTGAAGGGATGGGAAATACACATTTATTAAACACATCCTTTGGGCCAGTCTCTTTGCTAATTGTGTTAACTGTACGGTCTCGTTTAATCCTTAAAACTGCAACAAGTGACTAAAGGTCATCAGAAGACAGATCCTATTCTCTCACACAATATTAAAGAAGATTGGTCAATTAGGAATCGGCAAAACAAAGGAACTGTTTATTTTTATCCCACTGACATTATCCCAGGGTTTAGTTTCAGGTTTTTCAAAGGACACTGTATTTTACTGAACTGATTCATGGCAGTTGTCTGGAGCATGGAAAATGTTCATTGATTTAACAATGTTATTAAATTGGGCACAAGATTTCCACAGGAACGTGCATTTGAGTTGTTTAGAAATGCCAGGGCTTTAGAAGGACAGTTAGGTGAGGTACCTTGAGGTTCCTGGAAGCTATTCTTACAGTCCCATGGAGTGGTGCATCTGATTTGGTTTCATTAATAATGTTTGGAGAGCCGGAGCAAGGGGTGGGCGGGCCATTTCCTTTTCTCCACCCATCCGAAGGAACGCCTTCATCCTTCAGCTGATTTTTATAAAAACTTAAGGTTGTATGTCTCAGATAAAACTAGGATTGTGAAATTCCATATCTACTGAAACAGGGTTAATTCTGAATTAATGACTAAATCCTGATAAACTAGGAGAGAGGAAAAAAATCTCCTAAGGTTGTACTAAGCCACTACTGAGGGTCTGGATTGTGGATAACTGGCCTACTTTCAAGTACATTGCAGTTAGAGAGACACTCATTTTCCTTTATTTTTTAATTTATTTTTAAAAATTTTTGGCTGTGTTGGGTCTTCGTTGCTGTGTGTGGGCTTTTCTCTAGTTGCGGTGAGCGGGGGCTACTCTTCGTTGTGGTGCGCAGGCTTCTCATTGCGGTGGCTTCTCTTGTTGTGGAGCACCGGCTCTAAGCATGCGGGCTTCAGTAGTTGTAGCATGTGGGCTCAGTAGTTGTGGCTCACGGGCTCTAGAGCGCAGGCTCAGCAGTTGTGGCACACGGGCTTAGCTGTGCCACGGCATGTGGGATCTTCCTGGACCAGGGCTCAAACCCGTGTCCCCTGCATTGGCAAGCAGATTCTTAACCACTGCGCCACTGGGGAAGCCCTCATTTTCCTTTATTTTTAAGACCCATATTATGGTTACACAGTTCAAAGAAGCCAAGTATAAATGAACTGGTAGAAGAAAGGATTGAAAAGATCTAAAGATCTAAAGTATATCTGAAATTCCTACCGTTTGGAATAAGGAAGGATGAAGTGAGAAATTAATTAACACTTCAATATGCAAATAAATTTGAGAGATAGTGACTTTAGTTTAGAAAACTGGAGAGCAGAAGCTTCAATGGTTGGAATCTAAAATTAGGTCTTCATAATGCAAGTTAAGAAGAGATAATTGAGAGGAAGAAGTCAATGAGATTTTCATTCTAGGTACATCCTCCTGACACTTTTCCCATTGCTAGAAATATATCAAACGTTTCCTAGAAGTTCCTCATCCTTGCTGAGAAATTGTAGCCCTTTTCAAATGAAACTGTTAGATAACTTTCAGACAGGATAAAATAGTAAGAATATAATGGTGATTCAAGGTGTGGTCAGAGATCTTCTAAACAACAGAGTTCAGGAAAAAGACTAAGGCTATGCTTTTATATATATTCAAGGAGAATCTTATATGGAGTCTCTTTTCAGTTATCCAGATATTTTGCATTATACAGCAATGTTTAAACTGAACCAACAAGTGCAAAGTAAGTGAATTCCTTTGTTTGGACTGACTATATTTTGACATCCTTGCATTCAATCACCTTAGCATTTGCATTATGATCCATTAGTATATTCATCCATATAATTAAATAATTGAGTAGTTGATTAATTAGACACTATACCTCATCTAAGATGACCTGTGAAGCAATTTGTTCTGGGCAAGTTTAAGAAAAATGCTTTGGGTGAGTAAAATTTGATTTGGTTTCACCTCCAGTTAAAAATGGATTTATTCTTATTGAAGACTAATTGATGATACTGATTCAGTAACAGCTAACTAATTAAAATGATGCCCCCAAATAATCATTTTATGTACCTTTGAAATAAGTGTGAAAAACTTCAAATGTATCTTAGTAGTCACTTGTCTGTGGAATAACTTTGATGCAGAACATGGTAGAAGGAAGCAGGAAGGAGAAAAATTGTGCTGTGTGTGTTTGGGATATGGTCAATGTTCTGAATACTCCAGAATCTTCACAGAGAAAGACTGCAGCCAGACTCTTGGGATATCAGAACATGGTTGAGCTCCATTTTTGATGGGAAAATATTGACTTCAATGTTTTTGATGATAGTTGGGGTTTTTTTTGCGCTTGAATGTGATGGTTCCTCTTACCCCCATAACAATCAAACATATTTTCTATAATCCAAGGTCAAGTTGGATTTCCAGGGAGAGCCTTCACAAAAAAAATTGCCCTAAATTAAGCCATAACCCAGTAGCAATAGTAATAGTTATTACTTATTGAGGATGTCTTACTTGACAAGTTCTGTGCTAAATATATTTACATATATATTATTTAATCCTTACCATGATTCTACAATAAAGCAATCTGCTTATATTTAAGATCCTTTGATAAAATTTTAAATTAACTCATACACACATGTATATACATTTTGAAGATAGAGCTTATGTTTTGCTCCCCTTTCTCTCCTCAGCACACAATGAATGGCTCATAATTGGTACCTAGAAAATATTTGTTGAATTAAATGAAATGTCACTTTCTGTGCTTTTCCTGAGGGAGGGGTTTTTATCGATCATTTTGTCCTTTGATGTAACTCTGAAGACACTCAGGGATGAAAAGGTACTGGAAATTTTTAACCCAGCTAAGAAACGTGGATCGACTTGTCTCTGTCCTCTTGGGTCACTGAGGAAGGCTGGCATAAAGTAAGGTTGAAGGAGGATTGTGGAGGGATTGGTGGGAAGGGAAAAATATTAATTCTGGTGAAAATATCTGGATTGTAAACATAAAGAAATAAGAAAGTTGAGAGACTGTGAACTTGATAGTTTTCTGTGGAGTGTCTGAAATCTGACAGATGATGCTCTGAAGTGAGAGCACCTGCAAGACTGGGCTTATACACAAGAGAAAGGAGGGTCATGGTGGTGGGCAAACTCCCAAATGAATGCAGTCTTGCTTTCTGTGCATTTCAGATCCTGGTTTATTAGATTTTCCAGTTGCTGGTCAGACCCTTCTCCATACTGCTTTGTTCCTGATGGTCCCTGACAGTTCTTATGGCTTTGGTGTGCTGCATATAGGAGGATCATGGGATGACAGAGTCTAAGAACTGAGTCTTAGTTTTCTACCTCCAGCTTTGATTAATCCGTGGAGTCTATTGATTGAGCATCCAGTCATTCCAGGAACCATCACTGTCAAGCACAGTGTGCACATGTGGTGTCATGCAAAGCAAACTAAACAGACTCCATGCCTCGCCTCCAGGAGCTCACAACAAAAACCAGACAATAGATGGGGTGAACACAATGGGGCAAACAGACACACAGCTGTATAAACAAAGAAGTACAACAAATTAGAGAATTTTGGTATGAACTGTGAGTGCAAGTGCTCTGTCTGTGCACTGGAAATGAGGGGAAATTCTGCAAGCTGCAGAGAACTTGCTGGAGTCTGTGTGAGGGTAAGGAGCAAGCAGGTGATGGCATTGGTGGAATCATCCTCCTTCTTTCAATTAGGAGGGAAACAAAGGTATTACTCTGAAGGGGCATGTATTGCTACTTAAGTCTAGATTCTTCTAAGAGATTTGGTTATAACCAGCCTAAAGAAGGAAAGTAAAAAGTATTAAGCAGGGCATAGCCTGCCAGA